>NC_057409.1:35403824-35755837 GCF_019320065.1 Cervus canadensis | reverse complement strand
AAATTGTTTAAAACTTCAAAACATATGGAGCTAAAAAACACGCTTCTGGAATAAACCAACAAATCATAGAAGAAATCAAAAAAGAAATCAAAATATGTATAGAAATGAATGAAAATGAAAACACAACAACCCAAAACCTATGGGACACTGTAAAAGCAGTGCTAAGGGGAAGGTTCATAGCATTACAGGCTTACATCAAGAAACAAGAAAAAAGCCAAATAAATAACCTAACTCTACACCTAAAGCAATTAGAGAAGGAAGAAATGAAGAACCCCAGGGTTAGCAGAAGGAAAGAAATCTTAAAAATCAGGGCAGAAATAAAAGCAAAAGAAACTAAAGAGACCATAGCAAAAATCAACAAAGCTAAAAGCTGGTTTTTTGAAAAAATAAACAAAATTGACAAACCATTAGCAAGACTCATTAAGAAACAAAGGGAGAAGAACCAAATCAACAAAATTAGAAATGAAAATGGAGAGATCACAACAGACAACACTGAAATACAAAGGATCATAAAGACTACTACCAGAAGCTCTATGCCAATAAAATGGACAACTTGGATGAAATGGACAAATTCTTAGAAAAGTATAACTTTCCAAACTGAACAGGAAAAATAGAAAATCTTATCAGACTCATCACAAGCACGGAAATCAAAACTGTAATCAGAAATCTTCCAACAAACAAAGCCCAGGACCAGATGGCTTCACAGCTGAATTCTACCAAAAATTTAGAGAAGAGCTAACACCTATCTTACTCAAACTCTTCCAGAAAATTGCAGATGAAGGTAAGCTTCCAAACTCATTCTATGAGGCAATCAATAAATATTATGTTTTCAGGATAAATGTCAGTATATATTTGAAAAATACATTTATGTACCAAAAATATTTTTCCATTCTACTAATAATGCTTTCTTTGCATCTGGATTTGAAGAACCTTGGTTACTCCACAGAGGTTCCCGGGGGCTCGTGATTCTTAAGATAGGAAATAACTGAGTGATTCCCACTGAAATATTCTAGAACAACAGCCATACAGACCTCAAATGACTAAGAATATAATTACTGATCTTCTGTGTTCCAATTTATAGAACAATGTTCTATCTATTCAATGGACGTGGTGACCATTTGGTCAGATTCTGTACTGGCATTCACTTCCTGCCATGGCCCTAGGGCTTCTTAGATCTCAGAGTTCCAGAGGTTGTGTGATTTCAGAACTAGGACTTAAATAATAGCTACAGATCTACTCTACTACAATCACACACTTCCATGACTTGACAAGAAAATCCTGGGATTTTCCTGAATACACTCTGTAACCAGTTTCTCATCTCTGGAAAGTTGTAGGCTAAATACATAAACTTCAGAATTTCAAATGATGCCAGGATGCTGGTAAATAAAATATTCAGTTAGGGCATCAGGCAGAAAAATAGATTAAGGAACTACTATTGTATGCCATTATAAAAGACTATAGTCATTTGAAAGACCTCTACTTATTTTATGTCATATGAGGTTTAATAAGTCAGTGGACCCCTGAGAAAATGCATAGAGAGGTAAAGTCTAAGTGGATCGCAGAGAGGCAGTGGTAATCAACAAATGTAAAAGTGTTTTCTAACCCTCAAATGCTAGTTGCTGATCCCACGTAGAGACAACTTGCTCTCAACTAGACTCTGGGTGTCCTCTGCCCTTGCCAAGGGTCATTTAATTAGAAGAATTTTGTTTAGTTATTCTAGTGCTGAGACTCCTTTCTGTCTTACTGATCATGAAATTGCTCAGCTGAACTAAAAGACAAAGTGACAATGATTGGAAACAAAATGTCTTTGTTTCCTCTTCCTCTGAGCAGCAGACTGCATCTTACAAGCACCAGGTTGGTGGAGGTGGCTTTTTTATGTAGCTTGCTGACAGAGGCATTGAGCGTATTTATAACAGCTGAACACTGCGTGCCCTGAAGAGTGAACTTAATTCTGAGACTGCCAGGTAGTCTTCTGTGAATGACAGTGATTTGTCCCTTGTGATATTTTTTTTCTTCCTTACTGACTATTCATAAAGCAGCATTTGACAGCCTAATTTTATATAGTTAATAACACTTAGAAGCAATGTAATTTTAGATTGTCCATTAGACTTCCCCATGTTAAACTATTTATAATAAATAGTTTTTCTCTACCTTGCTATTTTCTGGCTCACCAAGATTTGATTACAATGTTTATTCTTCTTATTAAATAATCTTTCAGCAAGCTAAGGATCAAGAGGATGATCCTTGATCTTGTTTGGCATTAAGTAAAACATAAATCTGGGTGTATTATGGGAAAATTCTTACATAATTTGATGGTTGCATCAAAGGAATAATTTATTACATATTTATTCAACAAATATTTCAGTGCCTTCTATGCACTGATACTCTATTAGGAATTGGGTATATAAAGATGAATACTTGAAATATACTTTGAGCAGTAGAAGAGCTCACAGTTAAGAAATGGGAAAAAGACTTTCCTTCATTGTATTACCATGACATAGGTACCAATGCAATCCCTATTTTACAGATAAGAAAACCAAGGCTAAGAGAAGCTAAATGAGTTGCCAAAAGTCACACTGGATTCAGTCACAGGTGGATCAATCACAGATGGATCTAGGATTCTGTCCTAGACAGTCTGATGCTAGTGCCTAGGCTCTTAAGCACAATGGTGTAGTTCCTCTCACAGTTGTGTCTGGGGACACATTGCACGTTATCTCCATCTTTATTCTGTTTTTGCACATAGTTCATTCATATTTTTCCAATCAGTTATGCCTCTCTGTTGTATTTCTATTCACTGTCCCTAGATGATATTTACACTCACAGGGAGTGAGAACACAAAGGAGGGAGAGAAAATTCTTTGCTGTTCTTTTTATCCCAAGCTGATAAAATGTTTCCTTAGGCTGAAGCTATGCTCAGGGACCACAGGTCATCTTTTCGTGATTTCTAGCCCTCAGCTATATTTTACTTTTATGTGCTATTGGACTCCCATAGGCACCCTTTAAGGAATTTGTTTCCATTACAGGATGTGGTCTCTGCAAACTTTGCTATTCAAAGGTCAAGCTTCCATGCTCAACAAATAACTTTACTTTGTCATCCTGATTTCTTCCTGAATCTCATTTTTGTTTCATTTTCTCAGTTTTGTTTTTGTTTGTTTTTAAAATTATATCTTCCCTTCAATTAATTTAGCCAGTGCCTTGATCATTATCCATATAGTCAAAGCTATGGTTTTTTGAGAAATCATGTGTTGATGTGAGAGGTGGACCATAAAGAAGGCTGAGTTTCAAACAATAGATGCTTTTGAACTGTGATGCTGGAGAACACTCTTGAGAGCCCCTTGGACAGCTAGGAGATCAAACCAGTCAATCGTAAAGGAAATCAACCCTGGATATTCACTGGAAGGCTGATACTGAAGCTCCAATACTTTGGCCACCTAATAAAAAGAGCCAACTCATTGGAAAAGACCCTGATGCTGGGAAAGATTGAGGGCAAGAGGAGAAGAGGGAAACAGAGGATGAGATGGTTGGATGGCACCATCAACTCAATAGACATGAGTTTGAGCAAACTCCAGGAGTTGGTGAAGGACAGGGAAGCCCGGTGTGCTACAGTTAACAGGGTTGCAAAGAGTTGGACATGATTTAGTGACTGAACAACAACAATGATCTTCATGAGGGAGAAGTATCATCCTCACTGAAATTCCCTTTCCCAGACTTGATTCATCGAGAGATGGGTGGCTGCATCAAGGAGGGTACGCAGCATGGTCAGGATAGAGGACTCAGCAGTTTACTTTAGATTGGTGGGATGTTGCTATTTTAGGGATAGTTCCTCCAGAACATCCAGGAAAATAGAATTGACTTCTCTTCCTTGCAGTTTTCAAGTTGGAAGAGAAACATTTCCTATGACGACAGGACTGATTCATTCCACAGCGGGGTATGCTGCTTGAGCTGTTAGAAGCAGCCTTGCCCTGTCAGTGGGTCTATGGGCTATCTACAATGATATCCACCACTCCAAGCCAAAGTGCCCTATCATTAAGCTACAGAACTCAGGGATATTTTCATTCTACAATCTTTTTAATGTAAACAGAGAAATTATTTTTTGTTCTTTCATGAGTTTCAGGTGTAGATCTTGGAGAAATCTGGTCCAACTCTCATATCCCTTGGCAATCAGCATATATCTTTCATCCATGAAACCACTGGAGTTGTTCCAGATGGAACATACTCTGAGACAAGGTTTTGTAACATCACCTTTTGTACTTTTTAATTCTAGGGTCTCCAAACACCTTTAAAAGAATATCACAGTTATGATTTTCCTCTTTTGTATCACTCTAGTAAAAGATAATGATACCAATGCTAGAAATAAATTCATGAATTAAGCATTTACCATGTGGCAGGCATCATGCCAAGTATTTTGCATATATTATGTAATCATCCAGGAGGAAGACTCTAATCCCCATTTATCAGCTGAGAACATTAGGGCATGAAAAGGATAAATAACTTGCCCAAAGTCCTAGAACACAGACAATCTGATTCTAAAACCAACACTCTCATCTTCTATATACTTTAGTATTTTAAAGAATTTCCTGCTTCTGATGCCGTTTTTCTAAACATATTCTACTGCCACTCAATTTCTCTGGTTGGAATGGTTTTTAAATTGCACTCACAGAACTATTTTCCTCTTTCATACAGTATTTATAGTGGTGATTTTGATAGCTCAAAATAGTACTCTATAAGTAATGATGTAAGACTTCAGGCAAATCACTTAACCTCTCTGAACTTCAGTTTCCTCATTTGTAAGATGATGAAATAATAATACTTGCCTCACAGGATTGTTCAAAGATCAAAGGCAATAATGCCAACAAAGTACTCTCAATGAATAATCGTTAGCTCAATTTCCTTCCTTTCCCATTATTTTCCTTACAAGTCCTAGGATAAGGAAATGTGGTTAGACTGGTGGCAAATTTGAATATAAAGATTCCTGACTGATTAAATAATGTATTTCTCATCTAATTCCCAAAAGAATTTGAAGAAGCTCGATGAACATGAAAGTAAAGTAGTTATTATAAACCTGTTACATTTCCCTCATTTCATCCTACCTGTTAACACTGTTTTCCCCATTCAATTTCACTCATTCATTCTGGTGATCAGTCATTTACTCCTGGAAGAAATATTGATTGCATACCTACTGTTTGTCAGACATTATCCTGCAAGCTCATCTACTCTACATATAAATCTCTTCTATTGTTCACTTGTTCTTTTTTCCTTCCTTCCTCCTTATGGTAGTCAGCTGTTCTTTTTAACCTTTCATTCACTTATCAACCATCTATAGCTTAACTTTTCATTTGTTTGTTACTGTCTCCAAATGACTCAACAGAAGTGCTTTCCTTTTTTCTCTTTGTTGCCTCTCTTTTGAATTTTATAATATTGACCTCTTCTTCCTTCTGAAAAATCTTTGGTGGTTTTTTAATAGGCATTCTCCTTATTCTTCTTGATTCTCATACTGTATCTTCTCTGACTCTATCATACATTCTCTTTGCATTATCTATTCCATAAATATTGTTGGCTTATAGGGTTAAAGTCTAAATAGGTTCTTCTTTCCTGTCTACTGCTTTGCTATGATTTTTGTTCACCATTTATATTTTAATGACACTAAATATACATGCCCAAACTAGAACTATATTTCAAGATTCAGAGTCATATATGTTATTGCTGACTAAACGTCTCAAGCACCCCAATGTGAAAATAACTAAAAGTCCATTTATTTCCCTCCACAAACACATGTTCCAGTAACATTCTCTATACCTCTACCTAGTCATGGCGCTTGGAACCATCCTAGAAAATGTTTTTGAATCCTCCTTATCTCTGAATTTCCCATGTCCAGTCAATCACTAAGTCTTCTCATCTTGCCTCCCAATTAAGTCTCCACTTCATGCTGATGATCTCCAACCCAGTCTGGGTAACTATACTTCATTACATAGACAACTGTAACAGTCTCCCAACTCTTTCCCCTCCCTCAAGGTCACAAGCTCAAATATATCTTTTTCACCCAGTTCAGAATGATGGGCTTAGCACCTAAATTATAATGTGGGCATGCCATCTTTTGCTTAAAACTTTTAAGTGCCTAATTGTCTATATCAGAAATTTTCAGAATGTTTTTCTAAAATCCTTAAGGTTCCTTGGAAGATACACAAGGTCCATGTGGCGCTGGTGGTAGGGTGGGTGTCTTTGTAGGGGAATCTGGGTCAGCAGAGATGTCCAGTTCTGCCTCCTCACTATATGCCTACCCTGTCCTTTTCATAACCAGAATAACTCTACTTTTATATATTTGATAAACTGCAGTTCCTCATGGCTTTATTTGAGGTACAAGAATGAAGGGGGTGAAAGAAAGGAAGGCAAATGGGTGCTTTTACAAAGTCTGAAAGCTATCAGCCTACATAGTGTCCAGGGTTGACAAGGCATGGCATGACCTAGCCTCTGACCAGTTCACTAGCCTTATCTATTAAAGTTCTCTTGCTTTTTAATTTATGCTCCATCACATTCATCTTGCCACTTACTTATTAAAGGAAAGATGGAGTTTTTACTGTGCTCCTGCCCTCAGAAGAATATTCCCTTTGAATTAGGCCAGTTCTAATTTTGTTTCTTCTTGAGCTTATGAATCTGCTTTACGTTGCACAGTTGTTTCAGAGAATCGAGCTACTGAATTCTAATCTTTTCAGTTTTTCATGCTTATTTCCAGGAGGTTGGCTTTTTTCCCTTGCTATTCAAAGCCAGTCCATCCTTTTCATCAGTATGGCAGGTGGCCCTATAAAACTGAGCAGCTGTGAATCTTTCTGAGAGACTCTTCAGGGATGAGTTGAGAACCATGTTTGACCTGTTTATGTTTGGGGAATTTGTTTTTTTTTCATATTTGCTTTCCAGATTACTTCAAAAGTGAAACACACAACTCTACCCACTAACTAGGCAAGTATTTCTCAGTCAGGAAACTCAGTTGAGTGGGAAGCTGAATCTAAAATTAAGGTGGTTTCCATTTGCTTAAGTGCTATTCTCAGTATAATATTCTTTTTCAAGAAGCAGTCATTAATATGCATTTTAAGACTTAATTTAGAAACAGAGTCTGTCATTGATCACCTCTCTGTTTACATTTTAGCAGTCTACTGAGATCGCACTGTTAGACTCTCTTATAAGCTGCTTTCCTTCTCCCTTCCCTCTTTATTAGCCTCAACACCTTCCTCTGAGACCTTTATTAAAAAGATCAAGAGCAGAGGTTTTAGATTTCATAAATATTGCAGCAGTTCCCTGCTCTTTGGAGAGTGGCTTCTTTAGATCGAAATGGTTTCCTATGGGGGTAGAGACTGTTTTAAAGCCAACAAACCAGAAAGAATAGAACAAAAAGCTATCTTCAATAAACACACAACCACAGTAGTGTGGGGGCCAAACAAATAAGTGTCATCACATAAGAGATACTCAGTTCTTTTTAAAAGCTAGGAATTTTCTGCAAAATTATGAAGCTGGACACGCCAGAGTTTCTGTCCTGGCACAACTTCTGATGACTGGGATAATTTTGTTAAAAAGCTAAAGGGAGTTCTGTTAACCTTTTAAGAAATTGATTGCTACCAATAGAAAAGTCTCTGGTGAGGAAATATTCCATTGTGCTGAAGTCAGTGTTTTGGAAAGGCTTTTTTTTTTTTTTTTTTTTTTTTTTTAGTTTGCTCAGCCTCAAATATGGTATACATATTCTGGGATGTATCTCTGGGTGCCTGCTGGGAGTGTGAGGAAGGGAGTTGGGAATAAGAAGGCATGTGGTAATTGGCTGGAAATGCTGCTATATTGGTACATTATAATTTGTATGTATGATTTGTAATTGGAGCTATTCAGCTAACTTTTAGTGCATTATAGAGCTTAAAAATTGAAATTTAGGAAGCAGGAAGCTTGATCAAACTATGTTTAGGTTTGGCTAACCTGAAATAAATTACTTATATTTTCAGTTTTTAAGATGATGGTTTACCCAAGGCTTAAAATGTGGGGTTGGTGAGTGAGATGGAACACAGAGAAACGTCTATGGTCCTACCTCTCACCTTATGCTGTGGAACCCTAAATTTGCAGTTCATGGTTTGTTCTTGCTCTAATGTTGGGGGGGAAATAAAAAATGGCCAAGCAAGATCCAGATTTTCACTTCCACTTTGCCTACCCTCCTGAACCCCTAAGAAAAATAAGCAGAATATTCTTGGTGTCATCATCCCTAAAAGGGAGTCCTGTATCATCCTCCTAACTGGCCTTCAGGAGGATAAGACCCCTGATTTCCAGTTAGTTCAATGCTTGTTGCAGTTTAGAGTAATTAGAATTGCCTACTCAGTTTTGAGGGGCTTCCCAGGTTGCTCGGGGGGTAAAAGAACCCACCTGCCAAAGCAGGAGATGTGAGTTCAGTCCTTGGGTGGGGAAGATTCCCTGGAGATGGAAATAGCAACTCACTCCAGCATTATTTCCTGGGAAATCTCATGGACAGAAGAGCCTGGCAGGCTAAAGTCTGTTAGGTTGCAGAGAGTCAGACATGATTCAGCAACTGAGCATGCACACACTCAGCTTGGAAAACTGGAAGATGCTCAGACTCACCAATTGAATCAGGCATTAGGGGAAAGGTCACTGCAACATTTAAAAGTTCTTAATGTGATTCTAGTGTGCAACCACTGTTGAGAACCATTGTCATAATGTTTTATAGATGCTAAAGCCAGGCATTTTATTTCATTACATTCCTTTTATCAGTGACCATATCTTTTCTGATTTTTCCATTGGCTTTTGAATGAAGTCTGAATTCTGCCCAGTGTTCAAGCATGTTCATTATCTCATGATTTGGTAACATTCTACAACTCACATTATCTGCTCCCAGCATGCAGATCTCATTACTGACAATTCACCGTGCTTATTTCAGCCCATTTGCTCTAACTCTTGTCATTTTCTTTATCTGCATAAATAGCTCTCTCCTGTCTACTTCACATCATGAAATACCATCCAACATCAGTTATACCTCTTCTGTGTCCCTCTGCTAAATTCTCACTTGAGTTTTGCTCGACAACCCAATTTCAAACTGCCTTTTGGAATGGGATGTTCATGGAGTCTTTTTTAAGGAAAAGATTTATTGAGGGTCTGCCACATTTCCTGGTATCAGATTATTTCTGTTCTTCAAGAAAGGCTATGCTTACGTTGGTGACAAACAAACTGAAATTCTCAGTAGCCTGATAAGTGAGAGTTTATTTCTCACACATGAAAACCTTGTTGTAGATCTTCCATGTGGTGACTCAGTGATTAAGTGCTCCCATCTCATTGCTCTACCATCATAAGTCAAAGCCTCCACTCTCACCAAGAGAAACCCTAGGGGTGTCAAATTCCACTTCTTATGTGATCTGGTCTGGATGCGGACGCCAAGGCAGGGGGTAGGGAGCAGGTGGGATGAATTGGGAGATTGGGATTGACATATATACACCATTTATACTATGTATAAAGTAAATAATTAATGAGAATCTACTGTATAGCTCAGGGAACTCAGTGCTCTCTGGTGACCTAAAAGGAAAGGAAATCCAAAAGAGAGAAGATATAGATATATACACAGATAGCTGATTCGCTTTGATGTACAGCAGAGACTAACACAATATTGTAAAACAACTATACTCCAATAAAAATTAATAAAAAAAAATAAGCAGATTACACATAGGCTGTGATGGTAGCTTTCTAAAAGGTTTCTTCAATATTTGATTTGTCAAATTCTGGTTGTAGTTAGAATAAGATTACTAAAATAAGTTGTGCTAAGCTGAGCGGTCTGAAACTAGAAAAAAAATTTAATCCTAAGAATTTTAAAAAGTCATATTTTAAATTTTTAAAAATCTGTTATCCATGAAATAAAATATAGTCATTTATAGGGTATATTTTAAAAAGAGAGCTAGCCATGCAAATATATGGGAAAGAGAATTCCAGACAGAGGGAACAGCCAGTGCTAGCATGGACTCTCAGCATAGCAGAGGTCAGTATGACTAGAGGGGATGTGATGTAGCTGAAAAGAGGTTATAAAGGTAGTCTGAGACAGGGGACAAGTGATGGAGGACTTGGTGTGACTTTATCTTTTCCCCACCTATTTACAGACAAAGCAGGTAAACTATAAAAAATGAATGTGACCATGTGATAACAATTATGAAGCACTCACGGAGAGGAAAACATTAAAAATATTGAAAATTTCTTTGAAATTCTGCTTTTTTCATTGTAAACTACAATAAGTTTAGTCTGATAGGGAAAGCTTTAGCATGTTTAGTCTGTTAGGAAAAGCCCTAACTGTAAGGACTACACTGTCCATCAAGTGTTAGAACATTCAACTTAGTCTCTAACTTATAAACATCTCTTCTGAAACGAGGCTACATAGTCAGTACAATTATATTTTAGATGTTAATAATCACTATTCACTTTAAAAAAGGTTTTCTAAAACAATTCTGTGCTACTATTTTAAAAAAAAGAAATTCTGCTGCACTTTAAAATATATTTCCTCATAGTATTCAATGGAAATGAAGAACAGCTGGTCAACATCTTGCATATCATGATATATCATGTATGTAATAATTACTAACTTGGAGAATAGTCTCCTTTTCCCAGATAAAATATACTATTCCTTTAATCTACTCTTATAAGTCCTCTTTCATATCACTTCAATTCTCTGGGATTATAATTACTTTCTGAATTTAATATTTTTTACCTGATTAGTACTTAATTTTTTCTAATTTATGCCAAAACTTATTACATATTACTTTAATAAAGAATGATCAATTTTCTGTATAACTCATGCTAAAATTGCTGGCTACTAAAGAGGGATAACTTTGAACATGTTTTCAGTTGACAAAGTGTTACAATAGATTTCATTACATTAACATAGTTAAAGACACATGGAATGTGTAGGTTATTCTTTGCTGTGTTATTAACTCACAAGCAGAAAAATTCACAAATGTAACACAAAATATAAAAGCCTACTATTCCCAAGGTGCACTATAAATTCATCAGTCTCTAATCTTTAGGGCAAAGAAGGTGTACCATTTTATTAGTGTCTGTGACTCTAAATAAAGAGCTTTGTGGTCAACTAATTAGGGATGCTTGGCTCAAGCACAAATATGCTTTGTTCTCCAAATCACTAGTGACTTCCAACCCCAAAAGCACAGAGCACATAACTGAAGAAGGGAGGAAATGGTTAAATCAGCTTTCATGCTGAGCCTGGTTCTTATTGTCAGGAAACAGAAGAACAGAGAATGAAGCATCCATGCCCATCTAGGGGAAAATTCCTGGCTTAGTTAACTCTCTGCCACATTGCCATTTGGAGAGAGAGGGAGAAAGAAAGGCTTTCTTATGAGATGATAGATCTGGAATTATGCAAATCTAGACTCGTCAATAGGAATGAGTTTTTATTTGATCTGAGATTTTATTTTCTCCTATTTTGTAATAAGTAATAGAAGCAAAACACATTGAGGAATAAAATCTAAAGCTGATGATACTGTTTTGGGTTTGGAGTTCTCCTGCCCAACTCAATCCCTATATTTCCTAGTTATATAAACTGTGTGTGTGTATATATATATATATAAATACACACACACACACACACAGATATACCATTATATAGAATAATATATAATATCTTTTTATCTACCTGTGATCTATAATTATCTTCTTTTTGCTTAATTCATTACAGTCTGAAATCCTGTTCGTTACAACCAAGAATGAAGACTAGGGTCTATCCCTCATGGGAAGGGTGATGGGAGACTTTGCTTCTACCTACATGCTTTTGTTTCTTAGTCCTTTCTGTAGGTTTAGTGGGCCAATAGCTAAGATTCTGAAGGTTTCCACTGGGAGATGTTAACAGATTTCCAGAAAAATCTTATTCCAGCATCTATGACGTTTGATATTCTGTTTGCAAATACTCTTACATAACTATGAACTAGGTTCACCCAAAGGATGGTTCAAGGACTGGTAAGACTGAAACGTGGCTGAAGTTAATTTTATTTTATTATTACTATCATTTTGTCTAGTGAAGTATGCCAAATATAAGATCAAGTAATACATGTACAGGTAATAAGATGCAACTCCCCCTCATTTTTTGATCCTCATGGTAGCTTTTAATGAAGTGAGGAATTTGCCAGAACAGAGAAGCCCAACACCATAGATTTACTGCCTTTATATAAGTTTAGGTTATGGTGAAAATGTGCTAACTCTCAATACGTTACCCCATTATCTTATAAAGAATATATTGTTGTATCAGTTATATTTAGCCATATTATTTATTTCTGTGTCATTGAGTATACTTCAGGTTCAGTGTAGCTAGTCAGACCATAGCCATAATCTACTGAATGATAATAAAGAAACAAACTGTCAGATGTTGTTCCCTAATGTTTGAGTTAGTGTCTGATAATAACTAATGTTAGCTAAAAGTGTATCACATGCTATGTTAAAGATTTACTCACCATTTTATTTCTCATCTCAAACTATGGCCACTTATGTTCTTTAATCAAGATCATCAGAAAGGATTATATAAGAATCACTATATGGTGTACCATGTTAAAAAAAACTATAAATTAAAGGTTGCAAATTCTCTTTTCATGATTAATTTCCAAAAGGGAAATTAAAATCCAAACCATAACAGTTCTTTTCTCTTATTGTCAAAGTGATATTAACTTCCAAAATGAAATCTCTCTACTTTGAAGAAATTAGAATTCAGATATCATTTCTTCCTTATTTCCTTGTGTTTATTCTCAACCAGAGAAATCCTGCACAAGTGATTGAGGCTCTCTTGTTTCTACCAGAAAATGTAGCCCGAGTCATTCCTCTGGAAAATGTAGAGTACATGAGAACCCCCAAATTTATATTAATCCAATCTCACATTTCTAATTTTCCAAAGAAATATGTGTCAATAGGAAAATATCAGAGCACAACTATAATACAGCTCGCAATTATAATTAGAAAAATGCTATAATTTCTTGGTAATCATAACATTTTATAATCTAAACACTAATTCTCTTATCCAATGCAAAAAAAAAAAATATGTTTCCAGAACCCATGTCACATAATTGAAGTCGACAATCTTGTCTCCTACCATTCACCAAAGTAGGAAATTTATTGTTGTTCAGGAGACATGGGTGGGTGTTTTGAGGAATGATGTTAAACAGAGAAAATAGGCATAGGAAGGAGCTCTTGGTTTTAGCTTTGGCACGTGTGTCAATTCATAGCAGTTTTGCAGAATCCCTCATCAGTGGAATTAAGTCCATCTTTAACACTACACTGCTTGGTGTGTAATGTTGTTTAGTTGCTAATTGTGTCCCACTCTTTTGTGACCCTAAGGATTGTAGCCCACAAGGCTCCTATGTCCATGGGAATTCCCTGCAAGAGTACTGGAGTGGATTGCCGTTTCCTTCTGCAGGGGATTTCATAACCCAAGGATCAAACCTCAGTATCCAGCACTGCAGGCAGATTCTTTATGTCTGAGCCACTAGGGAAATTTCTTGATGTATAATAACTGGTATCTTAAATTGAATTTTCCTCTCCCCTTCCTTATTCCATTGCTACCATTCATTTTACTTATTCATATCCTATGATCACCTAATATATTACTATTTTTTCTTTAAATAAACTCTTCTTCAGATAAACTAAGAATAAGAAAAATAAAATCTTTTACATTTATCGAGTTGGCCACAAAGTTCATTTGAGTTTTTCTGTAGCATCTTATGGAAAAATCCAAATGAAATTTTTGGCCAGCCCAATACTTATTCTTTCTCTCACACACTTTTTTGTGTGTGTGCAGTTCTGAGTTTCTGACCTATTTTTCTTCTTGAAGAACTTTGCATACCATTTCTTTCAGGGTATTTTGCTGGCAATGAATTCTTTTATTTTTGTCTGAGAAAATATTTATTTCTTCATCCCTTTTTAAGGATAATTTTACTAGGTATAGAATGCTTGGTTGGTGGTATTTTGTGTTTTTAACTCTTTAAATAGTTCTCTCTTCTTTCTTGCATGGTTTCTGATGAGAAATCCACAGTAATTCTTATCCTTGTTCCTATATAGCTAAGGCATTTTTTTTTTTTTTTTGCCTTTGGCTTCTTTCAGGATTTATTCTTTGTCTTTGGTTTTCTGAAGTTTGAATTTAAAATGTCTGGGTTTAGTTTTCATTTGTTTTTTGTTATCTATCCTATTTGATGGTTTTGGAACTTCCTGAATTTTTGGTTTGGTGTCTGTGTTAGGTTTAGAAAGCTCTCATGCAAATAATTCTCTCTCCTTTCTTATAGTCCAATTACACTTATGTTCATACATTCTGCACATTTTCTATAGCAGACTTGGATTTTATTTTATTTTCCATTCTTTTTCTTTTGTTCATTTCAGCTTTAGGTCTCTAGTGATAGATCTTCGAATTCAACATTTCTCTTCTCAGTTGTGTCCAGTCTATAAATGAGCCCATCAAAGGCACTCTTCATTTCTGTTAGTGTTTTTGATCTCTAGTATGTCCCTTTGATTGTTTCTTAGAATTTTTACCTCTCTGCTTCCATTGCCCATCTGTTGCTGCTTGTTGTTTACTTTTTCCATTGAAGCCCTTAGCCCTAATCACAATTACATAAAATACTCTGATTCTTCCAACACCTGTGTCGTATCTGAATCTAATTCTCATATTTGCTCTGTTTCTTCAGACAAAAATAGAAACTTCCTTTTTTAATATCTTGTAATTATTTGTTGAAAACCAGACATATTGTATGGGGTAATAAGAATTGAAGTAAAAGGGCTTAAGTGGGAAGCTTTATGTTAATCTCCTAGGAACTGAGTTTTTAAAAATGTCTTCTGTAGTTATAGGTATCAGTTTCTAGTGTCCTTTTTTTTCCTCTTTTGACTTTGGGGTTCCTTAAATACACCTCCTCTATGAGAGTATCTGTTTCACAGTTCTTTTAGTTGTCATCTATTGTTGTTATGCTCAAACCCTGGGTGGTTAGGAGTGGGGGAGGGCAAACATTCTCTGATCTTATAAATGTGGTGTACCTGTATTTCTGGGCTATAGTATTTATTTATTTATTTTTTTTTTTTTGGGGGGGGGGCTGTAGTATTTAATTGTTTCTAGTGATAAAGATTTCCCTTCCCACTCTTAAATGAGACCAAAAGGTCAGACACTGAATGGGACAAATTCTCTTCTCATAGTTAGAATAAAGCTAATCAAACCCAGATTAGCTAATCAAACCTAATCTCCAGATTAGGCTTTTATTTCTGGAGATTAGGCCTATGGTATGGAGAATCCTCTGGACTTATTTCACAGTAAGCCACCTGAGACATTCTAGAATCTATTTTGCTTTAGTTTCAAGTTGCTGTAATAAACACTTTGGACATAGGCAAACAGTTAAGTACTTAAAAGGAAAGGTGAATGGTATAAACAGAGAAAAATGAGAGCAGGTAGGACAGGGCTGGCCATTTAAATGGGTCATTAAGGGAAGACACAATTTGACTATATCACTCCCTGGAGGGTTTCTTGGTGTGGGTTTATGAACTCTGGGAGAAAGGCCAAGTTGAATCTAATTATATTTAGTTTAACATTACAATTTACAAGCCTAACCTTTCTCAGTTTTTTCCTTTCTCTCTTTGCTTTTTAAAAAAATTTTGAAGTGAACCCATGTTTATTCTTTGAACTTTTCTACTATATGTTTGCTAAATGCATTAATCAGCCATCATTTCTCTATTTTCCTGAAAAATTGAGATGAGAATCTATTCACCCATCTGCTTTTAAAGAAAAAGATGATAAAATTGTATTATGTACTTGAAATTTACTAAGAGTTAGATATTAAGAATTCCCACCAAAAAAAAAAAGGGAATTACATGATGTAATGGAAGTGTTAAATAACACTTCATGGCAATTTTGAAATATATAAGTGCATAAATCATCACATTGTACACCTCAAGCTTACCCAATGTTATGTGCTAATTATATCTTGGTAACGCTGGAAAGAAAGCAAAATAATTCCCTAAGAAAGAGGGAAAAACAACAGCAAAAAACATGTTGGAAAAGCTACAACCCACCATTATATCTGCTAGTTTGTTTGCCTTTGTGTTTTAGGTGACTGACTTTCCTTTAAATACAATCCAGAAAATCTGATAATAATATAATTTGGGCTGAATATAATATAATGTAATTACATATTAAATATATATTATGGTGGCTCAGACAGTAAAGAATCTGTGTGTAATGTGGGAGACCTGGGTTTGATTCCTGGGTTGGGAAGATCCCCCAGAGAAGGAAATGGCAACCCACTTCAGTAAACTTGCCTGGAGAATTCTATGTAGCCTGGTGGGCTACAGTCCATGGGGTTGCAAAGACTTGGACATAACTGAACGACTAACAGACTAACAATATAACTTTGGTTGAGCAAAAAATTCTGTTTCTATTTCTAGTTATTATTGGAGTATTTCTCCTTTTTGCTTTCTCCCTGAATGAATGCTTGGTTTGCTTTTTTTTTTTTTCTTCTGATGGTAATAGAGAGGATCTTTGCCTTTCAATGTTGCTTTTTAAAGTGGTATGTATATGCTTTTTTTACATATAGTACTCTACTTTAGTTGTGCTTAATCTTTTTTTGAGGGGGTATCACAGATTCCTATGAGGAAATGGTAAAAACTGAGGAATCTTTTTATAGAAAAATGTACAAACACATACATTTTGCACATACAGTAATTTCAAGAGATTTACAAATTTCCTAAAGGCAAAATAAAAGTTTCTGAACTTCAGGGTAAAAACACTTGGCATCTTCACATCTCACAGGTGGCTTTTGTCATATGATGCACAACTAGCTTGCGTTCTGCAAGAAATGTTGCATACAATGTTTGGCCCACTGTGTATCAGAGGAATATTTCTTTCTGATTCAACAGTCTTTTAAACCTTATGTGACAATGTTTTTTACCCATGAACTTTATCAGAAAGATAATAGAATTTGCTGAGAACTGGACCCACTATGTGTAAGAAAAATACTGCATTAACTGATCATGTTTATCTATATAAGGAATTATTAAAAATATCTAAGTAGCTGACTATTTCTCTTTTCTCAGGAACAAATCATAACCCTTAATCAATGTGTCTAAATAAATGGCTTTGCTATAATTGGGATCCTTTGTTCTCCTTTGATATGATCTTATTTCACTGGGAGGTCTGAGTTTTGCTTTGCAAACTTGTTACCAGATCTTAGATTTTGCTTCTGAATTTGCACAAAATACAGACTTTGAGAACTGAAAATCGATTTTTACAGAAGGCTTTGCTTCCCTCTAACAGACTCTACAATATCTTGATCATAGCGGGGCAAGGGTGCGGCTCTATGTCTTTTTAACTTGAGTTCACAGAGTTGCTGTCTGTGCTCTTAAATAATCATTTAGATATGGCCTTCAGACAAAGCATCACTGTCAGGAGAAGTGGGCCTCTGTCTCCCTGTGTGAAAATGATTAAGAAGCAGCAGTTCCATTGCAATAGACAATCATTGATAGTGTTTTTATAGGCCCTCATGAGCTAGGATTGAGCTTGCTAATGTTCATGGTTTGTTTTCTCTGAATGTGTATATACATATATATCTCTAGTACATGTAATAGACAAATTTGTTTGTAGTATTCTTGCCTGGAAGATCCCATGGATAGAGGAGCCTGGCGTCAGACATGGCTTAGCAACTAAACAACAGCATGTAATTTGCATATATGTTTGTAGTTTGTGAGTATGAATGTAGTCAGTGTTCTGGTTAGTTCTCTCAAGTTTATGCAAATTATGCTGTGCTATGAAAAATGATTTGATGAAGACATCCATAATTTATTAAAGGGATGATTATATGCATGTGATTGGCATGAACTAATTAAACTGAAATGTCTCAAGCTATTGTTTGCCAGGCAGTTATTTAATGGTGTAACAGAAATGTCATAATGCTGCTTGAATATGGGATAGGTTTTCATCAGTGAAAAGAAGCAATAATGTTAAGCTCCCTTTATATATAATAATCATCTTTATAATCATGCTGATTATAAAATTTCTCTATACCAAGAGGATATAGTGATTTCATAGTGCTGATAATTCAGGATTTGGAATTAAAAAACAAAAGCTAAAAACGGAGAAGAGTCCCAGGTCTACCACTTATTTCCTGTGACACTGTTATTACTTTCGGAATAGGCTCCTATAAGGAGGGAGAACAGGTGGCTACAAATTAACTGATCTAGTGCAGTTGGTAGTTCTCATCTAGGGCTACCACCTAGGATGGAGCTCTTGGGTGTGGTCTACACTCTGTTAATGTTTCAGAGCAAGCATCTTCATATTTTTGTCTGTTTCTAAGAAAAGGCTTAACAACAACCACTTCTGTTCTCTTTGGAGTTTTATTTGCTACAGCTCTCTCCCCAGTGACTAGAATAGCCTTCTATTTCAGTAACTACTTTTTTTGCTTGGCTTCTTAATTAAAGCAGTTTCCTGCTTAGCAAGGCATATTTTACCTTGAGCCTTAATTCCTCTTGCTGTTCTCTCTGAAATGGATCCAGTACCCAAAGATCTTTATCAGTATAGGTGATGATGAACCATGAGATAGCCAAATGATTCAATGGTTGTGTTCTTGCTATTCTTACAACCCTGAATTGACACTTGCATACATTTATCCTCCATTTTTAATAAACTGTTATCTATATTATCCAGTATGTTATCTATATTATCCAGTATGTTGATGGCTTTTAGCAAAGCCCTCCAAAGAGATATCCCTAGAATAGGATGATGTGGCAATTTTCTTAATTTTCTTTCAGTTCAGTTCAGTTCATTTCAATTTAGTAGTGTCCGACTCTTTGAGATCTCATGAATCGCAGCACGCCGGGCCTTCCTGTCTATCACCAACTCCCGGAGTTTACTCAAACTCACGTCCATTGAGTCAGTGATGCCATCCAGCCATCTCATCCTCTGTCGTCCCCTTCTCCTCCTGCCCCCAATCCCTTCCAGCATCAGGGTCTTTAACAATGAGTCAATTCTTCGCATGAGGTGGCCAAAGTGTTGGAGTTTCAGCTTCAACATCAGTCCTTCCAATGAACACCCAGGACTGATCTCCTTTAGAATGGACTGGTTGGATCTCCTTGAAGTCCAAGGACTCTCAAGAGTCTTCTCCAACACCACAGTTCAAAAGCATCAATTCTTCAGTGCTCAGCTTTCTTCACAGTCCAACTCTCACATCCATACTTGACCACTGGAAAAACCATAGCCTTGACTAGACAGACCTTTGTTGGCCAAGTAATGTCTCTGCTTTTTAATATGCTATCTAGGTTGGTCATAAATTTCCTTCCAATGAGTAAGCGTCTTTTAATTTCATGGCTGCAATCAATATTTCAGTTGCTGGCTAAATTTTTCAAGTAATTTTGCTTCCAAGGTGGTACTGAGACTAAGCCTCCTTTTAAAAGCACAGGTATTACTATCCTCTGTGGGGTGTGCCTATGCAACCTTAGTGAAAGTGTTAGTCACTCAGTCATGTCTGGCTCTTTGTGACCTCGTGGATTGTACCCCACCAGGCTCCTCTGTCCACACAATTCTCCAAGCAAGAATACTGGAGTGGATTGCCATTTCCTACTCCAGGGGATCTTCCTGACCCAGGAATTGAACCCAGGTCTCCTGTTTTGTGGGTAGTTTCTTTACCATCTGATCCACCAGAGAAGCTCAAAACATGAAGTGGCTAGGAAAGACCAAGATATTTCTGACTCTCATAGCATTTATTTTGGGGTCAGAAGATTCTTTGAATTCTTTTAGTAGGACATGGACTTCTGTGTTTATTTTTCAGGTGTCTACCTTTGTTCTGATATTCCCCCAAGTACTTTTCTTAAAACATCACCACCCTGTTCAGTATGTTATCAATTTCGGCTTGAAAAATAATTCTCTTGACAACGCAGTGATTTTCCAAACTCCAGTTACTAAATTTCATCTGATTTTTCTTTTCTTTGTACCATGAATAGAAACCATTTTTTTCTTATGATATAATTGTGCTATATTTTTCTACTAAAGTTTCATTTTATTTTTTTATTTCTAAAGGAAGTTTAAACATTGTTTCAAGAAATTCAGTATTTAGTATATCACTATAAAGGGCACCGTCCAGGGATTTTATTCAATACTCCATTCAGTATCTGAATCTCTCTTGGGTTCTGCTTTCTTATATATTAACTAATTAATTCTTTTAAGCTTTCAAGGAGAATACTCCCCCATCCCTTATTTCAAAGGTAAATAAACAGGAACAGAGAAGAGCAGTAGTCTCCAGATTGACTAGTCTAAATATTTAGAATAGAGATTCACATCCAGGACTACTGATTTGAAAGCCTTTGTTCTTTCTGCTAGACAAAACTAAACTCATAAAAGCGACATTTATGTTGCCAGAACTAAAGTCTATGGGGTCTCATAGGAAATGATTGACTTTGAACATACACTTCCATTAAACTCTACCTCTCCTATCACTGTTACTGAGTCCTAGGAGAATGCCTTTGATATGCCCAGACACATAACAATATGGTTTCTAAATGATAGTAATGTTAAAAATAACATTTTTCAGCGGTGACATTCTAGGAACTAATCTATAGTATTATAGCAATCTCTTCATTTTGATGATTTCTCTGCTGTGAAGAGAAAGTACAGGCTTTAATATATCATGATGTCTCTTTTATTCATTTCTTTCAACCTTTGGTTTAGGGCTTATAAATTACCTATAGCAGATTTGCGAGTGAGGCTTTACTTAGTCATCAAATTGGGTAGCATGATCTAGGAGCCTGCTGAAAGGTTTTATGCAAGTTTTACATGCTGCAGAGTTCTGGTTGTGGATGTCTTTATGTGTATATAAACCTTATAACCTGGCAGCCTCATAACACTGAGATTGCAGAGACAGAGCTAATTCATACTTTGTAGGCTGTCTGTTAGCAAAGTTCTATTTCATATAACTACACATTTTGGCTGGCATATTTTTTAACCATAAGGAGTTTCAAAGACATGTGATAAAAGATTTAAAATAACTGGTGTGTTAGTCAGGGTCTCCAGAGAAACAAAACCAATGACAGATAGATATCTATCAGTTTATCAGTAGATAGACAAATAGATAAGTGATTGACTTTAAGGACATGGCTTATGTGCTTGTGAAGGTTGGGAAGTCCAAACTCTGTTGGCAGGTACACTGGCTGGAGACCCAGGGAAGAGATGATGCTGTAGTCTCCAGTCCCAAAGCAGTATGAAGCTGAAACTTTCTTTCTTTGGAGGACTTCATCATTTGTTCTTAAGACCTGCAACTGATTTGATGAGGCCCAGTTACATTATGGAGGATAACCTACTTTCCCTGAAGTCCACTGATTTAAATGCTACTCACATTGAAACTTTTTCTTCACAGAAAAGTGTAGACTGGTGTCTTTGGTGGCTCAGCAGTAAAGAATCTGCCTGACAATGCAGGAGACATAAGCTCAGTACCTGGGTTGGGAAGATCCCCTGGAGAAGGAAAGAGCAACCCACTCTAGTATTCTTGCCTGGGAAATTCCATGGACAGAGGAGCCTGGTGGGCTACAGTTCACAGGGTTTTAAGAGTTGGACACGAGTTAGTGACTAAACTACCACCGTCTCCTGGCCAAGTAGACACCTATAATTAAACATTGCAGCTGGATTCTAACTTCTTATGTTGATTTTGTCTGAAAAATCAGTGTCACTTAATTCTAAAGATATTTTTAAAAAAAGACATAAAGTGAAAGTCTCTCAGTTGTGTCTGACTCTTTGTGACCACATGGACTATACAGTCCATGGAATTCTCCAGGCCAGAACACTGGAGTAGGTAGCCATTCCCTTCTCCAGGGGATCTTCCCAACCCAGGAATCAAACCCAGGTCTCCCATGTTGCAGGCAGATTCTTTACCAGCTGAGCCCCCAGGGAAGCCCCTTGACCTCTGACAAATTCAAAGGCTTCTGTGAGGCACACACAAGTTAGTATGATTTACTACAAAATTAGTCTTCTGTGTTTTGAAATTAAATCTTTTCTCAGTGGTAAAAATCTACTTAAATTCTATGGGGTTAGTGATCCTACAACAGAATTAAGACTTTTTCTTAACTTTTACTATTACTATAACTAATTATATTAAAGTTTAAAACTTGATTGGCATTCTTCCACAACGATAAAAAAGACAAAGAGTCTTTGTTAAGGATTGCTTAATATTTATAGCATTTCTGGGAAACTTACCCTGAATTTTCATTTAAAATGTTCACACTTACAGGTTATTTTAATTAAGTCATCATCATGTTTTGTGTTTAGAACAATATTCATTATAGTTTTGAATCTTCAATTTATATTTCATTGTCTTTTGGTTAGTAGGCAATATATACTAGCTCCTTAGCTTCCTTAGAGTAAGAATTGAAATATTAACACTATATCTTAACATGTACAAGTATATTCTATTGAATAATTTTAAAACCTGCTCTTATTGTTTCTGTTTCAGTGCTTCTAATATTTAATCTGTTTTAATGAAATCTGTAGAGCAGATCCTGGAGAAAAGAAGCCTATTATCACCCTGTGACCATTGATTCTGTTATGTCAGAATGAGCTAAGACAGGCGAAGTTATGCTACACATAAAACAACTACAAAATCTCAGTGGCTTAGTAAACTAAGAGTTTATTTCTTGCTCATCTACATTTCCAGAATGAGTCAGTATGGGAACTCTGCTCATCGTTAGTTGTGCAGTAACCCAAGCTAATTGAGACTCAATTTACATGCATATACATGATCACTGTGCCAGGAGAAAGAACACAGAGTGAGTTGTACATGCTACTTCTTAAAACTTCTACCCAGATGTGGCCCACACCATTTCTGATCATGTTTGTAACCTGATCATGTGTTTGTAACCAACACATTACATGGCATGTGCCTGCATGCAAAATAGGTAGTGTTCGGTTGCTAAGTTGTGTCCAACTCTTTGCGACCCTATGGACTGCAGCACACCAATCTTCCCTGTACTATACTATCTTCTGGAGTTTGCTCAAACTCATGTCCGTTGAGTTGGTGATGCCATCCAACCATCTCATCCTCTGTCACTCTCTTGTCCTTCTGTCTTCAATCTTTCCAAAATAGGTGACTGAAATATTTGTGACCAGTCTTGTGACCATAGACACTGTTTCAGCTGTGATTCTGTATTAGGAATGATTTCAGCTTTCTGTGGCTAAGATAAGCTGATAAAGACATTATTATTTCACATAATTTGAGTAAGTAGGTAGGCAGTCTCTGAGTTGGCATGGGAGCTCAAGATTGCTGTGAAGAACCAGCCTTTCCTATTTCTGTTCTACTAACCCAGTATAATAGGTTTCTGTCCTTAGCCTGACCACTTTTGGTTTCAGGAAGACTTCTACTACTATAAATAATATCACATTCTCACATATCTGCTTCCAAATCTTAAAGGGGGGGAACATATTTTCTTCCTTGTTCTCTGTGTCTTTTTCCCTAGAAGAAACAAACCATCTTTCCTATCGGACTTTCCCTTATTTTTCATTAATCAGGACCATATTACCTAGCAACTCTTAGCTACAAGGAAAGCTAGAAAAGGGAGTATCTGAAAGGGAGCTAAGAATAACTAGAGCTGATTAGAGGATCTTCATGGTTTTGCCATCTTTCCTCCTCTGGAGCTGGTCATGTTGTCCTTTTAACAAACTTTAGCTCTTATATTAAGAAAGGAGAGGAAATGGCTATGGAGAGAATGTAAGATTTCACAGAAAAAAAAAATCATGGAGACAGCAGTAGTTCCTTGAGAGACTGGTAGTATTTCAGTGACAGAAAGGGCATTTTAGGTAGAATACACTAAAGGCAATTAGACAGGAAAATAATAAATGCTGGAGGGTGAGGTTATGATTAAATGTTGAGTCATGAATGTCACACAAGAGCTGGGACTCTTTTGGGAGCCTTATAACTTGGGGGCCCTGTGATGTGAAGACAATTACTCTAGATGTGGCCAATCTTGACTCAATCTGAGTTCTACCATTTATGAGCTGTGAAACGTTGAGCAAATTATCTGGGTTCTCTATATCTCCATTTCCTCATCTATGATAAAAGGGAGTAATCAATAGCACCTACCTGTATTAGATAGGGTATGCTAAACTTTGTAATAAATAGATGCAAAAATGTAATGACTAAAATAAAATAGAAGTTTTTTTTTTTTTTTTGTAGTTGTTGTTGATATAACAAGGTAGTGGACAGGCACTCTGCTCCAAGGTCCTGGGTTGAATGCAGCTTTACCATCTTCAACATATGCTTTCCACAATCTTGGTGATAGTTCTCCTGAAAAGTCATTGGGCTATAGAGAGCTTTGCACGGTACATGCATATCAGGTACTTTGCATCATGTCTGAAACAGAGTAAACAGTCAGTAAACATTCAGTTCAGTTCAGTTGCTCAGTCCAACTCTTTGTGACCCCATGGACTGCAGCACTCCAGGCTTCCCTGTCTATCACCAACTCCCAGAGCTTACTCCAGCTCATAAATAAACATCAATGGCTATTAATGTTAGCCATCATTTTGGCTTAGAAACCAAAGGGCTCAAAGAAGAATTGAAAGCCAGGTTAATCTTATTAAACCATAAAATAATATTTTATATATTAACTTATTTTGAAGAGAAAAATGAAAGCTTGAAATAAAAATTATTTTGTCAAACATATATATAGGATAGTACTGCAAAAGGATGGTTTTATAGGATGGAGTTGTAGTTATAGACTGACAAACCAGTTGGTTACAGTTGTGATAGTGTAGTCAAGAACTAATGAGATCAGAAGGAAGATAGGAAAGAAGAAGGGAGAGATCTAATGCATTCTACTATCTCAAGGTTTGGAGAGTCTCAGATATTTATCCTTCTTGATGTCCCCAATTCAGTATGTGTTTGGCATCAATCTTTGTCACTGGCAAAATCATAGTATTTCTCTTATCATCTCAAAATAAATTTGTGAATATTTTGGATTTGATGACAGAAAGTAGAATGGGGAAATGCCATAGGAGATTCCCCTAGATGTTGGATATGTGCATATCTATTTGGAAATCAAGCTAAAATTATTTTGTTTGACTTCCTCTGGTCTATTGAAGGATAACTAATTTCTCTCTTATTTTTTTCTCTGTACGCCCCAAGATGATTAATACATTTTGTCACTTCTTGGATTTGATTTTGTTTTCCTCTTTTTTTTTTTTTAAACCTTTTGCTTTTCATTAGGATAATGATTCCTTTCTTTCTCTGAATCTAATACCAAAAAATGCCAAAAACCATACATTACACTAGTCAACCAAGATTACGTCAGCCAGTGTGTTTTGCTTTTACCCAAATTAAATTTGCCAGTATTTTTACCAGAATATCTCACATATTTGTTTTTCTTCCTTTTCTAAGAGTGTTAGAGAGTTTGAAAACAGATGGGGTAGGAATGAGAAGGTAGAATTCCCAGAAACAAAGGCCTTGTATATGTCACAGACTGGGAGGGCATGCTTGCAATGACTAAGAATTCTTTTTACTATTTACCTAGCAGGCTTTCATGCTAAGTTGCTTTAGTCATGTCTGACTCTTTGTGACCCTACGGAACATAA
This sequence comes from Cervus canadensis, assembly GCF_019320065.1. Classification (NCBI taxonomy): domain Eukaryota; kingdom Metazoa; phylum Chordata; class Mammalia; order Artiodactyla; family Cervidae; genus Cervus; species Cervus canadensis. The sequence continues at coordinate 35,730,256 of NC_057409.1, read as the reverse complement.
CCTACCAGGCCCCTCTTTCTTGGGATGCTCCAGGCAAGAATACTGAAGTTTGTTACTATGCCCTCCTCCAGGGGATCTTTCTGACTTAGGGGTTGAACTCATGTCTTATGTTTCCCGCACTGGCAGGCAGGTTCTTTACCACTAGCACCACCTGGGAAGCCCACTAGTCCCCTAGCTGGATCCTTAAATGTTACTGTCTATGGAAACATTTATGATAATTTGAGGGACATATGATCTCCTTCATATCATTAATGCAAACCCCAAATGTGCTGTCTTTTTGTCACTGGAAGTTCGTGTCTTTGAAGCCTATGCAAGTTTTCAGCCTTAAAGTTGTGTGCTGCTGAGTTTGTATCATGGTGGTACTCCATCACAAGGGATCAGACCTTGTCTTAAACTATTTCTGTGAAAAGAGGATTTTCCATTGTACTTACAAGGGACTGAATTAAATTTCCCAAAGTGAATTGAAATCTGATATAATTGGGGAGCATAGTGGCTAAACCACATACTCCTTTAAATAAGACAAGCACACGTCATTGTTTAGGCCAAACCTTAACATATGTGTGTGTGGGGGGAGTGGGAAGCAAATGAGGGGTAGTGCTAATATTCTGCAAGATGACACAACTGGTCCATGGGCCACAGTGAGTAGCGTGCAACCCTTTATATTGGTCCTGGGGTATTAAGCTGACATAGGTACTACTGGTGGAAGCTATGCTGGGGACTCTGAAACAGTGTGCCTTAACCAGAACATTTCTGGCACTATTTTTTAAAGCACTATTTTAGATGACACCCTTTCCCAGAATGAAGTAAGCCAGAGACTTATTTCACAAGAGATGATTGTGTATCTAGGACTTACCCATGTAATGAACCACAATATATATACTGCTGAGAGTTAAAGTTTATTTCAAAGAATAAAATGTTTATTATAACACATATCTATTTTCCCATTTAGTAAAAAAAAAAAAAGAAGAAGTCATATATTTGGAAGATACACACCCAGGGCTGAGATTCAGCTGGAACACAGTTGGTACTGATTACTTACAGCTGATATCCATACAGGTTCAAGGTCAATGCCTGATATGGAGAAGCATGTGCCTATGTGATATTGAATAGTTGGAACACCATCCTGAAATATTTCATAAGACCAGTGAATCTTCTTCTTTTTTCTTTTGTGATTAGCCCAGCATTTCTCACAGTTGACAGTACTCATGTGATATTATGAATATGCAAAAACTACAATATTGATATATATTGCCATTGACTTAGAGTCCAAGGTTCCCCTTGAAATCATATTGCTGTGGCCTGGATCCTTCTCTTTCTTGGAATCTGAGTCTATAGTTCCTTGTAAACAAATCCTCTCTTTGGGAATTGATATATTTTCTTTTCTTTTTGACCTCTCCCCCAAAGAAAGGCAATGCCAGAGAATGCTCAAACTACCGCACAATTGCAATCATCTCACACGCTAGTAAAGTAATGCTCAAAATTCTCCAAGCCAGGATTCAGCAATATATGAACCATGAACTTCCAGATGTTCAAGCTGGTTTTAGAAAAGGCAGAGGAACCAGAGATCAAATTGCCAACATCCGCTGGATCATTGAAAAGCAAGAGAGTTCCAGAAAAACATCTATTTCTGCTTTTTTGACTATGCCAAAGCCTTTGACTGTGTGGATCACAATAAACTGTGGACACTTCTGAAAGAGATGGGCATACCAGACTACCTGACCTGCCTCTTGAGAAACCTGTATGTAGGTCAGGAAGCAACAGTTAGAACTGGACATGGAACAACAGACTGGTTCCAAATAGGAAAAGGGGTACATCAAGGCTGTATATTGTCACCCTGCTTATTTAACTTATATACAGATAAATCATGGGGAATGCTGGGCTGGAAGAAGCACAAGCTGGAATCAAGGTTGCTGGGAGAAATATCAATAACCTCAGATATGCAGATGACACCACCCTTATGGCAGAAAGTGAAGAAGAACTAAAGAGCCTCTTGATGAAAGTGAAAGAGGAGAGTGAAAAAGTTGGTTTAAAGCTCAACATTCAGAAAACTAAGATCATGGCATCTGGTCCCATCACTTCATGGGAAATAGATGGGGAAACAGTGGAAACAGTGCTGACTTTATTTTTTTGGGGCTCCAAAATCACTGCAGATGGTGATTGTGGCTATGAAATTAAAAGACACTTGCTTATAGTTTCCTTTGTTGTGTAAAGTAATTAGCCTCCAACTAATAAAAAAAAAAGATGCTTGCCCCTTGGAAGGAAAGTTATGACCAACCTAGATGCATATTAAAAAGCAGAGACATTACTTTGTCAACAAAGATCCGTCTAGTCAAGGCTATGGTTTTTCCAGTAGTCATGTATGGATGTGAGAGTTAGACTATAAAGAAAGCTGAACACCAAAGAATTGATGCTTTTGAAGTGTGGTGTTGGAGAAGACTCTTGAGAGTCCTTAGTCTGCAAGGAGATCCAACCAGTCCATGATAAAGGAGATCTGTCCTGAATGTTCATTGGAAGGACTGATGATGAAGCTGAAACTCAATACTTTGGCCACCTGATGTGAAGAGCTGACTCACTGGAAAAGCCCCTGATGCTGGGAAAGATTGAGGGCAGGAGGAGAAGGGGATGACAGAGGATGAGATGGTTGGATGGCATCACTGACTCAATGGACATGGGTTTGGGTAGACTCCGGGAGTTGGTGATGGACAGGGGGGCCTGGCGTGCTGCGGTTCATGGGGTCACAAAGAGTCGGACACGACTGAGAGACTGAACTGAAATGAACTAATGGGGCTGGATGATCATGGTTTTTTGAATGTTGAGTTTCAAGTCAGATTTTTCACTTTCCTCTTTCACCCTCATCAAGAGGTTCTTTAGCTCCTCTTCACTTTGTGCCATTAGAGTGTTATCATCTGCATTTCTGAGGTTGTTGACATTTGTCCTGGCAATCTTTGTTCCAGCTTGTGTGTCATCCAGCCTGGCATTTTGCATGATGTACCCTGCATAGAAGTTAAACAAGCAAGATGACAATATACAGCCTTGACTTACTCCTTCCCAATATTGAACCAGTCAGTTATTCCACATCCAGTTCTAACTATGGCTTCTTGACATGCATATAGGTTTCTTAGGAGACAGGTAAAGTAGTCTGGTATTCTAATCCTTTTAAGAATTTTCCAGTCTATTGTGATCCATACAGTCAAAGGCTTTAGCATAGTCAATGAAGCTAGAAGTAGATGTTTTTTCCAGAATTCTCTTGGTTTTTCTACAATGCAGCAAATGTTGTCAATTTGATCTCCAGGTCTTCTGCCTCTTGGAAACTCAGGTTGTATATTTGGAAGTTCTCTGTTCAGGTACTGCCAGTGACTTTACATATGTACAGATAGTTAGTAGTGTCAGTTCTTCTAGCAGGTATTGGATGTTATTTCATTGTAATTTCACTTTACATTTTCCTGATGATTATTGTGGTTGATAATATTTCATATGCTTACTGGTCAATTTGTAAAATGTTTCTTAAGCCTGTTGTTCATTTTTTTCTTGAATTGGTCCCTTTGCCTTTTGCATGTGTTTAATTATTTTCTCTCAGTGGCTTATTATCACATTCTCTGCTGATATTTCTTAATGAACATGTTCTTAATTTTAACGAATCCCAATATATCAATGTTTCCTGTATGCACAGTGCTTTTGTTTGTATGTGTCCTTTTTAAGGTAACTTTGGATAGCCCACCAAAGTCACTAAAATAATATTCTTGGTTATTTTCAAGAAACTTTATAGTATCCCTTTATATTTTGATGAAAAATTCATCAGAGATTGATTTGTATATGATATGACATACCTGGAGAAGGAGATGGCAACCCACTCCAGTATTCTTGCCTGGAAAATTCCATGAACAGATAGCCTGGCAGGCTACAGTCCATGGGGTCACAGAGTCGGACATGACTGAGCGACTAACAGCTACATACACATGACATATAAATAATGGTCATTTATTCCCATGAAAGTGAAAGTGAAACTGAAGTCGCTCAGTCGTGTCCGACTCTTTGCGACCCCATGAACTGTAGCCTACTACGTTTCTCCATCCATGGAATTTTCCAGGCAAGAATACTGGAATGGGTTGCCATTTCCTTCTCCAGGGGGGTCTTCCGACCTAGGGATCGAACCCAGGTCTCCCATGTTGCAAGCAGACGCTTTTATTGTCTGAGCCGCCAGGGAAGCGCCCCCGTTTATTCCCATATGCATATCCAATTGACCCAGCACTATTCGTTGACAAGAGTATCCTACCCACACTGCATTGCAAGGCTACTTTTGTAATATAAGCAAGTGACTGAATAGATATGACTTTGCTTCTGAATTCTCTATTCCTTTCTACTGGCCTAATTGACTATAATTACCACTTTGTCTGCTGTAGATATATGATACATATTGACGGTTGTATAAGTCATTCTAGTTTGATTTTTAAGATATGTTGTTTTATCGAAATTTTAGAATCAGCATGTTAATTTTCACCAAAACTTACTGTGTTGCTTGAATAATTGATACATTTAGGGAAGGTTGACGTTTTTACAATGTTAAGTTTTTCAGTTCATGTGCATTATATACTCTACCATGTATTTACTCCCTTTTTATTAGGTCTTTACTTTTCTAAAAAAATGATTTGCAGTTGTATGTGTAATTTATATTATTTGTTAGAGTTATTACTGAGTACTGTACATTATTTCATTTATCAAACTTCAGTATTTTCTGGAATATGTAAATATAATTGATATGTTAATGTTTTCATGTTGAATTCACATCAATAATTCAGCAAATTCATTTATTCCAACAGCTTCCCGAATATTACTTTGGACTTATTATGTGTCAAACCATGTTATTTTGCAAATCTGTACATAATAAGTTTTATTGCTTTGTATTGTTCTTTCTGATCCAAGTTTTCCTTTTTTTACCATTGACTTGATTGTACTGGATAGATTTTCAAGTCAAAAATTGAATCAATGATAAGGAAATGCCATTATTACTGATGGTAGAGGGAAGGTGTTCAATATTTCATCAAGTATGTTACTGATTCTAGGCATTTCATGAGGCCCACTGCATTCACACCATTTTCTAAGACCTGAGAATATGCTCTCTGCACCCTAAAAATAACAGTTTCCTCACTATTTTCCAGATCCGGCATGTTTTAATGAAAGTGCTTGCACAGAAGCTAGCACATTACCTTGTTTCATGCCTTTCATGACATTGATGCCTTTCTGCTCTATTTTCTAGGTCATTCCATATGATTAACAGGTTTCTCTTTGTGTTTTTTCTTTGTGTGCTTCCTTTTCTGTAAATTATTGTGAACATATGTTTAATATTTTTTTTAATAATCAGTGATCTAAAATTAATAACCGTTCAAAGTACAAATGACCTATCAGAGACATCATTATCAGCCATAGGCAAGCACTGAGTACCCTTTGACTGTGTGACACCTTGTGGGTTAGAAAACACCCCAACTCCTAATGACATTTAGGTCATAACACTGGATTTGTGATTTAAACTTTCTTGAAAATGAGGCCATGTGATTCAATGGATAATTCAGAGAAAGCCTAACATTTGAGAAATATGCCACTTAATTATATCTGTTATTTTTATTTTTCTATGTTTTCTTTCTATGCCACACTCCCTTTTCCATGATGTCTCTTGTGGGTTGATCCTATCATATTAAATATTTATTTATACCTCTATTATGCTATCATTATTAAGACTGTAGTAAGTTACTATAGGATCCCATTTTAAAATGTGAGATACCCTGGAGAATCAGTGCAGTGTTTTGCTCATTTTTATTTATCCTGTAAAGACTTACCATACATTTGCAAAATTGCATGAAATTGATTAAAATAGGAACTTGTTTTAGTCACTAAGTCTCATCCAACTCTTGTGACTTCATGGACTGTATAGCCCACCAGGATCCTCTTTCCATGGGATTTTCCAGGCGAGAATACTGGAATGGATTGCCATTTCCTACTCCAGGGAATTTTCTGGACCCAGGGACTGAATCTGCATCTCCTGCGCTGGAAGACAGATTCTTCACTACTTCACCAGGGAAGCCCAAAATAGAAACTAAATGGGTGCTTATTAACTTATTCATGGGACAGTTCAGTAAAGTGCTTTAGAAAATAATCATAATACTACATGGGATTATTTGTCCCTCCCATTTTTTAACATCCAGGACCCCCTTCAGAAGATGCATCAGGAATATAACATATCTGCTAATTTCTGAGTACTATTAAGTGTACTCAACTTAATGGCATGTTGAAAATTATATTTTATGATAATATTAACCAAGTCATTATACTTTTTCTAGAAATACTCACAAATGAAGTAAAAGATAATATGTAACCTCAAGTATGTGCTTTGCATGTTCTTGGATGGTTTTATTCTGAATTACTTTTTTAATGAATCTTATTGACCCATTGTCAAAGTTCTTTTGTTCTTGATCTAGATATTAATGAGGAAAGATATTTGGACTTTTCCCCCCTTTTAACTGTTTGGATTTTTTTTATTAAAGAACCAGATTTTTTCAGGTTGTGATATAGATGATATCTCTGATTCAGTAGAACCTTTCTTGCCATAATGTCGCCCTGAACTAATAAGGCCCAGGGGAATATTTGGTCACTTCTCCAGAGACATTCATCAGTGCTAATGCGCCTGGGTCATCTGGACATTAGTTTTTGTTTTTCTTTAAAAACAGATGGCCCTCACATCAGGGGTATAAATTATCAAATATTTTTCTTTAATCTCTGAGGATTAAATTTATAAATGCAAATATAGATAATCTTTGTAATAAATAGTAAAGTTTGTAATTTCTAAAGTAAGAGATATTTTTAAAGAATTGTTCTTTAGTTGCTAAATCATGTTCGACTCTTTCAAACCTCATGGACTGTTGCTCACCAGGATCTTCTGTCCATGGGATTCTCAAGGCAAGAATACTGGAGTGGGTTAGCATTTCCTTCTCCAGGGGATCTTCCTGACTCAAGAATCAAACCCATGATTCCTGCATTGGCAGGTGGATTCTTTACTGCCAAGCCTCAAGGGAAGCCCATTAAAAAAATTAAATAATGTGTAATAAATAAAAAAATCTTGTGTCTACAAATGACATTCAATGAATAGTAAAATCCCAAAGCATATAAATGAGGAATACACGTTTTTATTGTTTATATTGCACTTTGAATTTTTTCATATCAGTGGAAACAATGTAATTATTGAAATTGAGGCAAAGAATCACAAATGGACAAGGCACACATGATTAAAAATACCATTGCTTAATATTTTGGTCCATCTATTCAAAACTTTGGTTTTTCCAGTAGTCATGTATGGATGTGAGAGTTGGACTATAAAGAAAGCTGAGTGCTGAAAAACTGTTGCTTTTGAACCATGGTGTTGGAGAAGACATTGAGAGTCCCTTGGACGGCAAGGAGATCCAACAGTTCATCCTAAAGGAAATCAGTTCTGAATATTCATTGGAAGGACTGATGATGAAGGTGAAAACCCAATACTTTGGCCACCTGATGCAAAGAACTGACTCATTTGAAAAGACCCTGATGCTGGGAAAGATTGAAGGCAGGAGGAGAAGGGGCCCACAGAGGATGAGATGGTTGAATGGCATCACTGACTCAATGGACATGTTCAGATCAGTTCAGCTCAATTGCTCAGTCATGTCCAACTCTTTGCAACCCCATGAACCGCAGCACGCCAGGCCTCCCTGTCCATCACCAACTCCCAGAGTCTACCCACACCCATGTCCATCGAGTCAATGATGCCATCCAACCATCTCATCCTCTGTCGTTCCCTTCTCCTCCTGCCCTCAATCTTTCCCAGTATCAGGGCCTTTTCAAATGAGTCAGTTCATCGTATCAGGTAGCCAAAGTATTGGATTTTCAGCTTTAGCATCAGTCCTTCCAATGAACACCCCGGACTGATCTCCTATAGGATGGACTGGTTGGATCTCCTTGCAGTCCAAGGGGCTCTTGAGTCTTCTCCAACACCACAGTTCAAAAGCATCAATTCTTGGGTGCTCAGCTTTCTTTGTAGTCCAACTCTCACATCCATACAAGACTACTGGAAAAACCATAACTATGACAAGACGGACCTTTGTTGGCAAAGTAATATCTCTGCTTTTTAATATGCTGTCCAGGTTGGTCATAACTTTTCTTCCACGGAGTAAGCGTCTTTTAATTTCACGGTTGCAATCACCATCTGCAGTGCTTTTGGAGCCCCAAAAAATAAAGTCAGCCACTGTTTCCACAGTTTCCCCATCTATTTCCCATGGAGTGATGGGACCAGATGCCATGATCTTAGTATTCTGAATGTTGAGCTTTAAACCAACTTTTTCACTCTCCTCTTTCACTTTCATCAAGAGGCTCTTTAGTTCCTCTTCCCTTTCTGCCATAAGGGTGGTGTCATCTGCATATCTGAGGTTATTGATATTTCTCCTGGCAATCTTGATTCCAGCTTATGCTTCATCCAGCCCAGCATTCTCATGATGTACTCTGCATGTAAGTTAAATAAGCAGGGTGACAATATACAGCCTTGACGTACTCCTTTTTCTATTTGGAACCAGTCTGTTGTTCCATGTCCAGTTCTAACTGTTGTTTCCTGACCTGCATACAGGTTTGTCAAGAGGCAGGTCAGGTGGTCTGGTATTCCCATCTCTTTCAGAATTTTCCACAGTTTATTGTGATCCACACAGTCAAAGGCTTTGGCATAGTCAATAAAGCAGAAATAGATGTTTTTCTGGAACTCTCTTGCTTTTTTGATGATCCAGTGGATGTTAGCAATTTGATCTCTGGTTCCTCTGCCTTTTCTAAAACCAGCTTGAACATCTGGAAGTTCACGGTTCACATATTGCTGAATCCTGGCTTGGAGAATCTTGTGCATTACTTTACTAGTGTGTGAGATGAGTGCAATTGTGCGGTAGTTTGAGCATTCTTTGGCATTGCCTTTCTTTGGGATTAGAATGAAAACTGACCTTTCCCAGTCCTGTAGTCACTGCTGAGTTTTCCAAATTTGCTGGCATATTGAGTGCAGCACTTTCACAGCATCAGCTTTCAGGATTTAAAATAGCTCAACTGGAATTCCATCACCTCCACTAGCTTATTTTGTAGTGATGCTTCCTGAGGCCCACTTGACTTCGCATTCCAGGATGTCTGGTTCTAGGTGAGTGTGAGTGATCACACCATCGTGATTATCTGGGTCATGATGATATTTTTTTACACAGTTCTTTGGTGTATTCTTGTCACCTCTTCTTAATATCTTCTGCTTCTGTTAGGTCCATATGATTTCTGTCCTTTATTGAGCCCATCTTTGCATGAACAAATGCATCTTTGCATTTGTTATCACTAATTTTCTTGAGGAGATCTCTAGTCTTTCCCATTCTATTGTTTTCCTCTATTTCTTTGCATTGATCCCTGAGGAAGGCTTTGTTATCTCTCCTTGCTATTTCTTATCTCTCCTTGCTATAACGGTCATTCAGATGACCATTATATCTACTACTATGGCTGGAATCTCTTAGAAGAAATGGAGTAGCCATCATAATCAACAAAAGAGTCCTAAATGCAGTACTTCGATGCAGTCTCAAAAATGACAGAATGATCTCCGTTCGTTTCCAAGCCAAACCATTCAATATCTCAGTAATCCAAGTCTATGCCCCAACCTGTAATGCTGAAGAAGCTGAAGTTGAACGGTTCTATGAAGACCTACAAGACCTTCTAGAACTAACACCCCCAAAAGATGTTCTTTTTATTATAGGGACTAGAATGCAAAAGTAGGAAGTCAAGACACACCTGGAGTAACAGGCATATTTGGCCTTGGAGTATAGAATGAAGCAGGGCAAAGGCTAATAGAGTTCTGCCAAGAGAATGCACTGGTCATAGCAAACACCCTCTTGCAACAACACAAGAGAAGACTCTACACATGGATATCACCAGATGGTCAACACTGAAATCAGATTGCTTATATTCTTTGCAGCCAAAGATGGAGAAACTCTATATAGTCAGCAAAAACAAGACCAGGAGCTGACTGTGGCTCAGATCATGAACTCCTTATTGCCAAATTCAGACTTAAATTGAAGAAAGTGGGGAAAACCACTAGACCATTCAGGTATGACCCAAATCAAATCCCTTAAGATTATACAGTGGAAGTGAGAAATAGATTTAATGGACTAGATCTGATAGACAGAGTGCCTAAAGAACTATGGACAGAGGTTTGTGACATTGTACAGGAGACAGGGATCAAGACCATCCCCAAGAGAAAGAAATGCAAGAAAGCAAAATAGCTGTCTGAGGAGGCCTTACAAATACCTGAGAATAGAAGAGAAGGCAAAGGAGAAAAGGAAAGATATACCCATTTGAATGCAGAGTTCCAAAAAATAGCAAGGAGAGATAAGAAAGCCTTTCTCAGCGATCAGTGGACTTGAGTTTGAGTAAACTTCGGGAGTTGGTGATGGACAGGGAGCCTGGTGGGCTGCAGTCCATGGGGTCACAAAGAGTTGGACACAACTAAGCAACTGAACTGATGCTTATCAAGTATATGGCCTTGGGAAAATTACTGGTTGAGTTTCTCAATGCTGAACTTTTCAACAGAGTTAAAGATAATCTCCAAGTATTTGTTCTGTTGATTCATTAAATTAAATTTGGATCAGTACTCTCATCTTCATAAATGCTTGATACCTTTGATATTGTCCACTTCTTTTTATTTTGTTCCTTCTCATTTGTTTGTATTGGCCTGCAAATTTATCATACCCATTAACATGAGCCAATTAAGACAGGAATGTTAACAGTAGTAATTCCCAGGCAGTGCTAGTGGCAAGAACCAGCCTGCCAGTGCAGGAGGCATAAGAGACGTGAGTTTAATCCCCGGATTGGGAAGATCTCATGAAGGAGGACATGGCAATCCACTCCAGTACTCTTGCCTGGAGAATCCCATAGACACAGGAGCCTGGTGGGTGACAGTCCATAGGGTCACAAAGAGTTGGTCATGACTAAAGCCATTTAACACACACACACACACACATTAACACTAGTAGCTCCATTAATTGTGTGTTATGTGTAATGCAACACAATGTATATTTTGCTCTTTAAACAGCTCCTCAAAGTAGTAGTTGGCTTTTCTCTGAAAAAAAAAAAAAAAAACAACAAAAACTGATGGCTAATTACAGACTATCTCCTTTTTGTTCTTGTTGTTGTCTGAAGTTTATTGAAACTATTACAGCACTATAGAAAGTTTCAAACAGCTCCACGTGGTGTTTTGAAACTCATCCCAAACATAGGCTGAGTGACCTGCAGATTGGACATATTGGACTGCTAAGTCCAAGAGCTTCAGTGTTGCCTTAGTGTCAGGATCTATTAATACTTCAGTGATCTCCTGATCCAGACTGAGATCTCAGGCACATAATTATCCCTCCTCTCTTTCTCTTCCTCTTGCAGCTTGATGGAGATACCTCTCACTGGGTCCCTCTGAATCCCCTTCATCAGATGTTTGACAGAACCTGTGATCTTGTTGCAGAGCTTCTTGCTGAGAATAATGGCAGTCTCCTCACACACATGCTTACTGGTGTGGAATTCATTGACCAAGCTTGTATAGTACTTCTCAGTGATGACCCAGGCTGCCTTCTTCTTGGTTTTGGTGTGAATGTGACCCATATTGGCAGGTTCTTGGTACAAGAACTCACCCTACCTCCTTTCTAAGCCCTAAACCAATTGTGGAGTAAACATAGGTATCTGTGTATGTGTATGCACACTCAGGTGCTTCAGTCATGTCTAATTTTTTGCAATCCCATATCAACCATAGCCTGCCAGGCTCCACTGTCAATGGGATTTTTCCAGCAAAAATACTGCAGTAGGTTGCTATGCCCTCCTCCAGGAGATCTTTCCCACCCAGGGATCAAACCCACATCTCCTGCTCTACAGGTGGATTCTTTAATGCTGAGCCACCCGGGAAGCCCAGACATAGGTACCTGAGAGGGATTAAAATAGCAGGTTGTCAGCTGGAAAGCAGGATTGGATAATGCAACTATAAAATTGGCCTCCAGGGATACATTTTCCCCTAAATTTAGATCACATTCCCCACATGCAAGTAAATTCTTAGAAACTATACCTTGCTAGCTCCATGAAATAATCTCCCATAACTTTTAACTCAGAGAACATTTGAATTCTAAATATTGACTGATTTGGGCTTCCAAATTTGCTTTTAGAAGAAAATCTTCAGAGCTGATTAACAGCGTTAATGTATGAATACAAGAAGAGAATGCTTTAGTTATAAACACAAGATATAATAGACAACAGATGGGAATAGTGACTTGAATAACTTAACCCTTCCCAGTAGGTGGATGTGATCAATGGTGTCAGACTCTTTGTATCTCTCCAGTCAGATTAATAAATTTCTACATCTATCAGGGAGGTGTGTATAACACAAGGGACAGAGAGAAACAGATATTTCCAAGGTGTTTCTTCAAAACTCTTCCTTTCTAGGGAGTAAACTGGATGTCAGCTCAGTTCAGTTCAGTTGCTCATCATGACTGACTCTTCACAACCCCGTGGACTGCAGAACACCAGCCCTCCCTGTCCATCACCAGCTCCCGGAGTTTACTCAAACTCATCTCCATTGAGTCAGTTATTCCATCCAGCCATCTCATCCTCTGTTGTCCCCTTCTCCTCCTGCCCTCAATCTTTCCCAGCATCAGGGGCTTTTCCAAGGAGTCAGTTCTTCACATCAGGTGGCCAAAGTACTGGAGTTTCAGCTTCAACATCAGTCCTTCCAATAAACACTCAGGACTGATTTCCTTTAGGATGGACTGGTTGGATCTCCTTGCAGTCCAAGGGACTCTCAAGAGTCTTCTCCAACACCACAGTTCAAAAGCATCAATTCTTCTGTGCTCAGCTTTCTTTATAGTCCAACTCTTACATCCATACATGACTACTGGAAAAATCCATAGCCTTGACTAGAAAGACCTTTGTTGGCAAAGTAATGTCTCTGTTTTTTAATATGCTGTCTAGGTTGGTCATAACTTTCCTTCCAAGGAGTAAGCATCTTTTAATTTCATGGCCACAATCACTACCTGCAGTGATTTTGGAGCCCCCAAAAATAAAGTCAGCCACTGTTTCCACTGTTTCCCCATCTATTTGCTGTGAAGTAATGGACTGGATGTCATGGTCTTAGTTTTCTGAATGTTGAGCTTTAAGCCAACTTTTTCACTCTCCTCTTTCACTTTCATCAAGAGGCTCTTTAGTTCCTCTTCACTTACTGCTATAAGGATGGTGTCATCTGCATATCTGAGGTTATTGATATTTCTCCTGGCAATCTTGATTCCAGCTTGTGCTTCATCCAGCCCAGCATTTCTCATGATGTACTCTGCATGTAAGTTAAATAAGCAGGGTGACAATATACAGCCTTGACGTACTCCTTTTCCTATTTGGAACCAGTCTGTTGTTCCATGTCCAGTGGATGTCACTTTTTTTTGAAACCTGTGGAGAGAGGAATGTGCTGCTGTGTAGTTGCTAAATCATGTTAGATTCTTTTGCAGCCCCATGGACTGTAGCCCTCTAGGCTCCTTTGACCATCGGTTTTCACAGGCAAGAATATGGGAGTCGGTTGCCATTTCCTCCTCCAGGGGGTCATCCCTACCCAGGGATTGAACCTGCATCTCCTATACTGACAGGCAGATTCTTCACCACTGAGCCATCAGGGAAGCCAAAAAAGAATGTGGTTCCCTGTAATAGAAATTATTATTCCTTCCAGCTTACAGATAAGATCAGAGACCTTAAAACAGTGAAGTCACTTGCACCAGGTCTCACAGGGAATGAATAATAGAGTAAGGACTCAAATCCAGGTTTTCAGATACACATAGTTTATATTCTTTAAAGTAGCTAAGGAGACAAATACAATAAAAAACAGATGTAAAAAATGTTTTGGGACACAGTAGTGAGTAAACAGGAGCAACAACAACAAAACTACACATGACCAATAACCGAGAACAGATTATTTATCTGACTTTAAGGATCATTATGCAAATAAAAAATTAAATTAGCTAATGTTTTATATTAAAATTTTTTGCAAATGAAGTTATGAAAATATTGCTTCTCTGGTGACTCAGACAGTAAAGAATCAACCTGCAATGTGGGAGACTGGGTTTGATCCCTGGTTTGGGAAGATCCCCTGGAGAAGGATATAGCAACCCACTTCGGTATGAGCGTGGAGGGATACAGTCCATGGTGTTGCAAAGGGTCAGACATGACTGAGCGACTAAGCACACTCACACAAACAAAGTTGTAAATATACTACTGATTATTATCACAGTTATTGTATTTCCATCAGATTTCTGTAGTATAAGGTTAATGATTCTTGCTTTGGCTACATTTTGAATTGCTGTGAGGATTAAACACAGTAATGTGCCTAGAGTTTCTGTATAAGCTAGAAAGCACTATACAAATGAAGGTTACCATCATCGATTTGTACATTAATTGTTAGTTCTCAAATATGCATTAGTTCATGCTTCAGTGATGAAAATTTGAAGTACAAAATCTGTTAGGAAATGCTGTTGTAAAGTAAATAGAGGTTGAGACATAATTTCAGAAGAACAAAATGTGGCCAAGAGACTGATTACCACTAATTGAACTTTGCATTTTATTGATTTTGTAGTTTCTTTCTACTTTCCAGCTCAGAATGCAGAGAAGCTAAAAGGTGTAGACTTTGGAAAGCATTCATGTAAATCTAATTTATCAGCTTGATGGCTTTCTCGCTACCAAAAAATGTAGTGCCTGGGGTTCACCTGGAAGCTTGTTAAAAATGCAGAGTCTCAGATCCATTTTAGACTTACTGAATCAGTATCTTCAGAAACACTGCCCTATTGGAAAAAAAAAAAAATCAGTGACTTATTACACCACTGAAAGTACATATGATTATTGGATTTCTCTAATATGACTAGGAAACTTTCTCTTCCACAGTATTTATGATATACCAATCAAATAAAATTGACATGGTATGGTTTCTTTATCTCATGGTACCTAGAACTCAATGGTGGAAGATGGGAATAAATTAAAAAAAAACCCTCGAAAGTATAAACTGAGAAAGTTGCTGTGAAGGTGACAGGTTGATGATGCAGATGCTGCCTAGATGAAGTTATCTGGGAAGGTTACCTAAGGCAGGTGATGTTGCTTTGGAAGATATGAGACAGCCATTCAATAACTAAGCAAGACTTCTAAGGTTTTAAGGATGAAAAGAACTCAATATATTCCAGAAGCTAAAAAGGGGCTAGTATCTCTGAAATGAATTTAATGAGATAGACTGTGGTTGGAAATGAGTTTGGATAGACCAGCAGGACCCAGAATAGGTAGTCTTACAAGCCATGGCTACATGTTTTTAACTTAAAGTACAATAGGAAGTCATTGATGTGCTTTAAGCAGGCAAGGGAGGAGTGAAGATGAACACTAACATTTGAAATAGGTACAATTTATATTTGAGAAAGAATTAATCTGGCTCCTGTATGGAGCATAAGTTGGACAGGCATGTTAGAAGTCTGCAGGAATAATACAGATGGCAGAGAGGAAAGTGATAAATGGATTTTGAAAGTGAAAATCACTCAGTCGTGTCCGACTCTGTGAGACCCCATGGACTATAGTGTACATGGAATTCTCCAGGCTAGAATACTGGAGCAGGTAGCTATTCCCTTCTTTAGAGGATCTTCCCAACCTAGGGATTGAACCCAGGTCTCCCACATTGCAGGCAGATTCTTTACCGGTTGAGCCGCCAGGGAAGTCCGAGAGTACCAGAGTGGGTAGCCTGTCCCTTCTCCAGTGGATTCTCCTGATCCAGGGTTTTAGCAGTATTTATTTGTGTTACTGGTGTGCCCTCATATCCATTGTTTATCCTTTCCCTTTTCTGTTATACATTTCAGAGCATTTCCCTGCTGCATGTGGCTTGCACTGACGCAGAGCATTAGTTGGAGCTTGGTAGAACGTTTAGGCAGGTGTACCATCTTGCCCACAGCTTCAGCTCTCTCCACATTGGCTTACTTTGGTCTCAGCTTCTACTAGATGCTCCAGTCTACTAGAGGCTCCAGTCACCAGTAACACCATATCCTTCCTTGGCTCATTTGATAATCTTTGGGTTGCATTACCAATTTCTGCTTAGCTTTTCAGCTCTTCTGTCATCTATGAAACCAATTCCTTGCATCAGATTTCCTTTGCTGTTAAGGGCATACACTGTATCTTATGAAAGGATGTAGAAAGTAACAGAAGGGAAAGAATCAAGAATGTTGCCCAGATTTTAGCTTAGATTGATTGGTCACAGAGACTGAATCAGGTGCAGCTTTGAAAGAGATGGTTCATTAATTCACTTTTGGACATTCTGATCTGATACATTCAAATGCAAACATCTAATAGGTCTATCCTTCATACCAGATTCTGAGTTTTAAATTTCTAAATCATTAGATGGGCTTCCCTGGTGGCTCAGATGGTAAAGAATCTGCCTGTAATGTGGGAGACCTGGGTTTGATTCCTGGATTGGGAAGATCCCCTGGAGAAGGGAATGGCAACCCACTTCAGTATTCTTGCCTGGAGAATTCCATGGACAGAGGACCCTGGTGAGCTATATATAGTCCATGGGGTGGCAAAGAGTCAGACACGACTGAGTGACTAATACACACAAATCATTAAATAGTCATAGGAATGGATAGGCAATCCAGGAGAAAATGTAGAGATAAGAGAAAGGGGATTTAGACAGAATCCTAAAGAATGCGAAGTTGACTGGTGGAGTATGAAAGTGCAAAAATACTTACAGAGCTGAGAATTTCCTGGATCCAAGAAGTTAGTAAATCCACTAGAATCTGTAGAATATCTGTAACATGCATCTCTCTTGTTTTATAAATTATACTGCCAAATGAAACACCATCAGACAGCACAAGAGCAGTAAAATTAGCTGTGGGCCCTGTAGGAGAAAGACAAGACAGGAGTCTTTGCAAGTGACTGATTCCATCTTAATTGTAAAGTAACTTAAGCACGTTTTGACTTTGATTCATGTGCTCCAGGATAATAGTAGAAATGCAGTCTGCAATTGGGCTCATCTGTCAGTAAGTTCAACCCAATTCAGAGGGTCAGTGCAGCTGAAATCCAGTCCATTCTCCACTAGCCAAACTGTAGACCCTAGTTCAGAGTAATCTTTGCTAGAGGAAAGGAGGCTTTCTGTAGACCCCTACCTACATGAGAGAAAGATTTTCCAACACATGCAAAGGTATTTGTGCATTAGCAGTGCCTGGGGACAGGGCAAGACTAAGTGTGCTGTGTAGACAATGTCAATTTTAGGCTAAATCACTTAAATGATGTCAGGGCTTCTCTGGTAGCTCTGCTGGTAAAGAATCTGCCTGCAATGCAGGAGACCCTACTTCAATTCCTGAGTCAAGAAGTTCTGATGGAGAAGGGATAGGCTACCCTCTCCAGTATTCTTGGGCTTCCCTGGTGGCGCAGATGGTAAAGAATCCACCTGCAATGCAGAACATCTTGGTTCGATTCCTTGGTTGGGAAGATTCCCTGGAGGAGAGCATGACAACCCACTCTAGTATTCTTGCCTGGAGAATCCTATGGACAGAAGAGCCTCACAGGCTACAGTCCATGAGGTCGCAAAGAATCAGACATGACTGAGCGACTAAGCACATCACTTATGAGGTCAAGTCTTAGGCAAAGTCCAGGCCATACTACTAAGGAGCAGGTGTTGAGAGCAGTTTTTCTCAAGGTATGATTCTTAGACTATCAGCATCAGAATCTCCCCAGGGAAATTTCTAAGACCCCACACTGAAACTCAAGAATTCCCATCTGTTGGAGTAGGAACCAGGACCTCAATCTTTTATGGACATATTAGGACATTGCTATTTCAAACATTACAAAAAGCTGCTCTAGGGACACTTGGATATCCCTATGATACAGACCTGATTTGGAAAACATCTGCTTGACTCTGCAATCTCCTTTTTGTAGACTTGAAGAAAGACACACATTACGTTGGCTTTGGAACTTTTGTGAGGTTGGAGGGGTGTGTGTGTGTGTGTGTGTGTGTGTGTGTTCAGTTGCTTCAGGTGTGTCTGACTCTTTGTGACCCCATGGACTGTAGCCCACCAGGCTCCTCTGTCCATGGGATTTTTAGGTAAGAATACTGGAGTGGGTTGCCATGCCCCCTCCAGGGAATCTTCTCAACCCAAGGACTGAACCTGAGCCTCCTGCATTGCAAGTGGATTCTTTACTGCTGAACCACTGAGGAAATCCCCAGAGGTGTATACAAACCTATAAAATATCCTCAATCACTCCTTTATGCTCCTGCTGTCCTGTCAGATCTTTCCTGGAAGTCCTCTTAAAGTGTTGCTATGGAAATGCACTGATTAAACCCAGACTCACAGGTGAATTTAATACATGATATTTAAGTATATTTTAAAGTAGAATATTCAAAAGAATAAGTTATTCATTTGGCAAATGATCCCACTCCTAACGCTTTCCTCCAGGACATGTCTACCCTTGGCCAGCCTGCATTTCACCATTACGGTCATCACCCTAGAGCAAATTAACTGGTCAACCACGTCCCCACTGTTCTTCTCCACTCCAGCCATGCCATCCAGGTCATGTCCTCCTGAGCCCCAAGTCCAGTCTGCCTTATCTGTCACTTGCTTACTTTTATTTCTATTTTTCCCACTGGAGGGTACTCAACCCTAGAATATAAAACTTATCTATGAATGAAAGTGTTAGTTGCTCAGTCATGTCTGACTCTTTGTGACTTCCATGAACTGTATCTCACCAGGCTCCTCTGTCCAAGGAATTCTCCAGGAATCACTCCAGGGAATGGAGTGAGTTGCCATTCCCTTTTCCAGGGATCTTCCTGGCCCAGGTATCAAACCTAGGTCTCCTGCATTGCAGGCAGATTCTTTACTGTCTGAGCCACCGGGGAAGCATCTATGAATAGACACACACAGAAATGGACCTATATAGGAAAGGTTTAGGATTAGGAGATTTAGCTGTCCCCTTCCACCTTTGATTAATTAGAGGGATGTTGTAAATTAGGTTTGCTGCCTTATTACAGGAAGGGCTTCCCAGGTGGCTCATTGATAAAGAATGAGCCAAGGCAGGAGATGCAGGAAATGTGGGTTAGATCCCTGGGTCTGCAAGATCCCCTGGAGGAGGAAATGGCAACCCATTCCAGTATTCTGGCAAAATCCCATGAACAAAGAAAGCTGGCAGGGCTACAATCCATAGGGTCACAAAGAGTTTGACACGACTGAGCATACACAAATGCAATATTATCAAAAATTCTTGGGCAAAACTTTCAGAAGTCACTTAGAGTAGTAATCTTAGGAATATCTCTGTCAAGTTTTTCCAGGTAAAGAATCTGGAATCTAATGAAGCAGGGCACTCAAGCTGGTGCTCTGGGACAACCCAGAGGGATGGGGTGGGGAAAGGGGTTCAGAATGGGGGGCACAAATACACTCGAGGCTGATTTATGTTGATGTATGGCAAAAACCACCACAATATTGTAAAGTAATTAGCCTCAATCAAAATAAATATATTAATTTAAAAAATTAAATAAAAAATAAAAGGCGGAGTAACGGAGATATAAATGTGAAATAAAGAGAATCTAAAATTAAAATTAAAAAAAAGAATTTGGGAAATCTTGAGCCATTGAAATTGTTGAGATGAGTGCTTTTTCCAGTAATTTAATTACTAATTTGTAATGAGGACCCAGGAAAGCAACCCTGATGTTTGCTCAGTTTCACTGAACTCCTTAGCGAGTGTACTCATCCTGTTTTCCTAAAAAAGATGCATGCCTGGAGGGAGGTGAAATAGCCATTAATCCTGGAAGGTATTTGTCCTCCTTTCTTTTGACATTTTATTGCCCTTTAACTCATTTGTGAAAGATATCAAAGCAGAATCAGTCTAGGGAATAAAAGGTCTTTTCATTAAAATGGCCAATCTGCATAGATCTCTTTGTTCTTCCCTATGGGAGGTCTTTTGATCAGTACAAGGGAAGAGAATTTATGAAGAAAGAAAGTTAAGACAATTTTATGTCAATAGATAAAGTATCAGAGCAAAAATATACACTTTCTATACAGGAATATGAAACTTACTCAAGCTGAAATTATAAAATTATGCCTGGCTGTAAGTACAGCAAAGCAAAAAAGGAATACATCTATTAGTGGTGTGGCTGGTTATTTTGGAACATAATAAAAACAAAGACATAAATTCTTGAGGCCCATCCAATTGCTGTCTGGGGGAAAATACATACAGTGGCTTAAGTTTCAGTTAGGGTACTTTGGCCTTTATTTGCTTTGAACTTCCACTCTGCAAGGTAGGGGATATAAATGGGTATCCTCTCCCCCATCAAATTTTGAATCTCTTCTTTTAGCAAAGCTCCTTTCTGATATAGAGCTTCGTAGTCATACATGTAAAAGACCTATGTTTATGAAACACGGACCAGGGTTTGAAATATTGTGAGATTTTAAGCATAAAACTTGTCATTATAATCTGATATCTATTAAATATTTTTGTTTATGTTGTTAGGATGTATTTTTATGGATTTTGAGCTGCATTTCTTTAAGTAGCATTCTTTGTTTAATTTTAATTAGGTAGGAAATTGAGAAACATAGAAAAATGTAAGGAAACAAAATCATGACTTGTAGTAACTTGAACCAAGATAAATATTTTTTATATTTTAACAAATGAACTTGTATTACTATAGGGATATGTGTAGTACATTCGCACATATGCATGTAAGTATGTTTTTATTCACTTACATAGCTCAAACGCCTGCTGCTGCTGCTGCTGCTAAGTCACTTCAGTCGTGTCCGACTCTGTGCGACCCCATAGACGGCAGCCCACCAGGCTCCCCCGTCCCTGAGATTCTCCAGGCAAGAACACTGGAGTGGGTTGCCATTGCCTTCTCCAGCTTAAATGCCTAAACTTTTTCTAACATGAGTGTAAAACGAAGTCACTTTTCACATATTCAATAAATAATAATCAGTGCTTAGCATGTACAAAGCACTGTCTCAGTCACTAGGGACTTAACAACAAACAACCCACCCAAACCTTTTCCCTCAGGGAGTTCATTTGGGAAGAAAGTCAGTAAATTTTCAATATCAGGAATTACACTGGTTTAAGCCCTTTCATCTGTCTTCAAATACCCCACAACTTTTCCTCAAGTCTGTCCTGTGCTCAGGTGTACAATCATGAATTATACAGGTAGCCCTCTGTATCTGCAGTCTCCACATTTGTGGATTCAGTCAACTGGGGGAAAAAATTTCCAGAAAGTTCTAAAAAGCAAAACTTGAATTTTCTGCTTGTTGCAACTCTTTACGTAGCATTCACATTGTATTAGGTGTTATAAGTAATCTAGAGATGGTTGAAAGTATATAGGAGAATGTGCATTGGTTATAAGCAAATACTATGACATTTTATATAAAAGGACTTGAGCATTTGAAAATTTTGGTGTCCTTAGCAGCAGCAGCAGCAGAGGGCCATAAACCCACCCCCGCTGTGGATACTGAGGGTGACTATTATATTTCTTCAGCTTCAGTCTCTTCTTCACACCCCCTCAAGTACACACTTTGAACTTTGGGGAGGGACATTGTGCTGGACCCAGCCGTCCTCTGGACCCATCATGACTTTTTAAAGCTAAACTCTGCATGTAGCTGTCTGGGGCAGTCTGGGGTTGGATCACCTGACCAGGCTAGTGATTTGGTGCCGGGTGATCATTTCTAAGTATATTTCACTATGCAGAGAAGAGGCTGAGCACTGCTGAGGAAGGTGATTACATATTGTCTCAGATGTTTTAGTTCGGGCTCTAGAATTGCACACCCTATTCTGTAGTATAAATCCATGAAGTTAACCTGAACGTCATCTTTAAAAGGGAGCTTACTTAGCATTGCGTTGTTACACAGGATACTCGTGGATTTTAAACTCAACACCTGTTGTTGTTCAGCTACTAAGTTGTGTCCGACTCTTTGTGACCCGAGGGGCTGCAGCATGCCAGGCTCTCCTTCCTCCACCATCTCCTGGAGGTTACTCAGACTCATGTCCATTGAGTTGGTGATGCTATCTAACCATTTCGTCTTTTGCTGCCCACTTCTCCTTTAGTTCTCAATCTTTTCCAGAATCAGAGTGTTTTTCGAACTCAATACTAGTGACCCATCACAAAATTCCTTTCTACCTGAAAAGAGTTTTGATTAATTAAATGTTCTCTCTCTTTACATTTTATGTGATATTTTACGTGCCCTGTTAGATTAGAAACCTGAACAACTGTCTAAAATCCCATCTCTTTATCTGCCTCTCCTGCTTCCATCACTGGTGTTGAGAGAGCAGAGCGTATTTATTCTATGCCTCTCCAGTTCAAGAGGTGGTCAGACCCTCTCTTTAATTCCCTGTGGCACCGAAGTGACTTGATACATTAAAAAAAAAAAACCAAAAAACCCTCTATGTAGGTTCAGGAATACAGGCCAGGAGAATAAAATATCAAGTTCCATTAGATTTGGTTTCTCTTAGGGTCAGACTTAAGACAGGAAACTCTAGTCAGATGCATCTCTGGCTATCTCCTGTCAGCCACTCCATGCCAGAGTGCAAGTCTCCCTCTTTTAGTAAAATTGTTCCCAAGCATGTCTGTCCAAAGCCCAGAAAATCTCTCAGAAAGCAGATGAAGTTCCTTTCTCACTGCCTCGAATTTATCTACAAAATTCTAATCTCTTACACCAGGATTTGCCATATTCTAAGGTGATCTAGAATGTAAATTAAAAAAAAACAAAACTTTTTTTAGAGGAAGTCCTCTTGTACACAGAGTTGGACTCAGTACTCTGATCAGACTGAACAATCAAAACATGCTAATACCACTAAATATTGAGATGTCTAGTCTTAAATAAAAGTTGAATGCACATTGAGCCTGGTACCTAGTGTGGTTTTTTTAAGTTAGTTTTATCTTCTACATGGCATAGTTATGCCTATCTCTCTTTGTGTCTGTTCTCTACTTTCCAAAATCTCAGTTCCAGATTTTCTATGAGCAACTGTGTAAAGAAAGATATAGAAGGCAGTGGCAGAGGATGAAAGAGTTAGATAGCGCCATCAACTCAACGGGCATTAATTTGACAAATTCCAGAAGGCAATGAAGGACAGAGAGACCTGATGTGCTGCAGTCTATGGGGTCATGAAGAGCTGGGCACGTCTTCGCAATTGAACAGCAATATGTGCATATATGCCCATGCCCACATACAACACGTATTCACACATTTAACTCCAGGAGAAAAAGCAGCAAACCCAGGCACTGAGTGTTCTAAATCTTTAGACAGCAAAGAATACTTTTACCAAGGAGAAAAAAAAAAAAAACTTTTAGAGACAAAACTACTAAAAAAAAAATGTATATAATTTACAATATATTCTCAGCGTAAATATTACCGTTCAGCAAAGTAAATATTTTCTTCACACATTTCTCCAAGGTAATGACCGGGGACTACTTTAATGTTCATGAAACTAAAAAGCTCACTCAAGTGGATTTCCCCTAAAAAAATCACATTTTCAAAAAAAAAAGTTAGTTTTTATTATATGCACTTTACTTTTTATTATGCATACAAATATATTTTTACATTAATGTTATACCCTATATTGAATTTTGAATAATGGAATTTTCACTTAATGTTATGTGTTTTTTCCCATATTATTAACAATTTTTGAAAAGCTCATTTTTGCAGTTGCATCCATAATGTGGGTGTCCAATCACTTATTTTATCACATTTCTTTTCTTTAGACGAAATTTATTTAGTTTCCTTTGTTTTTTAAAACTACAAACAACATTGGAATGTTTTTCCATACACATTTGCTTGCTCATCGATATTTCCTTAAAATATATTCTAATGAGTGATATTGCTGTGTCATAGGATCTTATGGCAGAGCCTCAGGAAAGTGGGTCCTTAATCCACTGGCTCTGCTACTTAATAATGTGTCCTTTTCTGCAGAACTGAGAAGCTAATAACTTACGGTCATTATTACTAAACAATGTTCATGAGGGTTACTGTGCCTTTTCCATAGTTGCACCAAGGGCAACTCAGTCATATCTTAAATTTTCTTACATGAAGTCTATTTTTTAAGGAAATATTTATTTTTAAATAGCTTGTATTTATTAACATTTAGGGCTTCCCTTGTCACTCAGCTGATAAAGAATCCGCCTGCAATGTGGGAGACCTGGCTTCGATCCCTGGGTTGGGAAGATCCCCTGGAGAAGGGAACAGCTACCCACTCCAGTATTCTGGCCTGGAGAATTCCATGGGCTGTATAGTCCAAGGGGGTCACAAAGAGTTGGACATGACTGAGTGACTTTCACTTCAATTCACTAACATTTAATTTAATTATTAATATATATTTATTCAGTGTCATCAGAATGAAAATTCTCATTTTCAAGCATAATGAAAAGTAAGTCTAAATATCAGACTATTAATAGGATTACATGTAGTTCTCGGTGACTAAACACAGGTCTCAGAAAGTTAAAGCCGATTCTGCCAGAGGTCTGTGCCCACCGTGTGTGTGTGTGGCCAACTCTTTGTGACCCCATGGACTGTAGCCTTCCAGGCTCCTCTGTCCATGGGATTCTCCAAGCAAGAATACTGGAGTGCCAGAGGTCTGTGCCCACTACTTATGGATAATTCTTGAAAAGACTAAGCCTCTAGGAATCACTTTCTTTTGACTCTGAAAGGAGTATTTGAGTCAGAGGAAATGAGGTCTGGGTTCTATGAGGAGAGAATCCAGCACTACCCCTACTCCTAGCAGTTATAACACATTTTCTATGCAGTGTCATTCCATGCTGATCATGGTGTGGGATTACTCATATCTGAGATTCACTGAGTTTTACTCTTCTTCCCATTGCCATTCATTCTCTTTCCTCAAAATTCTCTTTGTCATAATTGAATTTCATTGCAGTCTCTAGTCAAATTGATGGCTACTTTAAAGTTTCATTAAGATTTTAATTAGAAGTATCTTAGAACAAGAACTCAAAGTAATGTTTACTCTTCCTTAAATATTTGGACCTTTGATTGAGAAAAATAAACATTCAGAAATGCATGTGACTCTCCATAGTCACTGTTTGTGGGTCACCAAATAATTGCTTGTAGGTGAACAGGTGTGATTTTCATTTCATCTCTGGAAGCTTTTCTTCAGTAGATTAGCTAGTGACCAGAAGAGAAGTGTTTCAACCTTTTGAAAACACAGTTTTGTAGGGTTTCTCTCTGTCTCTGTGTTTCTGTCTATCTCTGTCTCTTCTCCCTCTAAACACAGATAAATGATAGATATCATTAAGAACAGAATGACATACCCATGGTAAATGCTAAGTATACATGAGTTCCTTCTGTACTTAAAAATTTTTACATTTTAATTTAGTGATGCAAAAATTTACATTTTAATTTAGATATGTAAATTAACACCTCTGAAACTGCATTATCTCTGAAATGGTTAAATGAGGATTTTTTTTTAATAGGTTACAGAACTCCATGTAAGTCAATATCTTCATTTTATGTATTTAAGCACAAATCATCTAGGTCAAATTTCACAGTAAATTAACACATTTTCTGTGCTTGCCTTTGGCTAAGTGGTTATAAATACACATTTTAAAATATTCCCTATCAACCCAAGGAGTACTGATGGAGGTGAACCATGAAGAACTCTTACCATTATGGTGAACTGTGGTGCTGGGCATAGTCTTTGGGATATTAAAGGACACCCTTTTCCCTGTGTTACAAATGAGAAAGCAGTTTCACACTCACAACATAAACATGACAAATTTTCATACTGTTATACACCCATAAGCTGCTCTGTCATGTTAGTGTTAATGCATGGCATTTTAGAGTTTTAATGCCTTTTTGAGATACCACTTAAACACGTTCAATAGTACTGCCTTTCAATGATGTTTGTAGATCTGAGATAACAACTTAGCATCAGCAACTAGTCAACTATCTTCCATTCAACAATTCATCCAGCAAATACCTCTGAAGCATCTATCTTTGCCAGTCATTATTTTAGATTTTCAGGACACATCAGTAAATATAATAAATTCTTGTACTCATGGACCTATTATATTCAAAACCATTTTTTTTTTTACTAAATGTTGTCCAGCTAAAGGAGTAGTTTATCTATTACTCCTTATTTGTACACATGATACTGGGCCTGAAATAAGGATTATAAAGTGAATAAGTTGCAGGGAAAGAAATATTTTGAGGTTAAAAGCATTGCATATCAATAATCTACCTACCATGTTACTCATATCACCCAGGTGGTGCTAGTGGTAAAGAATCCCCCTGCCAATGCCTTACAAATAGCTGAGAAAAGATGAGAAACTAAAGGCAAAGGAGAGAAAGAAATTTATACCCATTTGAATGCAGAGTTCCAAAGAATAGCAAGGAGAGATAAGAAAGTCTTCCTCAGCTGTCAATGCAAAGAAATAGAGGAAGACAATAAAATGGGAAAGATTAGAGATCTCTTCAAGAAGATTAGAGATAGCAAGGGAACATTTCATACAAAGACGAACACAATAAAGGAAGAAATGATATGTACCTAACAGAAGCAGAAGATATTAAGAAGAAGTGACAAGAATACACAGAAGAACTACACAAAAAAGATCTTCACGACCCAGATAACCACAATGGTGTGATCACTCACCTAGAGCCAAACATCCTGGAATGCAAAATCAAGTGGGCCTTAGGAAGCATCACTATGAACAAAGCTAATGGAGGTGATGGAATTCCAGTTGAGCTATTTCAAATCCTAAAATATGATGCCATGAAAGTGTTGCACTCAATATGCCAGCCAATTTGGAAAACTCAGCAGTGGCCACAGGACTGGAAAAGGTCAGTTTTCATTCCAATCCAATGAAAGGAAATGCCAAAGAATATTCAGACTACTACACAATTGCACTCATCTCACATTGCTAGCACATCTTACATTGCTAGCAAAGTAATGCTCAAAATTCTCCAAGTGAGGCTTCAACAGTACGTGAAACTTGAACTTCCAGATGTTCAACCTGCGTTTAGAAAAGGCAGAGGAACCAGAGATCAAATTGGCAACATCCATTGGATCATTGAAAAAACAAGAGAGTTCCAGAAAAACATCTATTTCTGCTTTATTGACGACACCAAAGCCTTTGACTGTTTGGATCATTACAAACTGTGGAAAATTCTGAAAAGATGGGAATACCAGACCACCTGACCTGCCTCTTGAGAAATCTGTATGCTGGTCAAGAAGCAACAGTTAGAACTGGACATGGAACAACACACTGTTTCCAAATTAGGAGAGGAGTACGTCAAGGCTGCATATTGTCACCCTGCTTATTTAGCTTATATACAGAGTACATCATGTGAAATGCCGGGCTGGATGAAACACAAGCTGGAATTAAGATTGCCAGGAGAAATATCAATAACCTCAGATATGTAGATGACACCACCCTATGGCAGAAAGTGAAGAACTAAAGAACTTCTTGATGATGGTGAAAGAGGAGAGTGAAAAAGTTGGCTTAAAACTCAGCATTCAGAAAGCTAAGATCATGGCATCCGGTCCCATCACTTCATGGCAAATAGATGGGGAAACAGTGGAAATAGTGAGAGACTTTATTGTTTTCGGTTCCAAAATCACTGTAGATGGTGACTGAAGCCATGAATTTAAAAGACGCTTGCTCCTTGGAAGAAAAGTTATGATCAACCTAGACAGCATACTAAAAAGCAGAGACAAAAAAAAAAAAAAAAGCAGAGACAATACTTTGCCAACAAAGGTCCATGTATTCAAAGCTATGGTTTTCCCAGTGGTCATATATCGATGTGCGAGTTGGACTGTAAAGACAGCTGAGTGCCCAAGAATTGATGTTTTTGAAGTGTGGTGTTGGAGAAGACTCTTGAGAGTCCCTTGGACTGCAAGGAGATCCAACTAGTCCATCCTAAAGGAAATCAGTCCTGAATATTTATTGGAAGGAATGATGCTGAAGC
Source organism: Cervus canadensis (assembly GCF_019320065.1). Classification (NCBI taxonomy): domain Eukaryota; kingdom Metazoa; phylum Chordata; class Mammalia; order Artiodactyla; family Cervidae; genus Cervus; species Cervus canadensis. The sequence continues at coordinate 35,702,264 of NC_057409.1, read as the reverse complement.
TGAAGCTCCAATACTCTGACCGCCTGATGCGAATAACGAACTCATTGGAAAAGACCCTGATACTGGCAAAGATTGAAGGCAGGAGGAGAAGGGGACAGCAGAGGATGAGATGGTTGGATGGCATCACCAATGTGATGGACATGAGTTTGAGCAGGCTCTGGGGGTTGGTGACAGACAGGAAGCCTAGTGTGCTACAGTCCATGGGGTTGCAAAGAGTTGGACACAACTGAGCTGAACTGAACTGAACTGAAATACAGGAGATGGAAGAGACTCAAGTTTGATATCTAGGTTGGGAAGATCCCCTGGAGGAGGGAATGGCAACCCACTGCAGTATTCTTGCCTGGAGAATCCCACGAACAGAGGAGCCTGGCAGGCTATAGTCCATGGGGTCACACAGAGTTGGACGGACTGAAGCGACTTAGCACACACACTGATCTTCCATGGTGTCTTCCTTTCCCTGGGGATTTTTCCTGATTGCTTCCCTGGTTGCTCAGATGGTAAAGAATCTGTCTGAAATGCAGGAGACCCAGGCTCAATCCCTGGGTCAGGAAGATCTCCTGGAGAAGGGAATAGCAACCCACTCCAGTATTTTTGCCTGGAGAATTCCAAGGACAGAGAAGCCTGGAGGGCTTTAGTCCATGGGTTGCAAAGAGTCAGACACAACTGAGTGACTAATACTTTCATGTTACACATATCCAGGGAAATTACAAAAATTGCAAAGCTATTACTACTGTTAGGATTTTATTCTGTATTCAGAAATTACTGATATCCTCTTACTATCCTATCCAGAAGGTCATCTGACCTTCCCAAATATAGGCCAAACATCAGTATTTTTGTCAGAAATGTTCCACTCCGGGCTGTTCAAAGTCAAAGGAATTGCTTTTGTTACAAAGGAGTTGTCAGGTGATTTTCACAACATTGTATTGTTTATTCTGCTACTAAGCTTGTTAATATGACAGGTATTAGTCTCTTTTGTTTAGGTTATACAGTATGATCTTGGGCAATGGAAATAATGCTGAATGTTCAAACACACACATACCCACATATCCGAGAGATGGTTAATCAAAATGAAAGATACTTATGAAATTTATGAAGTAAATGTAATTTTTTATTTTGAAGAATAATGAGTTTTTTTTCAGTGTCAGGAAGGAGTTATGCTATAAGAAATTGTGCCATTATTAAAAAAAAATGCAAACCAAAAAACCTACTGACTGAATTAAAACTTCATAGAGAAACAGTAGATGAGCTAAACTAAAAAATGACTACCACTAAAGCAAAACATTGCATTTGTTTATGAAAACTTATGATTTAAATGGTAATTGAAAGTTTTAGTTAACAGAATTGATTTGTTTAAGATGTTTTATGCAAGATTCTAATTTATAAATTAACTGTTTTTTGCTGTCATCACCATTGCTTGATAAGCTGACTTTAGCAGTAATGAACCATCTCATTAGATTGCAGTCTTATATTTTAAGAAGTAATTATTTGGTTTATTATAATTCCTTTCAAAAAGAATGACTCTTCAAAATATTACGCATACAAGCACACATATACACCTTTAATATTTCCTAATTCTGTATGAAATCTTTTCTATAAAGTAAATTAAGAATATAATTACTAAGAACAGGCAGACTTCCTTAAATTACTTCACAATCTTTGGAAGTGATTAGGTTTTAATAAAAATAAGTAAAACAATAAGCAAAGCATTTTGTTGCTTTTTTATCAGTTACCCTAAAACTCAGAACTTGAGCAGAAATCCCAGCTGGTCTTCTGCCTTTGCATAAGGCTTTGTTTTACGGAGCTATTTAGCTATTTAGCTCTTTAACTATTTTGACGATGTCAGTTTTGATCTCTAACGCCCAGTATTGCATCTCATAACACATAACCTTCCTCTTTGTCTCTGCAACAAGATACTTTCTCTAGGTTAAAGGCTCAAACTTATGTTACATCTCTACATCTTATCTGCTTTCCCATCTTTAAACCTTCTTTCATGTAAGAATTGCCTTTATCATTCTTGCTCACCTAGTACCTCCCATTATTTTCAAAGAGTTTTATAGTTTCCATATCTATCTGAAATATCCTGTCATCGTTTTCCTTCCTACCCTGTCCATGGGTGCAAAGATCATTACTATTTCAACTAGTTTTGTGCCAGTAGCCTCTGCTCCTTTTTTCCCATCTTTGATGATTCTTGCCTGCTTCTCAGCTCATGGCTTTTAACTGCCCTCAGATCTGCTTTCAGATGTATTCCCCTGATTCTCTTCACAAGGCTGCCTCATGACATGGCAGCTACATTCCCCAAAGTGAGCATCCCCCACCACACACACACACCCACACACACACCCACACACACACACCCACACACACACAACGAGAGAGCACTTCTAAACAGAGGCCATAGACTTTAATATAACCTATTCTTGGAAGTGGCATACGTTACTTCTGCTGTACTCTGTTCATGAGCAGAGAATCAAGGAGAAGTGTTTACATAAAGGCATGAATACAAAAAATCATTGGGAGTCATGTTAGAGTCCACCTACCACAGATGGAGTAAATGATACTGAAAAATTTGACCTATCTGAAAGAAGAAAAGGTAATGGGAAAAAAGGAAGCACCAGCAAGGTAGTAGAAATAAGTCTTGTGTATCAATAACCACAATAAAATAAACATGAAAGTGAACTATTAAATATAGAAATTATTAGATTCAAAATATAAAATACATATGTGAAGAGAAAAAGAATTGGAAAATAAGAGATATAAATGCATTTGCAGATAATATTATTTTCATATGACATTCAAAGTAATCTTCACACTCTGAATTTATTAGAGTTGATGTTCTTCAACTAGCTTTTAGAATTTTGGTTTTAACAAACAAATTGAATATATTGAAATCTTATATGCCAGAGACAAAGCTAACCGGAAAATATAAGGGATAAAGCTTCAGTTTAGAACAGCAATAAAATCAATGTTTCTCAGGAATATTTGTGACTCAAAATGTTCAACTCTATGGGGATAAAATTACAGAATAATAATGGGGAACATAAAATACACATAGTCATTATTTGGCACTATAGAGGATTGATTCCAAGACTGGCATGGATACCAAAATCCACTAGTACTCAACTTCTTTATGTCAAATGGAATAGCATTTTCATATAACCTGTACACATTCTTTCATACACTTTAAATCATCTCTAGATTACTTAGAATACCTAGTGCAATGTAAAATGCTATATAAATAGTTGTCAGTACAGCAAATTCAAGTTTTGAATTTTGGAATTTTCTAGAATTATTTTACCCAAATATTTTTGATCTGTTTGAATCTACTGATGTGGGTTAATTGTACATAAATAGAGAAACCAGCACCTGTGCATGGGTTGGAAAATATCAGTGACACTAAAATAATAGTTTCCTTCAAGTTAACTTAAATTTAATACAATTGCAGCTGCCAACAGATTTTTTAAGGTAGAATTAGAAATGTCATCCATGAAATTCACATGTAAGAAGAAATAGGCAAAACAGACACAATAATTTTGGTGAGTAACATGGGTGAGCTTGGCCTACCAGATACATAAACTTACTATAGAACTATAATCTTTAGAATGGTAGAAATAGCAAAAATACACCCATGGTACAAAATAACGATCTGCAAAGAGATCCATACATATAAGAATGATTTTATATATAACAAAGTTAGCATTACAAACAATGAGGGAAATGATAAGCTCTTTTATACATTATGACAGGGAAATAGAAAAATAAAATCAGGTGTCTTTCTCACACCCTACACCAACATGATTTTCAAGTAGATTAAAATCCTAAACATGTATAGCTAAATTTAAGACCTTTAAGACAGGATTTGTTAAAATATAAAGAAAAGTGCAAATAATAAAGAAAATACATATACACCTGATCACATATTTTTACATACCCCATTAAAGACCCCATAAAGACTAAAAGAAAAAACTGGAATCAGTAGTTTTTGCAACACAATAACTAACAATGTACTAGTTATAAAAGATTCCTATAAATTGATAAGAATACAACACACAACAAAATACATGAAATACATAAACAATTTCCAAAGGAGGCAGTCCAACAAGGAAAACAGGCTGACACCGTTGTGATCATGGAAATGGACTTTAAAATAAATAAAAAACTGTTTCGTGTCTATTAAATTGGCAGAGCTTTGACACAGATATGGAAATCCAATAACACATATACAATGCAGTAGGTAAAAATAGAAAGTACTGTTTTGGAGAAGAAATCACCGACAATTCATGTGAAGATACTTTTACCATACAACCATCAAATTTTACTTCACCTGGTACAGTCAGCCTTCTGTACCCACAGGATGTGCATCAAAGGATTTAACCAACCACAGCTGAAGATATTGCAAATTTTTTTTTTCCAGAAAGTTCCAAAAGCAAAACTTGAATTTGCCATGGTTTGTCAACTATTTCAGTTCAGTTCAGTTCAGTCGCTCAGTCGTGTCCGACTCTTTGCGACCCCATGAATCGCAGCACGCCAGGCCTCCCTGTCCATCACAAACACCCGGAGTTTACTCAAACTCATGTCCATCAAGTCGGTGATGCCATCCAGCCATCTCATCCTCTGTCATCCCCTTCTCCTCCTGCCCCCAATCCCTCCCAGCATCAGGGTCTTTTCCAATGAGTCAACTCTTCGCATGAGGTGGCCAAAGTACTGGAGTTTCAGCTTCAGCATCAGTCCTTTCAATGAACACCCAGGACTTATCTCCTTCAGGATGGACTGGTTGGATCTCCTTGCAGTCCAAGGGACTCTCAAGTATTTACATAGCATTTATATTATATCAAGTATTCTAAGTAATCTGGAGATGATTTAAAGTATACAGGAGGATACATGTAGGTTATATGCACATATTATGACATTTTATATAAGGGAATTGCATCCATGGATTTCCGTGTCCACAGGGGTCCTGGTACCAATCCCCTGCCGATACTGAGAAACAATTTTATAAGTAGAAGAAAATATAGAAGAACGTGTGCATAAGGAGATGCAAGAATATTGAGGCTTTGTTGCTAATAACCCAAACAAGAAACATCCTAAATGCCTATCAAGAATATAAATATTAAATTATGTTGTAACACAAAACTATACAGCTTTTAAAGGAACAAATATCATTTGTTGGCATTGTTAAATGTTAGTGAGTGAAAAGAATAAGTTGCAGGATAGTATATACTATTTTCTGTCATTTATATAAAGTATAAAAACCAATAAAATGATAAATTATAAATTGTAGCATATTTAAATATGAAGTAAACATATATTCATGGAATTGATAAAACTCAATTTACAGTGGTAGTTATCTCTTGAGAAAGGCAAACTGGGAATGTCAGTTACATACGTTCTTTGAAAATTACTTCAAAAAGTTAGAAGCAAGTAAAAACTAGTAGTAAGCTTTGATAAAGCTAAGCAGTAGACGCATGGATGCTCATTATCTCAATTCTGTATTCTTAACTGTTTATTTGAAATAATTCACAATATATCCTTCCTGTCCATTTCCACTAACATGTCTGTGGCCCATTATCTGTTGATTTATTCCTGAAATTCTGTGACAGCCATACTGTCTGCTCTCTCTGCCTTTGATCTGATCTTCTGCCAGAGAGTTCTAGCCTATTACTTACTACCATCAGCATGAACCTTGAATTCCCTGCTATAATCAGTCCATAATATCGACAGTATACCAAGTCAAAGCCTCTCTTTCTTACTTTCAAAACCACCCAGAATCTATCCAGACCGTTCATTCTTATAGCTCCTTCTCTTTCACAGGAGCATATGTATCTACCCACTGTGCCTTCACTTAGTTTTAAAGCCATTTCATCAAAGCACAGCTCAAGTGACATAATTTTCATAATGTTTCTTTTCTGACCATGTCAACTCCTTCAAGATTTGTATTACCCATAAAATCTGTATTGCATCGTTTACTGCTTAAATAGTCTCTATTTTGTTTTTAGAACTTCCCTTGTGGCTCAGTTGGTAATGAATCTGCCTGCAATGGGGAGACCTGGGTTTGATCCCTGGGCTGGGAAGATCCCCTGGAGAAGGAAATTGTTTTTAGAATTTAGATTTAGGCATTTAACTAATTTTGTAGGGATTAGAAAATGTCTTATTTTCTTTTGTGTTAACCACAGGGCCAAACAAACTGGTTCCTTCCCGCACTCCCCAGATTCTCTAATGGAGAATCTAATGTCTTTTGGGTCCTTGTGTGAAATCTAGATTTTTCTTGGCTTCCCCTCACTTTCATTCCTCTTCTAACAACCACTAGTCTTATTTTTCAGTTTCATTAATGTATTTGCATCCTGTGCATTTATCTGTTTTCACTGAACATTCTTGTCAAAGCCACTGTCATTTTATATAGGTAGCATAAGGCTTAGTAAAGTATAATATGGGATTTTATTTATCTTCATGAAGTTATCACCTGATACTTTGTACAGTGGGGTAATCTTGCTGTTCTTTATTAGCAGGAATCTATGTAACAACTCTGGACTTCCTCTGTATCCTAGAATGAAGTCAAAATAATCTTTATAGTTTAATTTAGTCACACCCTGCTTAAAGTCCTTTAATGGCTTTCCTTTGTTATTAACAAAGTCCCAAATATTCAATACTTAACATGACCCATACATCTTGTGTGGACTATCGCTTCCTACCTCTCTCCATCTTCACCTAAGGCCATCCACCCTGGAGCCCTACACACTTTGCCTTCTTTTAGCCACTCAAGATGCCATGTGCCTTATGCCCTCAGACTTTCTACACAGGCTAGTCTAGAATCCATTTCCCACCATCTCCTTTAACATGCACAATCTACTTATTTTTCCAAGTCTTATTTTAATCATAATTTTCTTGGTGACTCTTTCCTTAACTCTCTTCCTTCCCATACCACTCAACCTTCTACAATTTCAATAGTTCCTTTTATTTATCCTTTGTGACACTCATCAAAATGTAACTAATTTCTGTTGCTTCTTTCCTGTAAGTCTGTAAGCTCCATAGGAAAGGAGACTCTATTTTCTCCCCTACTTTATCTCTGGTGGCTAACATAATAACTTGTACACGGTAGGTGCTATACACACATTCATTGAATGTATTAATTGATGCTTAAGAAATGTTTATTAATTAATTTTGATTGATTAAAATATAAGAAAAATATATTATTTTACATATTTCTATTTACTTCAGTTTCCTATCATTTGTTGTCATTCTATTTTTACAGATTGGAGGAGGAGAAGTAAACAAAAACAAAACATTTCTTCAAATTTAGAGGCAGTCATATTTAAGTAAACCAAAAATCTGAGTATATGCAATAAATTTTTTTTAAAGTTGGGAAATAGAATTAAACTCATCATAAGTAATATTTTTTTTTTTCTCATTTTCAACTCAACTCAGGGAGTTGAGTTGTAGCTCAACTTAGGGAGGTGAATGACTATGTTTTAAATAGGAATTCACGGAGATTAGGGAGAAACCAAAATATTTTCAGAATAGCATTCAATATTAACAAAGCAAAAGTAAACACATAATCCTGATGATTGACACTTTCAAATCAAGCACTCCTACTTGTTCTGTTTTCCTATACTTTCCGTAATCATTTGCCCTGTTTGCATCTGAAGTCTGTGTTGCAATAGTCCTACACAGTGTTTGAAAATTACAACACAATCCTACTCTCAAAATAGAAGAGAGGAAGAAAAAAAAGACAAGCTACATTTCACACCCTGCCATGTTCTGGCTGCTCTAGGTGATTAATGATAATGGCCATTTGCTCAAAATATAGACTCAGCTCTCAAATGGGATTGGAAAACAACTTTATGATAAATGTGGAAAATATATTCTTCTTCTTCTATGGTATATACCTTTCTTTATACATAAAATGAAAAGCATTCTTAAATTCTATTTGCACATAATAATGCATGAAATTACAGCTTTAATAATGCTGTGTATTGAAAGGAACTGGATTGATTTGGTCAACCAAGGAACACAGCCTATTTTCTTCAGAACTGAGAATTATATTTATCACTACCTTACAACCTGCAGAGTTCTTCTAAAGGAAATATTATATACTGCATATTTATGGTTTGTTTTATGGAGAGACTGTACTTGATATGGAAGAGAGAGGTTTGGAGTCTTCCATCCTAATGCTTACCTGGCAAGTGTTACTTATTTAAATAAAAGATATGAGGATGAGTGTTAGAATGAAAAGGTTAACTGGGTCAAAGGGGAAGTTGTCAAGGAAGAACTGGGTCCCTCTGGAAGTGAGCCATTTTCCTTACTCCTTTAAATTGTATTTTAACCTCTCTTGGTGAAGAGAAGAGAAAAAATGGCTCCCCATGACCCATTTTGTAAATGATGAAATGTTATAGGCCTTTATTGAGGTAATGGGGGAAAGTCTGTTCCTAGTATTTGTTATGCGTCTGGTTGTTCCTCTAATAAACTAAATGTAATTAAAAATAGAGCAGGGCCATTGCATTTTAATAGCTTAGATTCTTCCCTGTGGAAGAGTCAGCAAACAGTGAGAGAATATGAAGATTCAGCTCCCCAGCACCTGCCAGGCAGCCTTTGTCAAGATTAACAGCATCACACCAGGTTATTAGAGGAAACATAAATACTTTTGAGGCTCTGTGGGTAGTTACGATATCACGTTTTACTATCTTCTTCTAAAATGGAATTACTCACTGTAATTGCTTGCCAGTCACAGGCCAACAAACATGACAGACGAAATCCTACATATTGGGGAGAGGGGTTATGTTGCAAGGACAGTTGACCTAGAGAATGCTTTTAAGGATACATTATCATGTGTTTGTAATAACCATAATTAAAATTTGATGGCATTTTACAGCTTCTAGGGTAGGCACAGATTTATGCAGTGCAGTTTGAAGAGGGCACAGAAGTAATCTGAGCTCCTACTTGAATAAGGAAATTGTTGTTTAGTCACTAAGTCATGTCTGACTCTTTTGCGACACCATGGACCGCAGCCCATCAGGTTTCTTCTTTATGTGGGATTATCCAGGTGAGACTACTGCAGTGGGTTGCCATTTCCTTCTTCAGAGGATCTTCACAACCCAGGGACTGAACCCATGGCTCCTACTTTGGTGGACTGGTTCTTCAACACTGAGCCACCAGGAAAGTCTGAATAAAGAAACAGAGGTGTGGAGATATGAGTGATTTACCCAAGAATGCTGCCACTAGTTGAGAATGAGCCCCAATCATCTAACTTCGCAGTCTGTGTTCTTTCTGCCCGTCTGCATGGCCTCACTTCAGTTCAACAGCAAACGTATAAATTTGCATCATACCTTTCTTGGTGAACAGTTTTTGAAGAAACTAAAATTTCCTGAAAGGAATAACGGAAGGTAACCTAAAATGAAAAGAAACTGCAGTTTTATAAGTGGCCTTACAGAAGCAGGGGGATTTGATGCCAGGCGTGGGATAGTTGAGAGAATTTGATAAATCATTATTTCTGTAAGATGAGAAAAGTAACACACTAGAAGATGTGTTTTGTTTTTATTTTTTGTTGTTTTGCTGTCTCCATTACAGAAATAAATTTGACTATTGAAAAGTGGGATGAATCATGAAAATGAGAAGAAAAGTAATGATCAGTAGAAAATATTTATAAAGCACATTATTGGATAATGAACTGTTATCTAAAATATACAATTAATTCTTAAAATGCAACAATAAGGAAATGAACAACTCAGTAAAAAAATAAATGGACAAGAGTTCTGAATAGATGCCTCAAAAAAGAAGATATACAGATGACAAATAAGCATATAAAAAAGATACTCAATGTTACCTGTCAATCGGAAATTGCAAATTAAAACAATGTGTTGCCACTGCATGTCTATTAATGTCTATTAGAATCACTAAAACCCAAAACACTGGCAATACCAAATACTGAGGAGAGCGTGGAGCAATGGGACCCCTCATTCACTGTTGGTGGGAATGAAAAATGATACAGCCATTATGGAAGACACATTGGCAGTTTCTTACAAAATTAAACATGGTCTTGTCTATCTAGCAATTGTGCTAGGTTTTTACACAAAGGTGTTAAAAACTTACGTTCACATAAAAATCTTAATGTGGATATTTACAGCAGCTTTTTTCATAATTGCCCAAACTTGGAAGTAACCAGGATGTTCATCAATAGAAAAATGGATGAACTGTGATAAATCCAGACAATGAAGAATAAGAAAGAAATAAGCTATGAAAAAACATGGAGAAAACTTAAGCGGATATCACTAAGTGAGAGACGTCAATCTGAAAAGGTTATATACTGCCTGATTCCAACTATATGACATTCTGGAAAAGGCAAAAATATGGAGACAGTAAAAAACATTGGCTGTTGCCAGAGTATAGAGGGAGGAAGGGAAGAAAATGCAAAGTACAAAGAATTTTTAGGACAGGGAAATTATTCTATAGGATAATATATTGGATTGCCTGAAAAGTCTTTTCAGATTTTCCAAAAGATGTTACAGAGGAACCCAAACAAACTTTTTGGCCAACACAATACGATGGTGAATACATGTCACTGTACATTTACAAAACTCATAGAATGTAAAATACCAAGAGTGAATCCTAAAGTAAGCTATGGTCTTTGCATGATAATGGTGCATCAGAGCAGGTCCACTGATTGTAAGAGATGTACCATTCTGGAGTGAGATGTTGATAGTAACAGTGGTTGTGCATGTGTGGGGACAAGGAATATACAGGAAATCTCTGAACCTACCTTGTATTTTGTCATGGACCTAAAAATAAGGTTTGTCTCATTTAGATAATTTATATCTTAAAAAAGTGGTATGTAGGGAAATGAGTCCTAACAATTACACTTTATAACCCTGTTAGCTCAGTTGATAAAGAATATGCCTGCAATGCAAGCAACCCCAGTTTGATTCCTGGGTGGGGAAGATCTGCTGAAGAAGGGACAGGCTGTCCACTCCAGTATTCTTGGACTTCCCTTGGGGCTCAGCTTGTAAAGAATCTGTCTGCAATGCGGGAGACCTGGGTTCAATACTGGGTTGGGAAGATCCCCTGGAGAAGGGAATGGCTACCCACTCCAGTATTCTGGCCTGGAGAATTCCATGGACTGTATAGTCCATGGGGTTGCAAAGAGTCGAACAGGACTGAGTGAATTTAAAGGTAAAAAAAGAACACAATGTATGGCCAGGAGGGAATGAATCAGTGATCAGTTCAATTCAGTCCTTCAGTCATGTCTGACTCTGCAACCCCATGGACTACGGCATGCCAGACTTCCCTGTCCATAACCAACTCCCAGAGCTTGCTCAAATTCATGTCCATTAATCAGTGATGCCATCCAACCATCTCATCCCCTGCCATCCCCTTCTCCTCCTGCCTTCGATCTTTCCCAACATTAGGGGCTTTTATAATGAGTCAGCTCTTCATATTAGGTGGCCAAAGTATTGGACCTTCAGGTTCAGCATCTGTCCTTCCAATGAATATTCAGGACTGATTTCCTTTAGGAGCGACTGGTTTGATCTCCTTGCAGTCCAAGAGATTCTCAAGAGTCTCCTCCAACACCATAGTTCAAAAGCATCAATTTTTCAGTGCTCAGCTTTCTTTATAGTCCAACTCTCACATCCATATATGACTACTGGAAAAACCATAGCTTGGACTACATGGACTGTTGTTGGCAAAGTAATGTCTCTGCTTTTTAATACGCTGTCCAGGTTTGTCATAGCTTTTCTTCCAAGGAGCAAGTGTCTTTTAATTTCATGGCTGCAGTCACCATCTGCAGTGATTTTGGAGCCCAAGAAAATAAAGTCAGCCACTGTTTCCACTGTTTCCCCATCTATTTGACACGAAGTGATGGGACTGGGTGCCATGATCTTCCGTTTTTGAATGTTGAGTTTTAAGCCAGCTTTTCACTCTCCTCTTTGACTTTCATCAAGAGGCTTTACAGTTTCTATTTGCCTTCTGCTCTAAGGATGGTATCATCTGCATATCTGAGGTTACTGATATTTCTCCCAGCAGTCTTGATTCCAGCTTGTGCTTCACTCCGCCTGGGATATTGCATAATGTACTGTGCATTTAAGTTAAATGAGCAGGATGACAATATACAACCTTGATGTCCTCTTTTCCCAATTTGGAACCAGTCTGTTTTTCCAAGTCTGGCTCTAACTTTTGCTTCTTGACATGCCTGGGACCTTTTGAAGGAGGTCTCCATTATCTTCATTACCTCCACCATAGTTTGGTCCCAGGTAAATAGGAGGGAGGGAACACAGCTCCACCCATCAACAGAAAATTGAATTAAAGATTTACAAAGGATGCCCCGCCCATCAGAACAAGACCCAGTTTCCCACAGTCACTCTCTCATCAGGAAGCTTCCATAAGCCTCTTATCCTTCTCCATTAGAGAGCAGACTAAAAACCACAATCACAGAAAACTAACCTATGTAATCACATGGATCACAGCTTTATCTAACTCAATGAAACTATGAGCCACGCTGTGTGGGGCCACCCAAGATGGATGGGTCATGGTGGAGAGGTCTGACAGAATGTGGTCCACTGGAGAAGGGAATGGCAAACCATGTCAGTACTCTTGCCTTGAGAACCCCATGAACAGTATGAAAAGGCAAAAAGATAGGACACTGAAAGATGAACTCCCCAGGTCAGTAGGTGCCCAATATGCTACTGGAGATCAGCAGAGAAATAACTCCAGAAAGAATGAAGAGTTGGAGCCAAAGCAAAAACCACACTCAGTTGTGGATGTGTCTGGTGATGGAATCAGGGTCCGATGCTATAAAGAGCAATATTGCACAGGAACCTGGAATGTTAGGTCCATGAATCAAGGCAAATTAGAAGTAGTCAAACAGGGGATGGCAAGAGTGAACATCGACATTTTGGGAATCAGCAAACTAAAATGGACTGGAATGGGTGAATTTAATTCAGATGACCATTATATCTACTACTGTGGGCAAGAATCCATTAGAAGAAATGGCATAGCTATCATAATCAACAAAAGAGTCCTAAATGCAGTACTTGGATGCAATCTCAAAAATGACAGAATGATCTCTGTTCATTTCCAAGCCAAACCATTCAATATCATGGTAATCCAAGTCTATGCCCCAACCTGTAATGCTGAAGAAGCTGAAGTTGAACGGTTCTATGAAGACCTACAAGATCTTCTAGAACTTAAACCCCAAAAAGATGTCCTTTTCATTATAGGGACTGGAATGCAAAAGTAGAAAGTCAAGAAACCCCTGAGGTAACAGGAAAATTTGGCCTTGGAGTACAGAATGAAGCAGGGCAAAGGATAATGGGGTTTTGCCAAGAGAATGCAGTGGTGATAGCACACACTCTCTACCAACAACACAAGAGAAGACTCTATACATGGACACCAACAGATGGTCAACACCGAAATCAAATTGATCATATTTTTGCTGCCAAAGGTGGAGAAGCTCTATACAGTCAGCAAAAACAAGACCAGGAGCTGACTGTGGCTCAGATCATGAATTCCTTATTGTCAAGTTCAGACTTAAATTGAAGGAAGTAGGGAAAACCACAAGACCATTCATGTATGACCTAAATCAAATTCCTTACAATTATACAGTAAAAGTGAGAAATAGATTTAAGGGACTAGATCTGTTAGACAGAGTGCCTAAAGAACTATGGACAGAGGTTTGTGACATTGTACAGGAGGCAGTGATCAAGACCATCCCCAAGAAAAGAAAATTCAAAAAAGCAAAATGGTTATCTGAAGAGGCCTTATAAACAACTGTGAAAAGAAGAGAAGTGAAAAGCAAAGGGGAAAATGAAAGATACACCCATTTGAATGCAGAGTTCCAAAGAATAGCAAGGAGAGATAAGAAAGCCTTCTTCAGTGATCAGTGCAAAGAAATAGAGGAAAACAATAAAAAGGATAAGACTAGAGATCTCTTCAAGAAAATTAGAGATAGCAAGGGAAAATTTCATGCAAAGATGGGCTCAATAAAGGACAGAAATGGCATGGACATAACAGAAGCAGAAGTTAGTAAGAAGAGATGACAAGAATACACAGAATAATTGTACAAAAAAGACCTTCACGACCCAGATAATCACGATGGTGTGATCACTCACCTAGAACCACACATCCTGGAATGTGAAGTCAAGTGGGCCTCAGGCAGCATCACTACAAAGAAATCTAGTGGAGGTGATGAAATTCCAGTTGAGCTATTTCAAATCCTAAAAGATGATGCTGTGGAAGTGCTACACTCAATATGCCAGCAAATCTGGAAACTCAGCAGTGGCCACAGGACTGGAAAAGGTCAGTTTATATTCCAATCCCCAAAAAAGGCAATGCCAAAGAATGCTCAAACTACTGCACAATTGCAGTCATCTCACACGCTAGTAAAGTAATGCTCAAAATTCTCCAAGCCAGGATTCAGCAATATATCAACTGTGAACTTCTGGAAGCTCAAGCTGGTTTTAGAAAAGGAGGAGGAACAAGAGATCAAATTGCCAGCATCTGCTGGATATTTTAAAAAAGCAAGAGAGTTCCAGAAAAACATCTATTTCTGCTTTATTGACTATGCCAAAGCCTTTGACTGTGTGGATCACAATAAACTGTGGAAAATTCTGAAAGCAATGGGAATACCAGGCCACCTGTCCTGCCTCTTGAGAAATCTTTATGCCGGTCAGGAAGCAGCAGTTGGAACTGGACATGGAACAACAGACTGGTTCGAAATCAGGAAAGGAGTATGTCAAGGCTGTATATTGTCACCCAGCTTATTTAACTTACATGCAGAGTGCATCAGGAGAAACGCTGGGTTGGATTAATCACAAGCTGGAATCAAGATTACTGGGAGAAATATCAATAATCTCTGATATGCAGATGACACCATCATTATGGCAGAAAGTGAAGAAGAACTAAAGAGCTTCTTGATGAAAGTGAAAGAGGAGAGTGAAAAAGTTGGCTTAAAACTCAACAACAGAAAACTAAGATTATGGCATCCAGTCCCATTACTTCATGGCAAATAGATGGGGAAACAGTGGGAACAGTGACAGACTTTATTTTTTTTTTTGGCTCCAAAATCACTGTAGATGATGACTGTGGACATGAAGTCAAAAATCTCTTACTCTTGGAAGGAAAGTTATTACCAACCTCAACAGCATATTAAAAACCAGAGACATTACTTTGCCAACAGGGTTCTGTCTGGTTAAGGCTGTGGTTTGTCCAGTAGTCATGTATGGATGTGAGAGTTGGAGTATAAAGAAAACTGAGCACTAAAGAATTGATGCTTTTGAACTGTGGTGTTGGAGAAAACTCTTGAGAGTCCCTTGACTGCAAGGAGATCCAACCAATTAATCCTGAAAGAAATCAGTCCTGAATATTCATTGGAAGGACTGATGTAGAAGCTGAAATTCCAATACTTTGGCCACCTGATGCGAATAGCTGACTTATTTGAAAAGACTCTGATGCTGGGACAGATTGAGGGTGGGAGGAGAAAGGGACGATAGAGGATGAGATGGTTGGATGGCATCACTGACTCAATGGACATGAGTTTGAGTAAAATCTGGGAACTGGTGATTGACAGGGAGGCCTGGTATGCTGCAGTCCTTGGGCTCCCAAAGAGACACAACTGAGCAACTGAACTGAACTGAACTGATCTTGCTAGCCTGTGAGATGAGTGCAATTGTGCAGTAGTTTGAAGATTCTTTGGCATTGCCTTTCTTTGGGATTGGAATGAAAACTGACCTTTTCCAATCCTTTGGCCACTGCTGAGTTTTCCAAATTTGCTGGCATATTGAGTGTAGCACTTCCACAGCATCATTTAGGATTTGAAATAGCTCAACTGGAATTTCAACACCTCCAGTAGTTTTTGTTTGTAGTGATGCTTCCTAAGGCCCACTTGACTTCACACTCCAGGATGTCTGGGTCTAGGTGAGTGTCCATATCATCGTGGTTATCTGGGTTATTAAAATCTTTTCATATAGTTCTTCTGTGTATTCTTCCCACCTCTTCTTAATATCTTTTGCTCCTCTTAGGTCCATGTGATTTCTGTCCTTTATTGTGCCTATCTTTGCATGAATATCCCTTGGTTTCTCTAATTTTCTTGAAGAGGTCTCTAGTCTTTCCCATTCTATTGTTTTTTTTTTTTTTCCCCATTTATTTTTATTAGTTGGAGGCTAATTACTTTAC
The DNA here is from genome assembly GCF_019320065.1 of Cervus canadensis. Classification (NCBI taxonomy): domain Eukaryota; kingdom Metazoa; phylum Chordata; class Mammalia; order Artiodactyla; family Cervidae; genus Cervus; species Cervus canadensis. Next base: position 35,686,109 of record NC_057409.1, on the reverse strand, counting down.
AATATTGTAGTGGGTTTTGTCATACATTGACATGAATCAGCCATGGATTTACATGTATTCACCATCCCAATCCCCATTCTATTGTTTTGCTTCACTTCTTTTCATTGATTGCTTAAGAAAGCTTTCTTATCTCTCCTTGCTATTCTTTGGAACTCTGCATTCAAATAGATAAATCTTTCCTTTTCACATTTGCCTTTGACTTCTCTTCTTTTCTCAGCTATTTGTAAAGCCTCCTCAGAGAACCATTTTGCCTTTTTCCATTTCTTTTTTTTGGGGGTGGTTTTGATCACTGCCACCTGTTCAGTGCTCTGAACCTCCTTTCATAGTTCTTTAGTCACTCTATCAGAAGTAATCCCTTGAAACTATTTGCCACTTCCACTGTATAATTGTAAAGGATTTGATTTAGGTCATACCTGAATGGTCTAGTGGTTTTCCCTATTTTCTTCAATTTAAGTCTGAATTTGGCAATAAGGGGTTCATGATCTGAGCCACAGTCACCTCCCAGCCTTGTTTTTGCTGACTGTACAGATCTTCTCCATTTTCAGCTGCAAAGATTATAATCAATCTGGTTTTGGTATTGACCATATGGTGATGTCCATGTGTAGAGTTATCTCTTGTGTTGTTGGAAGACAGTGATTGCTATGACAGTTCATCCTCGGCAAAACTCTGTTAGCCTTTGCCCTGCTTCATTTTTTACCCTAAGCCCTAACTTGACCATTACTCCATGTATATTCTGACATCCTGCTTTTGCATTCCAACCCCCTATGGTGAAAAGGACATCTCTTTTGGATGTTCTAGAAGGTCTTGTAGGTCATCATAGAACTGTTCAGCTTCATCTTCTTTGGCATTGATAACATGTTTTAAAATCTGTTTTAAGTCTTCAGGAAATATGTTGAATATTTAGTGAAAACTGACTTCCACACTTCATAGGGTAAATGAATAGTATGGCAGATGTTCAGACTGTATACTGCAATAGTACATGGAAACTCTGTCCTTTTTCTGCCATATAAACTATCACTGCCTGGTATGCCTATCCGGACTAACCAAAGAAGAATGATTCAAGACAGTCCAGTTAGTCCACAGAAAGGTGCAAAGAGTGTCCTCAAAATAAAGGATTTCTAGCAGAGAAAGCAGTCCCTGCTATAATTCAAAGAAAAGGAAATTTTCGTGTGTGTCCAAATCCTTTATTTCCTGCATTACACGCTGGAATTACAGAAGGGATATCCGAAGTATAAATCCATTTCCTTGACTGAAACTTACCCGAGGATTAAGAACATGTTAATTGTTTTGCCTCTTATTGTGTACATTTTTGTAAATTTGAAGTTTTCTGATAATATTTAAGTCAGATATGTTCCAGAGTTCTGTGTATTTTAGTGCTTTAATTTTTCCAAACTTTTTTTTTAAGCAGAATATTACCATCAGTAAATGTCAAAGTATTGCCCGTTTTCTGTTGTTTATTTTCTTTCTCAAGCCACAATTGGAAAAATCCTTAACAAAGATCATTTTCCCTTAGAGTTTCCAGATTGGCCTCCTGTTAAATCCCTGATCTCCAAACTTAATTTTATATTTGCCAGTGTGTCGCCAATTCTTACCACATAGTGCCTATTTTTTAATATTATTTTTTAAGATTTATTTTTAATTGGAGTATGATTACTTTACAATGTTGTGTTGATTTCTGCCATACAACAGTGTGAATCAGCCATAAGTATACATATGTTCCCTCCCTCTTGAACCTCCCTCGCACCCCCACCACATCCTTTCCCTCTAGGTTGTCCTGGAGCATGAGGTTGAGCTTCTTTGTCATATAGCAGCTCTCCATTAGGTGTCTATTTTACATATGGTAATATACATGTTTCAGTTCTCAATCTGTCCCATCCACTTCTTCCTCCACTGTATCCACAATTCTGTTCTCTATGTTTGCGTCTCTATTCCTGTCCTGCAAATTGGTTCATCAGTGCTATTTTTCTATTCCATATATATGTGTTAATATACAATATTTGCTTTTCTCTGACTTCACTCTGTATGACAATGCATATTTTTGATGGAAAGTATGCTTTAGATTCTGCTATTTTTGTATGTCCATAGGCATCTGTCTTTTGGGTTCATGAAAAATATTCCTATTATCATAAAACCAACCACATTCCTCCACGCTAGTTGCAATTCTTCACCACAGCTCACAAAGTCACCTGTGGCCCACTGATTACTGCTGATGTTGCTAGTATTCTCTAAGAAGTCACTGAAATTTTTGGTAAAGTTATTGCCTCCAGACATATCCTCTATGTGCCAAAGTTATGGAGTTAATGACAACATTTTTACTTACGTAGCAAAACAAAGAATCTAGGGTGAAATGAGCTCTCTGCTTGTAGCTTTTTGTGGAGTTCAAATGGGGATCCTTGGACCTTAACCAACATATTAGCTCCCAGTCAATCATTTAATCTTCCGTATTGTCTTCTCCTCCCCTCATTAACCTGTGCCTGTTGCAAGTGTCACTGCTGGATTCCAGTACTGCAGTACTGGAATCCAGTACTTAGCTTAGCTACTCTTTGTATCCCCATTATACCTGCCACTCTGAGTCAGGTAATATTTCATACAAAAAGATTTCTTTTCTGAACATATTTTATACCTAAGGATTTCCCTTCTTCAATAAAACAGATTTTTTTTTTTAATGACTCACCAAGCATGGATGAGCTGAAGATTGACTCTGGAGGAGGAATGTTTTAGCGAGAGGGAAAAAAAAAAAGCTACAGCCCTATGGGTACTATCTTTGGGTAGTCCTTAAAAAGAAAACATATTCTGGAATCATAACATAAGAATCCACAACTTCAGCTTTTGAATTGTGTTTATATTCTAGATGTTCTGATTTTTGCCATCTGTATTTCAACCACATATCTGACATGAAACAGCAGAACATAAAGTGGGTCCAGAACCCTGTAGACATTGCTAAAAAAATGGCAAAGAGTGTGATTAAATGTCACTCTTTAATTTGCTACCCTATGATTTATGCATTGTCATAGTCAACGTCATGGATTTGACTAAATAATTTCTAGTTAAGATCACTAGTTCTGCATTAATTAATGGAGAACTTCTTATGTGCCAGGTAATTTGCAGCATGCAGCAATTCAAAATGTCATTGTCTATCACAAAAGTTTATTTTGTTTTATCATCTTAATACTTTTCCTTGTCAGTAATATTGAGGGCATAGATATTTTTGAAATTGACTTTAGGCTCTTGAAACAATGATTTCATAATATAAGTCATAATTTTGAATGAAACACTGAGTTGGCACACCAAATTAGATAGTTTTAAGCACAAATCTGATTGCCTTTTGGGAACTAGCTTAGTAACTCCAGATACCATTTCTAGTCTCTTTTGACTGCAAGCTTATTAAGAGCTTTTATTATAAACTCAGTAGATTTCAAGCTAAAGTTCATAAATTCTTTGGATCTGAATTCTAACCTAAATGTAAAATGAATAAACAAGCCTATAATATGTGCCCCCAAAACTTAGGACTGGTTGGTTAGTCTGGCTGTGTTTTTATAATGTTCCCTAAACTTGGTAAGCTAGATTTCAATAATGTCTTATTTCACTTGTTTATATTCTGTCCTTGAATTCTTCTAATGCACATTCTAAATACATACACTTACGCATAATTTGTGTATATGTCAGTTGAGTTTTGTCTCTGTGGAGTAGTGGAGAATAAGCCAGATAAGCAGACCCTAACCAGAACAAGTAGGCTAACAGATGGAGTGCACAGTAGGAAATTAGAGAATAACTGGCAGGATTTTTTTTTTAATAATGATCCATCTGGAGCCCAAGGGTCAGGATCATCAATCCTGACACAGAGGATCACAGCCTCACTTTACATTTAATTTCAAAGTTTACTTTCTTTAAAAAAAAATTCTCATTATTAAAAAAAAAAAGTTAGAAAATCAAGACAGAATAAGGTACAAATCCGCACAGAGTACATACTATATTATAGAATAAAGGCTTATACATAAGAAATAATATATTATGAATTGCTGTGGTTAATCATATTAACAGTTCTAAATATTCTTTGACACATATACCAAACTTCAAGATGGATGTATTAGAGGAGGTTAGATTGATGGGGGTCAATCAGGACAAAGTGACCACAAGGAAATTTGTCTTTTAGTAACAGTACAGGATGAGTGTTTTTAGATTGGTGAGTGACTCTGTTCTATACGGGCATTCAGGGACTTAGGCTGATAGTTGCTGTGGTAGGCCAAATTATGTCCATCCCCACCCCTAAAATTGTCCACATTCTCATCCCTGAACCCTGTGAATCTGGTGTTGCTCAGTCACTAAGTCATGTCTGGCTCTTTGAAACCCCATGGACTGCAGCAGGCCAGCCTTCCCTGGCCCCCACGATCTCCCAGAGTCTGATCAAACTCATGTCCACTGAGTCAGTGATGCCATCCACCGTCTCATTCTCCATCGCCCCTGTCTCCTCCTGCCCTCAACTTTTTGCCTTATGTGGCTGAAAGAACTTTGCAGATGTGATTGAAATATGATTATCCTGATTTATGCAGGTAGACCTAATATTATTTCCAGAGTCTTTGTGATTGGGAGATCGGAAGGTCCAAGTTAGAAAAGGCAATGTGATGACAGAAGCAGAATCTGAAGAAAATGAAAAATAGAAGCAGAGATGAAAGATTGGAAGAGACATTTGGAGATGATATGCTGCTGACTTTAAAAAGAGAGCAAGGGACTATGAACCAGGGGAAGGAAGCTTATTGATAGGTAAGGGCTTACTAATGCCATCTTATTGTTTTCCGGCTATGTTGTAGTTTCTTTGTTCTTTCTTCTCTTTTGTTGTTTTAGTATGTGTGTGTGTGTTTAAATTGATGATCTTTCTTAGTTGTATGCTTTGATTCCCTTCTCTTTGTCTTTGTGTATCTATTCTAGATCCTCTACTGAGATTTTTTTCTTGAAAGTAGCAACACTATTAATGCTACAAAAAATAATTTGGTTTCTTAAATCAGGCTGTACCAGCACAAAGAAGGAGTCCTTTGTAGACACAACACTAACATTAAAATGGATAGGATGGATGGGAAAACACCATTGCAAAGACTTTCAGGCTCAGTTGCTCAGTCATTTCCAGCTCTGCAACCTCCATGTATTGTAGCCCACCAACACACTTACTGTAGACATACACTGGCCTACAATTGTCAGCTTCCATTAAAATGCATTCAGTAGTCTATGTCCGGGCTTCCCTGAAAGCTCAGTTGGTAAAGAATACACCTGCAGTTCAGGAGACCCCAGTTCGATTCCTGGGTTGGGAAGATCTGCTGAAGAGGGGATAGGCTACCCATTCCAGTATTCTTGGGCTTCCCTTGTGGCTCAGCTGGTAAAGAATCTGCCTGCAATGTGGGAGACCTGGTTTCAGTCCCTGGGTTGGGAAGATCCCCTGGAGAAGGGAAAAGCTACCCACTCCAGTATTCTGGCCTGGAATATTGTCTATGTCCAGAAACAGTAGGACTCCTGAGGTGTTTATACACCAATCAATGAAGAATAAGAAATATGAAAAAAAAAAACATAGAGACTTCATTTGTCATAAAAACATGGGACATGAATCTTATTTGCCAAACCAAAGTGGTTCAGTGATACCATAGTCCTTTATTAATCAGAGGTGGGGGCTGAGGCAGTCTCATGTGTTCAGATAGCATAAGAATTCATGGAGGGTGGTATGATTACTAATAAACAAGTTCACTCTATGTGAGTTCTTTCACATAGAGCGCATCCTACTGAAAATATCTCTAAGCCTCTGTGGTCCTACACATTCCAGCAACTCTACACTGGCCTGGGTATCTTTCCAGGAATCCAGAGCTCTGAGACTAGAGTCTGGCTTACCTGGATTCTGCACATAGCCATCTCTTTCTTTGGTACTGATAGTTCTAACACTGTCCCTGATGGGTTAAGAAGATACTTATGTTTCTCTTCATCTAATTCTATTCTTCCTCAGTTCTCTCATATTATCTCTTCCTTTCCTTCTTTCTGTTTTCTAACCCTGATACACAAGCCAAGCATAATCTCTTCAGTGAGCTACTGTATACAAGCTTCTCCAAAAGGAGCTGATTGTCTTACTGGAGAAAGAGAGGAGAAGGATTACAGCAGAAAAGCCTGACAAATCAATATCTTCATAAATTATACTTCTATGACTGTGTAATCAAAACAATATGAGAAAGTTTACTGTCTGTGTTTCCTTAAATCATTCTCTGCAATTCTGCTTCATTTCCTTGGAACCAAAGACTGCTAAGATTTTAAAATTCTACTGGTAAATTATCAATTAAATGAGGAAATTATTTTCTAGTTATTTTCATCAAAGGTGGAACTCATACACACCTGTTCACTGATTTTCAGTATGTAGAATTATGATAATTTGTTTTTAGTACTTTTCCAAAACATATTCAGAAGCTCAGACACTTTTACATAGAATAAAAAGGTCTTATTCCATTAACAGTTTCTTTCTGGACTTAAATATTACTATGTTATAGGCACCCAGGTAGATTGTCTTATCTGAAAGGATGAATATTTAGTCTTTTGTTTTCACATTATTTTGTTGTAAATGGATCTTTAATGGGAAACAATAGCAAAGACTGTTTAGTAGAGAATTAGCAGCAAAAGAATTCAAAGGTTTTCTTTGGTAGGATGATTATTGATTATTTTGATTGCTTTTTTATTTGTCTCTATATGCTTTCCTTTATATTTCAGCTTTCTTTGTCTTAATATCAGTATGTTTGACTATGCACCTTTTATGGTGTATTTTAGGATCTTTACATTTGGCTTGTGGCTAACAGCAAATGTTCTCATCTGTGGCTCATATAGTAAAACTGATCCAAGGAAAATCTTTATAATAGAAGAGATTTTGCCAAGTTGGACAAGCCAATTAAAGTAATAATAAAATACAAAGATAAAATCGTAAAGATGTATTTCTAGAAAGAAGAAGGATAAATTTAGATCAAAGAGAAGAAATAATATTAGCAAAATGGCCCAAACAGAAGGACAGTTTATGGCAATAGAATTACATTCTTCTCAAGGAAGGCTTTGACCTGCCTGTGGTAGTTTATCAGAATGGGGCTGGATCCAAAATTGCAAAAACCAATGGATCACCACACAGAATAAATGTCAACTTTTTAATGGATAAATAAGAATTACATCTATTTTTTAATCTAGAGGCATATTGTTATACATCTTCATTGAACTAATATATGAGAGAAATTTTACCTATACAAGATCTTGAAACTTTATAACTAGAGAGGTCATGAGACAGTATAGTATTAATATTTTCTTTAGCCATTCCTTACGTTGTACACACACACACATAAGAACTTCAGATAGGTACCTCACTTGAGTGTTGTTTTTTTTTTTTTTTAGAAAGTGCATATTAAATGCTTTTTAAACTATTTGATCACTCTAATACCTAATGCTATACTAACTTTTATTCATACAAAAGTTCTGGTAACAAAAAAAAAAACAACATTGTTTTTGTTTTACAGCCTCGCAGAGAAAGGCTAAATTTCTTTTCATACAGATGACTGCAGTTTCTCCTAGCTCTTCTTAGTTCACATTACAGGTAGATTAAGACTTAGATTTCTAACTTTCAGGACCCATTTATTTTACATTTATTTTACAACACAGCTTAATACTAGTGGTGTTGACTTTGATTAAATCGTGATTGATACAATTTTCCATTACAAACTTATAATTTTTCCTTTTCAGCATTGTGTTTGTTAGAAGGGATTCACTAAGTGTAGCTCACACTCAAGAAAAAGGGGATTAAGCTTCACCATCCAGAAGGAACAAAAGGAAAGATATCAAAGATTTTGTGGCGATATGTTAAAATGACCACAATAATTAATGTATTTTGGGAAAGGTACTCTGAAGCCATGAAAATCATCCAAAAGTTTAGCCTACTAATTTTTAGCATTCATTGGTGAGTCTCGCTATGCAGTGGGAATCTAATGGTGATTTTTGATTATACTTTCTTCATTTTTTTCTGCAGTTATTAACTGCAGTTCTTCTGTAAGGAGGGCTTATCCCTTTACTTTCTATGTGTTTATTCAATAATTTATTTGTGCCAGTAGACTCATGCATACTTATTGTACCCTTTCAGCTATAAACTAGTGATATGGTTATTTATTATTCAATAATTTATTCACTTATTCAATAATTGTTCAAATTATTCCAGATTAGCCATTGGGAACCATTAAAGTTGACTCCTTTGATCTTTCCGTATAGCTCCACTCCCCTTGCTCCCCACCACCCCTTTTTAAGCTTTTCCCTGTTACCTGGTACTATAAGATGCTCCAGGCTCATCTTGTATTATTCTTGACTCCAGCAGTAGAATCAGCTATTTCTCCAAGTTCCTTTTATTGAAGAATGGTAGAAAAAAGAATGGTTAAAAAATAAATAAATAAAATTTTTTTAGAAAATATTTTTGTTACAGAAATATTTGATTTTTTATATAATCAAATTCATTCATTTCTTGGTTTCTGTCTTTGGCTTAATACTTAGGCTTCCCTGGTGGCTTAGTTGGTAAAGAATCAGCCTACAATGCAGGAGACCCATACTTAGACCTTCATCAACTCATTATATATAGTTACCAATGTATCTTTCAGTAATATATTAATCATTTTGCAGAACTCTAATGTTAATTAATAAGAAATCTGAGGTAATCCTTATTCTCCTGTTTCATAGCTAGGGAAAATGACAAGTCATGATGGTTTTGACTTACCAGCAAATTAGCACATCTGTGTTATCGGGCATACCTCCAAACACTGTGTTTAATTATAACATCTCTGCAAAGAAAGTTTAAGGATGAAATGGTGATTGGTATGTATATCTTCAAAATTATACTATATTTAAGATTTTTTAAAAAAATTCATTGGCATAGGTTACCAAGGAATCTGGCCATAGCCTGTTTTTAATAGTAATGGATATCAGCTCTCCTGAGTCAAAGTGAAAAGCCTTAGTAGCAAACTGCCTCTTCCTTGCACTGACAACATTATTTTAACCTTCTATTTTCTGCTATATTGTTGCTTATGAGAACCGTCCTGGAATTATATTAATGAATTAGTAGATACAGTGTAAAAGGATGTTGCATTTACGCAGTATTTGCTTGGAGTTGAGTGTAGTTCAGGGTAAAAGGGAGTGTATGTTGGAGGTGGAGGGCAGATAACAAAACAGAGAAGAGGAGTTGACTCCATTGGCCAATAAACTTCTCTAAGATTTTTCTAATCAAATGTTCCCTATATATGACACATAATTAAGCCCATACAAAATAAACAGTGCAAGTACTAAAGAATTATGCTGCATATTCTAAGGCCACCAATCCCTTCAACATTGGCATACTGAGAAATATCAAGGTGATTATACATTTTATAACATTTTCTAAAAAAGTATAAGAAAAGATAAATAAACTAAAGCTTTCTTTGCTGATTTATGGCACTGTCTTCCCAGGTATTCTAAATTGTAACCAGAAAAATTACCATTTAAGAGAGGCTATGTTCTCTTATCAGTTAATTTTCTTCTTAAAATTTATGTATTTTATATATACTTATATAAAATATTATATATGGATAATAACATATAATGGTCTTCCCTTGTAGCTCAGTTGGTAAAGAATCTGCCTGCAATGCAGGAGACCTGGGTTCAATTCCTGGGTTGGGAAGATTCCCTGGAGAAGGAAATGGCAGTCCACTCCAGTATCCTTGCCTGGAAAATCCCATGGACAGAGGAGCCTAGCAGGCTACAGTCCATGGGGCTGCAAGAGTTGGACACGACTTAGCAACTAAACCACCAACAATAACATATAATATATTAAGCTTATTTAATATATAATTAGCATCACAAAATATATAATGTCAGTTAAACTTAAAAATATATAAAACATGTATGCACTATACATAAATACATGCATATACATATATGCACTGATATACATACAGATAACATACAAGTATACATGATAAGCATATATATGTATATTTACACAGAGAGAGAAGAGCTCACTGTACTCATTTTTCTGTTACTTCATTTGCTTCAGTACTATGGAATCTTAGAGACACTTCCCTTTTAATATGTTAATATCTGTAGTGTAGTACTTATTGTTTTTTAAATGCCACAGTTAAACATTTCTCTGGTTTTTGACTTTAGATTTCCTCTAAACTTTTGCTTCGAAAACAATGCTGTTATGAGCCTATTAGTGACTCTTTGCACTTGTAACACTTTCTCTAAGCTTCTCAACAATTATTGCAATTGTATAGTCTAAAGAAAGTAAACTTAATAGACACAACAGTATTATCTCCATAATGGTTTAAAAGTTCTCCCTCCTAGGTTACCAAAACTTGAAATGTCAAACCTTCAAATTTTGGCTAAACTTTTCCTTTTTAGGAAGAATTATATCTCATTATTTTATTTTTCATTTGAAGATATCTTCTCTGATTAAGCACTTTTCATATGTTTAGCACATGTTTAGAAGACATTTGTATTTTCTTCATTTGGAATTGCCTGTCTATATCCTTTCCTTTTTTTTTCTTTTCCTACTGGGTTGTTTGTATTTGTAATAATTTCTAATATATGTAAGGAATATTAATATTGAAGTTTCTTCTCAGTCACTTATCTTTATTATACTTTTAAACATCTTGGAGTTCTACTTGTATAATCTAATGTGTTAATCTTTTTGTTAATGCCTGTATGTGTTTTATGGCTATTTTGTTTCCATAATCTATTTGTTTTCTGTTGTCCCAACACTACAATGTTTTAAAAACTTAAGATTTATAGTGTATTTTAATATCTAGTAAATACATTATCTTTGTTCGTTTCAGTTCAGTTCAGTTGCTCAGTCGTGTCCGACTCTTTGTGATCTCATGGGCTGCAACAAGCCAGGCCTTCCTGTCCATCACCGACTCCCAGAGCTTACTTAAACTCATGTCCATTGAGTTGATGATGTCATCCAACCATGTCATCCTCTGTCGTCCCCTTCTCCTCCTGCCTTCAATCTTTCCCAGCATCAGGGTCTTTTCCAATGAGTCAGCTCTTCACATTAGCTGGTCAACTTCAGCAACAGTCCATCTGATGAATATTCAAGGTTGATTTCCTGTAAGATTGACTGGTTTGATCTCCTCGCTGTCCAAGGGACTCGCAAGTCTTCTCCAATACCAAGTTCAAGAGCATCAGTTCTTCAGTGCTCAGCTTTCTTTATGGTCCAACTCACTATCCATACATGATGACTGGAAAAACCATACCATAGCTTTGACTAGACAGACCTTTTTTGGTAAAGTAATGTCTCTGCTTTTTAATATGCTGTCAGGTTTGTCATAGTTCTTGATTTGCCATAGCTTCTCATGGTTCTTTACAGTTAAAAAAAGTCCTTTATTTACTTTCAACATTCCTTGTGTTTTAATGAGTGCATTTAAGATAGTATATTTGTGTTGCTGTAACTGTATCACGTAGGTTTTGATAATGTAGAATTGACTGTAATTCCCACTTGACTGTTACCTGGAAATGGTGAGAACTACAAAGTAACTCCAGTTACAGTAACTAACTATGTCATTGGTTGACTCTGCATCTCTTTCTATTTTCAGCTCCTGAGTCATCTGACATGAGTAGTCCTGAGGCTCTTGCCCCTATCTTCTGTGACAAAGCTTTTCTGTGAGTTTCTTAGGTGAAGCTTTTCTCTGCTATTTCTGTTCTTTGAGGAGGGTTACTTGTAATTTATGACCCAATAACAGTTCTTTTTGTTTGTTTGATTTTTAAGCATATTATGTGTGTGGTATGTGTATGTGTGTATATGTGAGTATTTCATGGTAGGAAGATTTGATGTTTGCACTCAGCCTGCCATCTTGAAACTGGAGTCCCCATCTCTTAAAAGTCAGGAATAAAGTGTACATGGGATTCTGTGGATGTCAAATATGAGTTATGAGTAAGTTCCTCTTATTTCTCTTATTCATTGTGAACTATTTTTAATATTTATTTATTTATTTTTATTTGGCTATACTGGGTCTCAGTTGAGGCATGTGGGATCTTTTTTTATTTTATTTTATTGAAGGATAATCGCTTTACAGAATTTTGTTGTCTTCTGTCAAACATCAACGTGAATCAGCCATAGTTGTAAATATGGCCCCTCCCTCTAGAACCTCCCTCCCATCTCCCTCCCCATCCCACCCCTCTAGGTTGATACAGAGCTCCTGTTTGAGTTTCCTGAGACATACAGCAAATTCCCGTTGGCTATCTATTTTATATATGGCAACATAAGTTTCCACATTACTCTCTCCATACATCTCACCCTCTCCTCCCCTCTCCCCATATCCATAAGTCTGTTCTCTATGTCTGTTTCTCTATTTCTGCCTTACAAATAAATTCATCAGTACCACTTTTCTCGATTCCATATATATGTGTTAGTATATGACAGTTATCTTTCTCTTTCTGACTAACTTCACTTTGTATAATAGGTTCTAGGTTCATCCATCTCATTATAACTGACTCAAATGTGTTCCTTTTTATGGCTGAGTAACATTCCATTATGTATATGTACCACAACTTCTTTATCCATTCATCTGTCAATGGACATTTAAGTTGCTTCCATGTTCTAGCTATTGTAAACAGTGCTGCAATGAATATTGGGGTACATGTATCTTTTTCAATTTTGGTTTCCTCAGGATATATGCCTAGGAGTTGGATTGCTGGGTCATATGATGGTTTTATTCCTAGTTTTTTTTTTTTTTTTTTTCAGGAATCTCCATGCTGTCTTCTATAGTGGCTGTATCAATTTACATTCCCACCAACAGTGCAAGAGAGTTCCATTTTCTCCACACCCTCTCCAACATTTATTGTTTGTAGACTTTTTGATGATGGCCATGCTGACCAGTGTGAGGTGATATCTTATTGTAGTTTTGATTTGCATTTCTCTAATAACAAGTAATGTTGAGTGTCTTTTCATTTTCTTGTTAGCCATCTGTATGTCTTTTTTGGAGAAGTGTCTGTTTAGATCTTTTCCCCACTTTTTGGTTGGATGTTTGTTTTTTTGGTATTGAGTTGTACAAGTTGCTTGTATATTTTGGAAATTAATCCTTTGTCAGTTGTTTCATTTGCTATTATTTTCTCCCATTCTGAGAGTTGTCATTTCACCTTGTTAATAGTTTCCTTTGCTGTGCAAAAGCTTTTAGCTTAATTATGTCCCACTTGTTTACTTTTGTTTTTATTTCCATTACTCTAGGAGGTGGGTCATAGAGGATCTTGCTTTGATTTACGTCATCAAGTGTTCTGCCTATGTTTTCCTCTAACAGTTGTATAGTTGCTCTTCTTACATTTAGGTCTTTAATCCATTTTGTGTTTATCTTTGTGTGTGGTGTTGGAAGTGTTCTAATTTAATTCTTATACATGTAGCTGTCCAGTTTTCCCAGCACCACTTATTGAAGAGGCTATCTTTGACCCATTGTACATGGACAGATTCTTAGAAAAGTTCAATCTTCCAAGACTGAATGAGGAAGAAATAGAAATTATGAACAACCTATTTATAAGCACTGAAATTGAAACTGTCAGCAAAAATCTTTCAAAAAACGAAAGCCCAGGATCAGATGGCTTCACAGGTGAATTCTTTTCTTTTTTTTTTTTCATTTTTCTTTCTTTTTTTTTTAATTAGTTGGAGGCTAATTACTTCACAACATTTCAGTGGGTTTTGTCATACATTGATATGAATCAGCCATAGATTTACACGTATTCCCCATCCCGATCCCCCCTCCCACCTCCCTCTCCACCCGATTCCTCTAGGTCTTCCCAGTGCACCAGGTCGGAGCACTTGTCTCATGCATCCCACCTGGGCTGGTGATCTGTTTCACCATAGATAGTATACATGCTGTTCTTTCAAAACATCCCACCCTCACCTTCTCCCACAGAGTTCAAAAGTCTGTTCTGTATTTCTGTGTCTCTTTTTCTGTTTTGCATATAGGGTTATCGTTCCCATCTTTCTAAATTCCATATGTATGTGTTAGTATGCTATAATGTTCTTTATCTTTCTGGCTTACTTCACTCTGTATAAGGGGCTCCAGTTTCATCCATCTCTTTAGGACTGATTCAAATGAATTCTTTTTAATGGCTGAGTAGTATTCCATGGTGTATATGTACCACAGCTTCCTTATCCATTCATCTGCTGATGGGCATCTAGGTTGCTTCCATGTCCTCTATGACCCACCTCCCAGAATATTGGAAATAAAAGCAAAACTAAACAAATGGGACCTAATGAAACTTAAAAGCTTTTACACTACAAAGGAAACTATAAGTAAGGTGAAAAGACAGCCCTCAGATTGGGAGAAAATAATAGCAAATGAAAAAACAGACAAAGGATTAATGTCAAAAATATACAAGCAACTCCTGCAGCTCAATTCCAGAAAAATAAATGACCCAATCAAAAAATGGGCCAAAGAACTAAACAGACATTTCTCCAAAGAAGACATACAGATGGCTAACAAACACATGAAAAGATGCTCAACATCACTCATTATTAGAGAAATGCAAATCAAAACCACAATGAGGTACCATTACACGCCAGTCAGGATGGCTGCTATCCAAAAGTCTACAAGCAATAAATGCTGGAGAGGGTGTGGAGAAAAGGGAACCCTCTTACACTGTTGGTGGGAATGCAAACTACTACAGCCGCTATGGAAAACAGTGTGGAGATTTCTTAAAAAACTGGAAATAGAACTGCCATATGACCCAGCAATCCCACTTCTGGGCATACACACTGAGGAAACCAGATCTGAAAGAGACATGTGCACCCCAATGTTCATTGCAGCACTGTTTATAATACACAGGTGAATTCTATCAAACATTTAGAGAAGAGCTAATACCCATGCTTCTAAAACTCATTCAAAAAGTTGCAGGGGAAGGAACTCTTACAAACTCATTCTATGAGGTCACCATCACCCTGATGACAAAACCAGGCAAAGACAACACAAAAACAGAAAACTACAGGCCAATATCACTGATGAGCATAGATGCAAAATCCTCAACAGAATTCTAATAAACAGAGTTCAACAACACATTAAAAAGCTCATACACCATGATCAAGTTGGATTTATTCCAGGGATGCAAGGATTCTTCAACATATGCAAATCAATCAATGTGATACATTGTATTATTAAATTGAAAGGTAAATCCATATGATAATCTCAGTATATGCAGAAAAAGCCTTTGACAAAATTCAGCATCCATTTATGATTAAAACTCTTCAAAACATGGGCATAGAAGGAACCTACCTCAACACAGTAAAGGCCATATATGATAATCCCATAGCAAACATTATTTTCAATGGTGAAAAATGGAAAAGCATTTCTCCTAAGATCAGGATCAAGACAAGGGTGTGCACTCTCACAAGTATTATGCAACATAGTTTTGGAAGTCCTAGCTACAGCAATTAGAGAAGAAAAAGAAATAAAAGGAATCTGGATCAGAAAAGAAGTAAAGTTCTCACTGTTTGCAAATGACATGATACTGGACATAGACAACCCTAAAGATACTATCAGAAAATTACTAGAGTTAATCAGTGAATTTAGCAAAGTTACAGGATACAAAATCAATACACAGAAATCACTTTCATTCCTATATACTAAAAATGAAAAATCAGAAAGAAATTAAGAAATCAATCCCATTCATCATTGCAATAAAAAGAATAAAATATCAATGAATAACCCTTCTAAGAAGAGAAAAAAACTATATACAGAAAATTATAAGACACTGATGAAAGAAATCAAAGATGAAATAAACAGATGGAGAGATATTCCATGTTCCTGGATAGGAAAAATCAATGTTGTGAAAGTGACTATACTACCAAATGCAATCTACAGATTCAGTGAGATCCCTATCAAATTGCCAGTAGCATATTTCATTAAACTAGGGGAAAAAATTTCACAGTTCATATGGAAACACAAAAGACCCCAAATAGTCAAAGCAGTCTTGAGACAGAAGAATGGAGCTGGAGGAATCAACCTTCCTGACTACAGATTATAGTACAAAGCTACAGTCATCAAGACAGTATGGTACTGGCACAAAAACAGAAATATAGACCAATGGAACAAGATAGCCCAGAGACAAACCCATGTCCCTCTGGGTACCTTATTTTTGACAAAGGAGGCATGCAGAATCTTAAGTTGCAGCATGCAAACTCCTAGTTGTGGCGTGTGGAATCTTGTTCCCTAACCAGGGATCAAACCTGGGATTCCTGTATTGGGAGTGCAGAACCTTAGCCACTGGGGCACCAGGGAACTCCCTGAACTGATTTTCCTTTTTTTTTTTGGTATGCATCTTAAAATACTTTTGGATTAAGATATGCCTTTTCATCTACTGACACCTTGGATGAACTTGGGTATATTCACACTGCTACTCCAAGCCAAAGGCTTGGAATCTCTTGGTCATTTATATTAATCTTAAGAGTTGGTCTTCCTTTTCTGGTGGTGAATCATTCAACCATTTCCTAATTTTGCCTCACCAGAAATGTAATTTGCTGTAAGTCCTTGAAACCTTAGTTTCTTGAGTTTATATAGATGTTCCTCTTTAAATATATCTTGGGGAATTTAATGATAGAAAAGATTTAAATACAACAAAAGAAATAAAAATCTAAACTAGACATCCCAATAGTGTTTTAGTAAAACCAATTCGACCTGATTAACCTCTTTGACTCTAAAAGTCAGTAGTGAAACCAAGAAGCATTTAACCCAAAGAACAAAGAAAAGAATATAGTATTGAAAAATAACAGCTCAGGAGAGCTGACATAATTTCCTTCCTTTGTTAAAAAAAAAAAAATTAGCCTGAAAAGTGAGGGTCTTTTTTAAAAAGCATTTCTGTGTTCTGTGTACCATAGTGATGAGATTATATGATAAGATCTCTCCAGTTTTAGGTCTAACATTCAGTGAATTTGTAGATAGAAGATGTTTGTATAGATGTATTTTGACCTGAAAAAAGTTCTGTAAATTTATTCAAGCAATGAGATGACCAGAGGAAGACTTCATTTCATAATCTTGCAGGAGATTTTTTAAATAGTTCTGTTATTGTCAGTTCAACTTGTAACAGCTCATCTGTGAACGTTGCAATGCCTCAGAGCCATTCTGGGTTCTGGAATTTTGATAAATATAGGCTCCTGATACCATCACACTGTCAGAAATTTGCTTTGCTTCAGCTATGTACATACTCTGACAGATCATTTTGTGGGTATAAGTACATAGAGCATGGATAAGCTCAGAGGTACCTCAAATATGCACTTATTTGTTTTTTATTCCTCATGTAGATCTGAATAAGAGCAGATGAGGGCAACCTAAAATAGTCTGTGATCTTGCTACTCAAAATGTGATCAAAGAGCAAAAAACTAGCATCATCTGGAGTCTTCTTAGGAAAGTGGATCCCTCCCCAGATCAACTGAGTAAAAATTGGTATATTAATACCATCTCCAGGTGATGTGTATGAATATTACAGTTTAAAAACCACTGCCCAGGTAATTTATTCAGATTCTCCCCTACTGTTGAAAATGCAAGGATACAGTGAACACTAAGAAATCTGACATATTTCCTCTGTCAGTTTCTTCCAACTGTATACTCCCAGTAATTCTGAAAATGTGTATTGGCCTTTCAACCTGACCACTAACTAAAAAGATAATCTCGTTCCTGCATCCTTTCTGTTTTTTTGAGGTGAAGGCAGACCTGTTCTCATACTCTTGATGAGGTCTTTGTTATCTCTAACACATGCTAATAACAGGAGCTTCCTACTTTTCAGATTATTTTTCACACAGCTACTAGACAGACATCTGAAATGAAAACCCATTTTGGTCACACTCCCGCTATTATTCTACAATGTCTCTCTATAACTTTCGTGATGAAAAGACAAATTCTTGGTGTGTCTTCTAAGGACTCTTATCTCCTTCCTAGCCTGTTAATTATAACCAAACTGAGTATAGCAACTGCTACTGATGATCCCCTATATCCTCTTAGCCCACCTGAGTGCACCTCTTAGCACTCTGTTGAAATCTTTCTCCTTCCATCTCCTGGGCCATTCTTCTCTGCCTGAAGACTTTCCCTTCAAGACCAGAGCTTGGGGATGCCTCACTAGGTACAGTATGAAAATGCTAGGATTTAGCTCCCCTGCTGCCCCGCCCTGCCCCGGGCCACTCTCAAACAACTGGGGGCTTGAGCTCATAGATAAATATTTCAGCCTCACTATTCTCTTATGGAGAAATCCTTAGATTGTTTTCTGATGGTTTCTCCAAGCTTCTCTGGTGGAACCGAGGTTCAGTTGCTCAAATTGTTGGCACAGTAACAGTTTTGTCTTCGTTTCTCTCTCTTTTCAATTGCCTACTCCTCTCACTTGCTTCTTGGAATCACCTTACAAAATCACTTGAACCCCAGTGCTTCCCTCAGGGCCTGCTTTCTGAGGAAACTGAAGTGAGGATAGCTAGTACTGATTGTGACCCTTTAAAGCAGATTCTCAGCACTGGATTCTGAAAAGGGATCACTTACCAGTGAAATAGAAACAAGGGTCACTTTGGCATTGGTGGGTAGGGTGGTGATGACATTGGGCGCTGGAGTAAATGGGGAGCAGGTGGAGGTGGAAAGGCAAGCACTGGCTTATGCAAGAGTTCCAGAACTTGGAACATATGAAGTCAAGTGTGATGAAAAGGATAGTGGCTGGTATGTGTTAAGCACTCAGGATCCTTGAAGGAGAAGAATGTAAGGCTTACATTAGCAAGCTATCTTTACAGAGCATGCTGTGAAATCCAGAAGGCCTCAATGCCAGCATCTGAATTTCATATAATTTTTATGTGTCACAGTATTGTTTTTCCTCATCTCCCCCTCTAACTGTTTTTAAAAGTATAAAAATTATTCTTAACTCACAGGTCACACAAAAATAGGAACTGGACCAAATTTGACCCTCAGGCCTTAGTGTTTTCCCCCCTTTCTAATGTAAACGTGATTTTGCAGAAAGATTGCTTTGTTAGGAGTCAGGATACTTTGGTACTCGCACCTAAGTTGCATGACTGATTCAGTCAGATAAGATATGGAGTTAAGGCCCATATGAATTTCTAGTGTGCACCCAATAATCATATTTTTTTTGTATACTTATCTGTTTTCGCTTGAGCAGAAGGTCTTAATCTTTAAGAGAAAGAAAGTACCAGTGACTTCACCAGTCACTCCAAAAGGAATAGGGGAGTAGACTCCAAATAAAAAGTGGCAGTCTTACTGGACTGAAGAGGAGAGGTGGAAGTCTGGGGCAACGAAAGCAGTTGAAACTTAAGTCCAAAAGAGGAGAGGATCACATGGACTCTAACCTCAAAATCTGTAGTCAGGTTCCCCTAAAGTCATTGGCTTCTAAGATACACACATACAAGAGAAGATTCTAAAAAAGCCAGAAGAATCTGAGCAGAGATTCCAGCATGTCCCAGTACCAGCATGGCAAAAGTTGAAGTTCAGACTTTACAAAGTAAAAGAGGCTGTATTGTACCCTGAATTTTCCACTGAGACCTCTATCATGGCCAAGATTGAGGGCAAAATGAAATAGTTCAGTTCAGTTAAGTCACTCAGTCATGTCCAGCTCTTTCTGACCCCATGGACTGCAGCACGCCAGGACTCCCTGTCCATCACCAACTCCCAGAGTTTACTCAGACTCATGTCCATTGAGTCGGTGATGCCATCCAACCATCTCATCTTTTGTTGGCCCCTTCTTCTCCTGCCTTCAATCTTTCCCAGCATCAAGGTCTTTTCCAATGAGTCTGTTCTTCGCATCAGGTGGCCAAAATGTTGGAGTTTCAGCTTCAACATCAGTCCTTTCAAGGAATATTCAGGATTGATTTCCTTTAGGATGACTGCTTAGATCTCCTTGCAGATCAAGGGACTCTCAAGAGTCTTTTCCAACACCACAGTTCAAAAGCATCAGTTCTTTGGTGCTCAGCTTTCTTCACCATCCAACTCTCACATCCATACATGACTACTGGAAAAACCGTAGCCTTGACTAGATGGACCTTTGTTGGCAAAGTAATGTCTCTGCTCTTTAATATGCTATCTAGGTTGGTCATAACTTTCCTTCCAAGGAGCAAGTGTCTTTTAATTTCATGGCTGCAATCATCATCCGCAGTGATTTAGGAGCCCAGAAAAATAAAGTCTGCCACTGTTTCCACTGTTTCCCCATCTATTTGCCATGAAGTCATGGGATCGGATGCCATGATCTTAGTTTTCTGAATGTTGAGCCTTAAGCCAACTTTTTCACTCTCCTCTTTCATTTTCATCAAGAGGTGCCTTAGTTCTTCTTCACTTTCTGCCATGAGGGTGGTATAATCTGCATATCTGAGGTTATTGATATTTCTCCCAGCAATCTTGATTCCAGCTTGTGCTTCATCCAGCCCAGCATTTCTCATGATGTACTCTGCATATAAGTTAAATGAGCAGGGTATGAAATATACACAGCCCTCAAGAAAATGTGGGTGTATCCTTGCCACTCTGTCTGCTGCTAAAGGAAACAGCCTGCTATGGAGGAAGATGTCATATAAAACTACAATTTTTCATCCATAATCAAGTATTTCATTCAGTGAAATACTACATGAATGGTAACATGATCCACTGACCAGAGAAATCAAGAGAAAAAAATGATATAAATCCACCTTATATTATTCATATATTAGAGATATCACACAGACTTTAAGATAACTGATTTAATATGCTCAAGCTAAAGAGGAAAAGAAAATTTACCCTGAAACTAAAATTAAGAATTCGGTAGTTATGTTTACCAACTAGCAAATTAGAAACTGCAGTATAGAGGAGTAGTAAACTAGGCAGGAAAATAGTTGAGTAGAAATTCTGCAGTGCTGAGAGAGAAAAAATAGAGGGGGAATACAGAAAGAAAAGCTTAACTGGTAGCTCAGCTGGTAAAGAATCCGCCTGCCATGCAGAAGACCTGATTTGATTCCTGAGTCAGGGAGATCCTCTGGGGAAGGAAAAGGCAACCCACTCCACTCTGCTTGCCTGGGAAATCCCATGGAGAGAGGAGCCTGGCAGGCTACAGCCCATGGAGTTGCAAAGAGTCAGACCCAATGGAGCGACTTTTACTTATGTCATGCAGCTAGAGGGTTTATCTGCCTAGCCTCATTACCTTGATAGATAGGGTAGGATCTCAGCATAGCACAAGCAGGGGCATATAGTCACTGCTGCACCAATTTCTAGACCCAAGCCAGCTCTCAGACTCAGGGATCATCAAGCTGATAGCTTCCTTCTTTAAATACTTGACTCTCACTTCTTTGTGCTCCAGAGTTGTCTTTCTCAAATTCATTAGTAGTATGGTTCTCTGAACTTGGATAACTTGGAAGTATTTGGACACATGGCATGGGAAGATGAACCACCCAGGAGGCAACCCTCAGTAATGGGAGATCAAGGTTCTGGGTAAATGATCCAGTCTCCCACCACTCAGTGAGAATCCTGGGGTGGTCACTATAGGATTTAATGCTGGTCATGAAAACAGAACACTGTTCATGAACATATCCACTTTTGGGGTTTCTCTCCCTTTCCTTTCCTATTTTCCCCATTGTTCATTTGTGCTTCCATGTTCTTACTTCTGAGCCTGAATTGGGCGGCGGGTGGGTGGGGGTGTCCAACTAAGGCAGTGAGTCTCTCATTGTTTCTTAAACACATCAGCTTCATATTTAAAATGTTCACGTTTGTCAGGAAGGGGCTGAGTGTGACTGCCAGAGTAAAAGATTCTTGGGTTTTTTTCTTAAGAGACCTCACTGGGAGAGAGCTATTACTCTGCTGAATTTTCTATGATAAAAATTCTGCTCCTTAGCCTTTCAAGCATAGAACTCTGATTTTGTGCACTAAGAAGTATTGCATCTGTTCAATATTTCTTCCCTTTTTCTTTGCCATGCATTTCCAGGGAAGACTAAAACCTTCCTTCTTTCTTTATATACACTAATGCTTTCAAGGAAAACACAAGCAGTTTTTCTTGAGAATCATTCAGTTTTCTTTGAATCCTTTGCCTTAATATAGCTCTTTGAATTTCACTTTTATAGTTTGACTCTTAACAAACACATTCATCTCCTCTATTTCTACATTTCTACAGGGTACCACCATAATCTCTAAGTATTTGTTAACTATTCTCCACCTTTTATCAGCCCTCCATGTTTTTGCTTATGATGTTCCTTACCAGAAGGTTCTTCATCAACCTTGCACCTCACTGACTTAAACTCATAGAATGGAGACAGCTTTGGTGAACTTTCCTTCACCATCAGGCAGTTAAATCCCTCCCCCTGCCCATTTTTTTGCATCCTCCATATACTTTTATTATAGGAAGAATCCTGTTTAGTTGCAATTTTCTGTGTGAATGCCCTTGAGGTCAGAACCTATGTCTTACTCATCTTTGTATCCACAAAACATAATAAGCATGCCTTGTGTGTTTATGGAACTAATGATCATGTGCATTGTAAGAAGAAATAGTAGTAAAGAATATGCACAAGCTTAAGACACTTTTAGCAGGACATTGATGCTGAACTGTGGTTTAAATCAATTGGAGGGGTCTCCACAGTCTAATAGTAACAATCCCCGAATCAGATGGCTTCTTGACTATGAACCCTGGTGAGTTCACAGAGACATAAAAATATAAATGGCATATGCTATATAGTTCTTGCCCAATTTCTCAATAGCATAGTTTTACAGGCCATACAGGTAGCTTTCCAGCTGATTCTTTTATGTGAATCATTCTTTTTCTTTTTTTTGCATACAAAATGGCAACATCATGTGTTAAACACTTTCTGCAAAAAGAGAAATTTTCACTTCAAAAAGCATCTAAAAATTACACAGTTAACAAAGACTTATGGCTTGTATTGGAATCTTAAGTTTCTCAGTTCAGTTCAGTCACTCAGTCGTGTCTGACTCTTTGTGACCCCATGAACCACAGCACGCCAGGCCTCCCTGTCCATCACGAACTCCCAGAGTCCACCCAAACCCATGTCCATTGAGTCGGGGATGCCATCCAACCATCTCATCCTCTGTCGTCTCCTTCTCCTCCTGCCCTCAATCTTTCCCAGCATCAGGGTCTTTTCCAATGAGTCAGCTCTTCTCATCAGGTGGCCAAAGTATTTGAGTTTCAGCTTCAACATCAGTTCTTCCAATGAACACCTAGGACTGATCTCCTTTAGGATGGACTGATTGGATCTCCTTGCAGTCCAAGGAACTCTCAAGAGTCTTCTCCAACACCACAGTTTGAAAACATCAGTTCTTTGGTGCTCAGCTTTCTTTATAGTCCAACTCTCACATCCATACATGACTGCTGGAAAAACCATAGCCTTGACTAGACGGACCTTTGTTGACAAAGTAATGTCTCTGTTTTTTTAATATGCTGTCTAGGTTGGTCACAACTTTCCTTCCAAGGAGTAAGTTTCTCACTGGCACTCAAATTGAGACATGGGCTTAACCAAGGTGCTGTTCATTTGATCAGCAAAAAACTTGAGAGGATGAATAAAGCACCAAAGTGCATGAAAGTACCATATGACATAGGGTAGCTATATTAGATATTGTTTCCTTAGACTTTTAACAGCATCATAAGCTTTTAGAAAATGATTAATATTGAACAAAGAAAGAAAGCAGGATAAAGTATCAATTTAATTAAGACTCAGAATTTTCTTAGGAGGATATCACAATATAGATAACTTTTATTATAAAACTTTAATTTTTATTATAAAGCTTAAAATTACATATTAGATAATTTAATAAATTTTTAATGAGCACCTAATGTGAATCAGGTATGGTAATAAGTATTCAACGTGGAAAAATCAGACAATGCAGTCAACACAACAATAGACAAATTATATCATTAATATATACCACTGTTCAAAATATTCTCTCTCTTTGTTTCTGTCTTACATACACACATATATTTGTCAACACCCTCAAATAAAGAAATCTTATTTGTCTGCCTGTTGCCATAAGACAGCTACACTTTATATAAGGGAGTTTTCTTAATTTGTTTAAAGGACAATTTATCCTGACTGATGTGTATACACACACACACACACACATACCAGTTTTGGCAGTTCCTTTTGGTTGTCCACTTCTCACTCACCTAGGAGTCTCAACATCCCTGGCACTGTGGCAAACTAATTTGTTAGCTTGAAGCACTGTTCAGTCTCAGACCCTACAGTTAGTTCTTGGCATTTTTCTTTTCACTTTTGGCCATTGTAAAATATCCTGTGAAATTGTGAGAGCAGGCTGTAGCAACCACTTCATGATCATGAAGATTCAAATCTGAGGACAAAAAAGTCAACACTATGTGTGGGCAGAGCAAAAAAAAAAAAAAAAATATATATATATATATATATATATATATATATATATATATGGAGAGAACCTGGTTTATTGAAGATAAATCTATGATAACTTTTATTCTACATCTAGATTCATTTTAGTTGAAATGATATATTTTTCTTGTTTTTAAAATCAAGTACAATTTTCTGTTAACTGTGACAAAAGCATTTAATCTAAATCATCAAGGAATGCAGAACAATTTTAAAGTCCTAGTTACTGCCAACAAACACAATAACATCCAATATTACCTGCAACATATGTGAAAGCTTAGTAATAAATATTTGAAAAGTGAAAGTGGAAGTGTTAGTCACTCAATCATGTCCTACTCTTTGCGGCCCCATTGACTATAGCCCACCAAGCTCCTCTGTCCATGGAATTCTCCAAGAAAGAATACTGGAGTGGGTTGCCTTTCCCTTCTCTGGGGGATCTTCCCAACCCAGGGATTGAACCCAGATATCCTGCATTACAGGCAGATTCTTTACTATCTGAGCCACCAGGGAAGCCCAATAAATATTTGGGGTACTTTTAAAAATTTAATCCTTAAGCAACATTTCTGCATGGTTGTTACTATTATTTTAAACACAGAGAATCTCAGCCTCCAGAGTTTAAGGAATAAGCCTAAGATAATTCAGATAATAGATGACAGAGAGTGAAAGTGAAAGTTGATCAGTTGTGTACTATTCTTTGCAATCCCATGGACTATACAGTCTGTGGAATTCTCCAGGCCAGAATACTGGAGTGGGTAGCTTCTCCCTTCTCCTGGGGATCTTCCCAACCCAGGGATCAAACCCAGGTCTCCCACATTGAAGGCGGATTCTTTACCAGCTGAGCCACAAGGGAAGCCCAAGAATACTGGAGTAGGTATCCTATCCTTTCTCCAGCTAGCCTTCCTGACCCAGGAATTGAACCTGGGTCTCCTGCATTGCAGGCAGATTCTTTACCAACTGAGCTATCAGGGAAGCCCAGATGACAGGACTGAGATTCAAATACAGGTCCACATGGTAACAGGTCCATTTTGCTAACCCTGATACAGTGTCTCCCAAGTTGTTACGATGCTCAGCATTTGTCCCTTTGGTCCTTTCTTTTGTGCTAGGCAGTGAACAATGGATTATTATTACATAAGTGGGGCATGAATTTGGACTGGTTATATAAGTCTCTGTGCAAATAAATGCCAGGAAACATTTTTCTTGAAAACAAACTTCTTAATTTGTCCCCAGACAGTAATTTTAAATCAGAGATCTGCTAAGTTTTCAGATTAGAACTGAAAATTACATGCTGACGAGCTATTACTGAAAGTGAATTTGTCCCACTTGTTGTGGACTAATTTCGTCAACATATATCATCCTTGTAATTGCAAAACATGTAGTATTGTAAGGATAGATAACCAAAAGAGAGATTAACATACCTCCAATCAATCTCTCGTTCAGTAGTTTATTGCTCAAAAATTGCTCCAACCTTCACCTAAACCTGAAACCACAGACAGAAACAATTCCCCAGACTGTAGGATTCTAAGTTTTATGCCATCATAGGCCATGTTTAACTGGTTCAGATCACTATCACCTAGGCTAGTGTCTACTCTCAACTACTGACATGAAGAGTAAATTAACAAATAAAACCCAAGGAATTAAAATACAGGTATATATGTACATATATACACATATAAATATTATTGTTTAGTTGCTAAGTTGACTCAACTCTTTAGAAACCCCATGGACTGTAGCCCGCCAGGCTCCTCTGTCACGGGATTTCTCAGACAAGAATACTGGAGTAGGTTGCCATTTCTTTCTCCTGGGGATCTTCCCGACCCAGGAACTGAACCTGAGTCTCTAACATTGCAGGTAGATTCTTTACCACTGAACCACCAGGGGATTCCATATATATATATATTTCTCCCAAGTACATAGAGCAACAGTGTTCTCTAAATTTCTGTATTAAAAAAAAAAAAAATTTCATGAAACAGAACGTTTCTTAGTGTATAACTTGCTTTTTGAACTGCAGTTGCTTATATTTAGTTACTTAATATGATCACTGGATGATTTTCTATTATAATTGAATGTGATATAATGATAACCCATCCAGCTTCTTAGGGTGGTTGAAAGAGGTAGAAATAAATATTCAGTGAAGATTTTAAAGTGTTGGAGAGTATGATTTGAAATAAAAAGATGAATAAATCATTCTAAAGGTTTCTCTTCTGGATCTGTAGTACCAGGAGTGACATCAAAATATACCCCACTTCTTAACTGTAATATAGTTTTTAATATAAAAGTTAGTTATCATTCACTACCATGGCCCAGAAGAGAAACATAATCCAAATACATTATCCATTGTAATATAGCTTTGACATGCATTTCCCTAGTGCAGTTGTTTTCCAGGGAACCTAATCCTAATTATTTAACACTTTAAAAGTCAATAAATTATTGGAGGGAAGCAAAAAGCCTGTTGGTGGGTGAAATTTCTCTGTGAAATGAAAGTCATTTCATGAAGTGAGAAGTTACAACAAGGTATCATTTAATAATAGCAAGTAATATTTTTAAATTACTGTTTAGAAATGTATTGCCTGATATTAAAATGACTTTATATAAATGCTGTGTCCTCAATTTAAAAGGACATTGGTAAACCCCCTAGGACTAAACAGGCCTTTTCTCTATCTAATTAAATTAAGTGCAGTGTACAGTGCCTCTCTGCAAAGATTAACAGAATGCATTCCTTGTCAGTTTAAGTGTTGCCTGTGGCGGTATTTTTTTTCTAATTTAATTAAAAGCTGTTCTTTTATGAAGAACCAAGCTTGAAGCATAATTCCTCTTACGTTTACATTTCTAAAAGCTGTTTGGAAGAAAGTAGAGAGTGAAGAGAAAGAAAACGCAAAGGGAAGAGAGGGGGCCAAATAAGGATACGCAAGAGGAAGTTAACAGTATTTCCTGGTTTTCAGGAAAACTTAAAAGTCAACATGACTGGAAATAAACCAGGTGTCTGGGAAGACAACAGTTTTCTCTGGGATGTGTTAGATCATGTCTCCATCTCAAGCCCAGTCAGCAGCCTTGATAAGAATAATGTGCCTTTGTAATGTAAGGAGGTAATTACACCACAAAATCCCACATATTCAGGTTCCACACAATGAATTATTATTCACTCATAAGAAGTGAACCAGGTGGCACCATTGGTAAAGAATCCACCTGCCAAAGAGGAGACACGGGAAATGCAAGAGGAGTACCTTTGATCCCTGGGTTGGGAAGATCGCCTAGAGGAGGAAATGGCAACCCACCCCAGTATTCTTGCCTGAAAACTTCTATGGGTAGAAGAGCCTGGCAGGCTACGGTCCACGGAGTCACAAAGAGTCAAATATGACTGAGCAGACACTCACATATGCAAGAAGTGAAATCTCAAGTCACGCAAAACATGAATGAAACTTAAATGCCTGTTAAGTGGAAGAAACCAGTCCAAGAGTTTTGCATTGTTTAACAGTTTTGATACTAGTATTCATATATGTTGGTGGTAGTTGAGTTTTTCACTATTGATTACAGATAAGCTAGGGGAGGGAGCTAAAATGATCCATGTGGTAATAGATTAGAGTTGGAGACATTAGTATGAATTCATAGTTAGCTTACAATATATAGTTACAGATGGAAATATTTATTAATGCATGTATATACACTGGATAGCACACATAAATATGTCCTTGCTCTGTGGGTGGATCTAGAAACAACGGCATCATAGATACATCCATATCTTGTTTTCTGATTATCGTTTAGTCACTAAGTCATATCCAATTCTTTTGCTTCACCATGGACTGTAACTCGCCAGGCTCCTCTGTCCCTGGGATTTCCCAGGCAAGAATACTGGAGTGGGTTGCCATTTCCTTCTCCAGGGGATCTTCCTGACCCAGGGATTGATCCTGCATCTTCTGCTTGGCAGGAGGATTTTTTACTGCTGAACTACTAGGGAAGCTCATATATCATTCTCCAACAAAAAAGACCAGGGATCCTCTGAAAATGTACTGATACCAGTACTGGGGGCAAAAATATACAATGTGAGCCTGGAGTATCTTGCAGTAGCATAAAATAAGTAAGTGCTAAAAAAGTAACTAAGAAAGAAATAACCAACAAACAATAGTGGAACATGTCAAAGGAGAAAGCTTCCAATGACCAAAGGTGAAACAAAATGAGCCAAAAAAAAAAAAAAAAAAACAATTGAAATTGTATTGGGTTATATCCCAAAGTGTAAAATAAATATCCATGATCATTCCACGCTGATGTAAATTATTGAGCAATTAGATAAGTGGAGGGGAAATGAAAAATATTTTGTATAGGATAATTCCAACATATTTATGAGGTATTTCTCCCTCATGCAGGGGGAACACACCTCCTCATTTTTTAAATATGGGTTTTCTACAGTGACTTCTTTCCTAGGGGAACTGGGTGGAAAGGAGGAAATGAATAACTTCACAATGGAGAAACCATACAAAAACCACCTCACCAGAGGCTCAAAGTAGACTAACAGTTATAAGTCACATTATTGTATGTGTTCCTGATAAAATGTGAGGAAAACAGTACTTTGCCTTTGAGGTTTTCCTCACAAAAATAAATAAACTCAATCTAATCACAAGAAATATATCAGACTAAGTTTCAATATTGAGAGACATTCTGTGTAAAACCAGACTTGTACTCAAAACTCTCAGGACCATAAAAAAGCAGAATACATTGAGAAACTCAAGAAGAACCTAAGGAAGAATGACTCCTTAACAAAATGTGGCATCCTGGATGGGATCCTGGAACATAAAGCTACGAGAATTTGAATCAAGTACTGACTTTAATTAAGATAATCGAACAATATTGGTTCATTCAGTGCAGGTCAGTCGCTCAGTCATGTCCGACTCTTTGCGACCCCGTGGACTGCAGCACGCCAGGCCTCCCTGTCCATCACCAACTCCCAGAGTTTACTCACACTCATGTTCATTGAGTCAGTGATGCCATCCAACCATCTCATCCTCTGTCGTCCCTTTCTCCTCCTGCCTTCGATCTTCCCCAGTATCAGGGTCTTTTCTAGTGAGTCATTTCCTCACATCAGATGGCAAAAGTATTGGAGTTTCAGCTTCAGCATCAGTCCTTCCAATGAATATTCAGGACTGATTTCCTTTAGGATGGACTGGTTGGATCTCCTTGCAGTCCAAGGGACTCTCAAGAGTCTTCTCCAACACCACAGTTCAAAAGCATCAATTCTTTGGTGCCAGCTTTCTTTATAGTCCAACTCTCACATCCATACATGAACACTTGAAAACCCATAGCTTTGACTACATGAACCTTTGTTGGCAAAGTAACGTCTCTGCTTTCTAATATGCTGTCTAGGTTGGTCATAACTTTTCTTCCAAGGAACAAGTGTCTTTTAATTTCATGGTTGCAATCACCATCTGCAGTGATTTTGGAGCTCAAAAAAATAAAGTCTCTCACTGTTTCCATTGTTTCCCCATTTATTTGCCATGAAATGATGGGACCGGATGCCACTATCTCAGTTATCAGAATGTTGAGCTTTAAGCCAACGTTTTCACTCTCCTCTTTCACTTTCATCAAGAGGCTCTTTTGTTCTTTTTCACTTTCTGCCACAAGGGTGGCGTTATCTGCATATCTGAGGTTATTGATATTTCTCCCGGCAATAATCTTGATTCCAGCTTGTGCTTCATCCAGTATGGCATTTCACATGATGTACTCTGCATATAAGTTAAATAAGCAGGGTGATAATATACAGCCTTGGAGTACTCCTTTTCCTATTTGGAACCAGTCTGTTGTTCCATGTCCATTTCTAACTGTTGCTTCCTGACCTGCATACAGATTTCTTAGGAGGCAGGTCAGATGATCTGGTATTCCCACCTCTTTAAGAATTTTCCCCAGTTTGTTTTGACCCACACAACAAGACTTTGGCATAGTCATTAAAGCAGAAATAGATGTTTTTCTGGTTCATTAGTTGTAAGAAATATGCCATACCAACACAATATGATAATGCACCGGATATGGGCATATGGGAACTCTACATACTAACTTCAAAACCTTTCTGAATAACAAAAACTGTTCTAAAAATTTATTTTAAATAGCAAAGTTAAAAAGAAAGGTAAATATTTATTTAAAGATTAACAGAAAAAATTTGGAAACAATTTTAGCAGTGATTTTAGCTTACAGATCTTCTGTCATTTGGTAATCAAAAATCTGCTTGTTGGGAAGATGGAAGAAGTGAGGAGAAAACAGAAGGAAAAAAAGGCTTAACAGCATGGTTTTCTTAATCCCATTTTTCTGACCCAGCTTTTGGTTCAAGGGTATAAATGAGTAACAGATGTGGGACTTGGATCTTTTCCAGCCTTAAGGAAAGTGTGGTGCTCAACAAAGATTCCAGACAGCAGTTCTTCCAGTCTGCCAAAAATGTCCACCAGGGACAGTCCAAACATGAGAAGATCGTTTCAACACACAACCAAATGGGGTGGTATAAGATAAAAGAAAGCCATGGCAAAGCTTAAGTCAAGGGAACAAAAAATCCACCTTTTTGAGGCTAGCGTCATTACAGATAAGTCCTGCCTTTTCTTTAATGAGATCATAATATGAATCATCTGTCTATTGCGTATATTTTGAACCTCACAGGTCTAGTAAACTGGTATGGAGAATCCTTTACAGGAGTCTACAGGTTTTTGAATTTGAAAAGTGTTATTTTTTCTGAAATAAGAAAAAGTATGCACAAAATGAACATTTATCTGTTTTTTTTTTTTTAAGAGATGTTATGATGAATTTCTGCCTGATGTTATTGTTTTGTAATGACAGCATTTTATTCTGTTTTACTTCCACAGTTGCTTGCCATAATGATTTACAAGAGGGAGGAGACTAGTGGAGTAATTTTGCAACAATAAGTGCAAACTTGTGGAAGGTCATATCACTGCTCGATTCTTATTTCTCAGTATAGGACCCTTCCAGCAACAGCATATAGTTGCTGAAAGAGCTGGACTCAGTAGTTGGAGAAAAGTTACTTCTTACAAGTTATTGGATATGGTCTTGTACATAGAAATTGAGTAGCCTTTTGTTAAAATGGCTACTGGAGGCATATTGCTTCCTAGGATTTATTTGCTGTGAGTTTTTTGTTCTGTCTTAAGGTAAAACCAAAATAAAACAAATAAAAAGAGCCATAAAATGTGTTGGCTTCTCAACAGTTTTATGGAGCCCCAAAATATACTACAATATTTTCTTTATCTGCAGAAATTTAAGTTTTGAAATTAATTGAAGTAATGTTTTTAACTCAACAGAGTAATTTCCAAAAGAGTTTTAAATTTTACTAATTGAAATCAACAATTTACCAGAGGTCTTACTGCTTCTGGGAAGCCTAACTGTTAAAAAATTACAATTCTTAAGAAAAGCACCAGAATTTATTGAGTATTCTTTATGTGACTAACACTGTTAAAGAGTTATTTTACTTAGTTCTCACAAAAGCTTTCTGAAATAGTCTTGGTTACTATTTACAAATGAAAAAATTGAGGTCGAGTAATTAACATGTTCTGAAGATCACATAGCTGTGAAGATTGACTCCTGAACATGACTCCAAAGCCAAAAATAAAAACATGTACACATTTACACACTATATATACATATATATAATTTACTTATCAAGTATATAATATGTAAACATATATATAATATATATTATATATAATTAATTTAAAATGATAGACTAATCTAGCTTTCAAATTTAGCCAAATTAGAGTGTTTCTAGCTGTAATATCTAAATTTCTTGAGGGCACGGACCATGTCTTGTTACTTTTCCACCCAGCTCAGGGCCCAGAAAAAAGTGAACCCTCAACTGTAATCATTGACAGGCTGAGTGAAAAATGCTTGAAAATAGTGTTTCTCATTGATTAACATTTCCCTGACATTCTACCAGAGGAGGCAGTTGTATTAAAATTTGCTAGTGGCGCAACATTTTGCGACATGTCTCACATGGTTTCTACCTCAACTTAGACATGATCTTCTGAGAAAAAAATAGGAATATATTCAGAGTTTGGCTTTGTCAGTACCAACTCTATTCTCAGTTTTGTCAGAAGAGTTTGCTGTTTTCCCACTGGGAACTAGATCAGGTGCCCAAAGTTCAGATGACCTCAGTTCAGTTCAGTCGGTCAGTTGTGTCTGACTCTTTGCGACCCCATTGGATTTCCTTGCAGTTCAAGGGACTCTCAAGATTCTTCTCCAACACCACAGTTCAAAAGCATCAATTCTTCTGTGCTCAGCTTTATTCACAGTCCAACTCACATCCATGCATGACCACTGGAAAAACCATAGCCTTGACTAGATGGACTTTTGTTGACAAAGTAATGTCTCTGCTTTTCAATATACTGTCTAGGTAGGTCATAACTTTCCATCCAAGGAGTTCAGTTCAGTTCAGTTCAGTTGCTCAGTTGTGTCCAACTCTTTGTGACCCCGTGAATCGTAGCACGCCAGGCCTCCCTGCCCATCACCAACTCCCAGAGTCCACCCAAACCCATGTCCATTGAGTCGGTGATGCCATCCAACCATCTCATCCTCTGTCATCTCCTTCTCCTCCTGCCCTCAATCTTTCCCAGCATCAGGGTCTTTTCAAATGAGTCAGCTCTTCTCATCAGGTGGCCAAAGTATTGGAGTTTCAGCTTCAACATCAGTCCTTCCAACAAACACCCAGGACTGATCTCCTTTAGGATGGACTGGTTGGATCTCCTTGCAGACCAAGGGACTCTCAAGAGTCTTCAACACCACAGTTCAAAAGCATCAATTCTTTGGTGCTCAGCTTTATTCACAGTCCAACTCTCACATCCATACATGACCACTGGAAAAACCATAGCCTTGACTAGATGGACCTTTGTTGGCCAAGTAATGTCTCTGTTTTTTAATATGCTGTCTAGGTTGGTAATAACTTTCCTTCCAAGGAGTAAGTGTCTTTTAATTTCATGGCTGCAGTCACCAGCTGCAGTGATTTTGGAGCCCAGCAAAATAAAGTCAGCCAGTGTTTCCCCATCTATTTGCCATGAAGTGATGGGACTGGATGCCATGATCTTAGTTTTCTGAATGTTGAGCTTTAAGCCAACGTTTTCACTCTCCTATTTCACTTTCAAGAGGCCCTTTAGTTCTTCTTCACTTTTGGCCATAAGGGTGGTGTCATCTGCATATCTGAGGTTATTGGTATTTCTCCCGGCAATCTTAATTCCAGCTTGTGCTTCATCCAGCCCAGCGTTTCTCATGATGTACTCTGCATATAAGTTAAATAAGCAGGGTGACAATATACAGCCTTGACATACTCCTTTTCCTATTTGGAGCCAGTCTGTTGTTCCATGTCCAGTTCTAACTGTTGCTTCTTGATCCGCACACGGGTTTCTCAAGAGGCAGGTCAGGTGGTCTGGTATTCCCATCTCTTTCAGAATTTTCCACAGTTTATTGTGATCCACACAGTCAACGGCTTTGTCATAGTCAATAAAGCAGAAATAGATGTTTTTCTGGAACTCTTGGTTTTTCGATGATCCAACGGATGTTGGCAATTTGATCTGATGATTTAATAAACCATATTTCCAATATCAGGTTTTGTGTGTGTGTGTGTGTGTGTGTATGTGTGTTATTTTTCTTAGCCTCTTTTTCTGTTTTGTCAAAGCTAAGTTTTGTTTTGTTTTGTTTGTTTATTTTGTAGAACACATTATAGTTTGAGACTATTCAAAATGAGTTATAAACATTTTATCATAGACACCATCGGTTCCTCATGCTTTTTTTTTTACCTCCCCACCTTCCCAATAAGCAGGATAATAACTGCAAAATGACATTCCAAATTTTTTTAAAGGAAATCCTCCATCCAAAAGGCTTATTTTGAGATGAGAGACTGAAAAATTCTCAATTTGAAAGTCCATGTATGAATGAATCATCTGGGTTATCAGGAAGAACTGCCAGTACGTAAGTACTCGCAGATTTATCACATGCAGAGACTACAAAGATGAGTAAAATGCAGCTTTCTGTACTTAAGGAGTTTTGTATTATTGTGATGTGACCAGTCAAAGCAATTTAAAACATTTTGAACCTCAATGTATTTCTGCATTTTAGAAATCATATATATATATATATATATATATTTTTTTTTTCTCTCTCTAAAATATCTCTGCTGTTGTTGTTTGTAAGGGAATCAGATACAATAGTTACTTGCTCAACAGTAGCTTATTGTATGCAACACAGCTTAAGGAGAAAAAGGTAAGTGTAGATCTGTTTCGCTTCTGTCACCAACCAGCAGAGGGACCTGCACAGGTCATTTTAACTTGACCGAGTCTCAGATATTTTTTGTTAAATGTTTGTGCTCATGAACCAGAGGTCAGCATTTAAGTGTATCAGGTACCCACTATGTATATAATAAAGGGAATATCTGTTTGTATATCAACTCAGTTAACTAAGTGGTTTAAGCAATTCATCTGTCTCTGTGTTACACAAAATACTGTGGGATACTGGATCCAGTATGTCATAATGGATTTGATTCTCAGCATTGCTACTGCCAAGATCAATGACTGCTCATATTATTTTTGTGAACCTCATACTACCCATCTGAAGAATGATAATAAAAATATGGTGTTCATAATAAAACTAATAATATTTTTCTTCTTACTTAATGCTCTTAAAGGCTTCCTAGTACAGACACACTTTATTGCATGGACTTTTTGGACATAATAATTACCATATTTTGTGTGATGGAACAAACCGGTGTTGTGTTGGAGGTAACTACTGGTCCTCAAATGTTTCATACAGTGTTCAGCATGTGCTAGTCTATACACTCTTCATTCTCTTCCTTTCCTTTCTCAAATGTATTAGCCTCTCTAAAATGTATACAACTTGGCACTGCAAGCTTGCAGTAAAAAAAAAAATGTAGAAAAATAATTGAAAAAATATAGAAAAAACTACTTCCTCTTCATTTCAAAATCCTAACCTGAAGTTGTAATGCAGACTATTCGATCTTCATGGTCAGATTGAAGTTTCCTTGATGTTACCAATATGCTATTTATATCCTCCCCAAATGCATCAAGATGTATCTGCTTTTAAAATGCCATCACTGATTCATTTCTAGGATATTCTTCAATACTGACTGTACTGCACTCTATGCTGTTTCTCTTCTTTCTCCTGCCCAGATAGCATTTATCTAGTTGGGCATAGGGGCAATGGAGCTTTAAAATTCTAAGAAATAATTCTGAAGAAACTGTTTAACATTCATCTGCACACCACAGAGGTCACAAAAGTCTCTTGTCTTTTAGTAGAGCATGCAGTTTCTTATGCCCAGGGACACTTGAGTACCCTGTTGTGGCTTGGCATTAAAACAAATTCACTGATGTTCTTCTGTAGGACTACAGGCTAGCCTTTTGTTTATTATTGTTATATTTTATTTGTATAGGTATCCCGCCATACTCCGTGCTATAAATAGTGATGTTTTTATTGTTAGTACCGCACACTTAATAAAGCTGCAGTTTTCCTGGCAATTAATTGTGCTGACAATCAATGCAGGGCTGCAGGCAGTGTGTTTATGTGCTGAGCTTTTGATGAGTGAAGCCCTAAGAAGTTGGGCTGTCAAAATTAAATACACTACTCAGACATAGAGCCACATTCTGTTCTTGGTCTGACCAAATGACAGTTGATTACAGGCTGAACCCAGACTCCGTTTTGCTTATAAAGTAGAGAACATTTGGTCACCTTTAAGCAATAAGGTTAACTTTTATTTAGGACAAAATAGCATGAGAAAATTACTCAGGTCTACTTTTGCTCAGGGTGTAGTCTATTTTTGATAAACTTTTCTTCCTTTGAAGCTCCCTAGCAGCTTTTGGAAAGCTTATTGTTTTTTACCAAGCTTTTTTGTTTTCTACCAAGGTAAAATACACATATATATTTGGTATTTTTGGTAGATACTTCCAATTTACTCAGATAATTTCCTTGGCTTAAATATGATTGATGACTTGTGTTTTTCTCTCCATGTTTTTTCTTTTTCCATGAACTAAACAGCACTCTTCTGTGGCATTTGACTTTGTGTCCTGACTCAAATGTTTAATATTTGTCCAATGATGATGACAGTGACAGATCAAAGACATTTGACTATTGGAATGGAAAGAATTTTCATTTAGCAAATGACTTTGGGAAACTTGTTCTTTTATTATCCAGCATAAAATCTGTTTTGCAGATGTAAAGGTGAACTATTATTTTAACAATTCTCAAGTTATCCAGAGTTCTTATTGTGATTTTCCTTAAAGTATCATTTAGACAATAGTTAGTAAAACTCAAAGTCCTTGCTCCTTCACATATCGTGATAAATATGTGAAACTTAATTCATACTGAATTCCAGTAATTTTTAAATCAAACATGGATTTGAATCAAATGAACCTTTTCAGCCACATAAGCCCATATTTTGATAACAGAAATAATGTTGAGATTCTTATTTTCCTCTTCTTGTTGTAACTCTTAAAATGCTTTCATATTCATCATCTCAGATTTACAAGAAGTTACTCTATGGCTTAGTGATTTGTTGAGGACAGATCTTGATCAGAACAGGCACTAAACAAATATTTGGTTACTGACTGATTTAACAAGTAAACAACAATCTTATAATAACAAAGACTATTGGTGTGTACTGTTTTATAATCTTTTCTCTATAGAGTTTGATGTTATAATTAAAAGTAACAATATTGAACTTCTGATTTCCATTTAGGGAGGTTGAAAGTTAGAAAGGGCATTGCTCTAAACTATACAACAAAAAATAACCTGACAAATATCATGTTCATGACTTTTCTTGAATCCATGAAGTTTGAAGCCACAAGATAATCAACTGGTTCAAAATATAAAGAGGGAAAATCACTTTCAGTGAGAAGTGAAGCATAAATCCTTGTTTACCTGAACAAGATGCAACCAGACACTGATAAGCAGAATTTAGCTAGGATGACTGACAAATTGATAGAGCACAGTCAAATGTACACTGCAAATATAGCTGCAAAAAAGGGAATTGCTCACACTCTCTTACAGACTTTTCCTGCATGACCACCATCATATAATCACAACCATACACACATA
Organism: Cervus canadensis; assembly: GCF_019320065.1. Lineage (NCBI taxonomy): Eukaryota > Metazoa > Chordata > Mammalia > Artiodactyla > Cervidae > Cervus > Cervus canadensis. Next base: position 35,648,698 of record NC_057409.1, on the reverse strand, counting down.
AACAGAATATTTTAAGAAAGCTTCCCTTATAGTAAAAACTTAAGAAAAAGAATCAGCTGTGAAAAGGGCACAAAACCCCATCAAAACAGGTTAAATTTCATTTCCCTAAGGAATAATACTCTTAATCTCCAGAGAGAAGGATAAACAAATGCCATTGTCCTAAGAGCACTGGAGAAAATATGTGGCATCTAGAAAAAGAGAATAGGATGAAAACTCCCCATCACTGGGGGAAGAATAGGGATATCTGGTAGGTTAACGGAGGGAAGGAAGACTGAGAAAACTAAACACTCAGGATCCATGGGACATGAAATCTGTCTGAAGTTATGTTAGAACCACATAGAATTCTCTTCCATCCCCACTGCCAGGCTCACTTCGTGCCTCACTCGTTGCAACTCATTGTCAGTCTCCTTTGTCCATGGGATTTTTCAGTATTCACTGCAGAATACTAGAGAGGTTGCCATTTCCTCCTCTGGGGAATCTTCCCAACCCAGGGATCGAACTGTATACAGGGTCTTCTATATCTCTTGACATTAAAAAGAGAAATTAGGAGTAACTATATTAATATCAAACAAAGTGAAACATGAAAGACACTCTGTCGTGTCTGACTCTTTGCCACCCCATGGACTGTAGCCTGCCAGGCTCCTCTGTCCATGGAATTCTCCAGGCCAGAATACTGGAATAGGTAGCCATTCCCTTCTCCAGGGGATCTTCCTAACCCAGGGGTTGAACCCAGGTATTCCCGCATAGCAGGAAGATTCTTTACCATAAAATAGGAGACACCAGAGATATCTGATAAAGAGAACATTACATAGTGACAAAGGTTTCGATTACTCAAAAATACATTAAGTCTTTGATGTGTAAGCATAAGCATTTAATAGAAAATATTTTAAATTCATGAAGCAAAATATGTGAGAATACAATTATAAGTAAATCTGGAAGTTTGAGGATTTAAATACCCTTCTCCAAATGATTGCTTACTTTTATTCAAAAAATATATTTAAGCAATACAATTCTGATTAAGTACCAGTAGGGTTTTGGGGGTTACTGAACAACATGGATAAAAAAGTCATCGATGAGCCCTAAATAGGAAAGAACAGCAAAGGAAATCATGCAACTGAAGAATAATGAAGTGGGAGGAGAGGAATGATTACTCTGTAGGTATTAAATAAAAGTATAGATTTCTAGAATAAAGAGAGCATGATAAAACTGGTATGAGAAAGAGAAGTCATAGAAATAGACTAGAAAGTCAAGAAAGATTAATTACATGCATTGTACCTATTTACAGTCTGATAATCTTACTATTTAACATAAATGAGAACAAATAATGTTTACAATGTTAAATGATGCTGAGATAATTGCTTAACTTTTGGAGATAATTTTTTAAAAAGGATTCTAACTTCACTTCTTACAATAAAATTAATTCTAGATGCTTTAATGCTACCTATTCTAAACAATAAGTTTAAAGTTCATTTCATCTTAAAAGGGGCTAGGGCTATTTAATTATAACCCACAAGATTGAATTCTTAAAAAAAAAAAAGAAGTTATAGAATTGACTTAAAAAATAGCACTACACATAAAATTTAAAAATAAATTAAAAAGCACTACATAAAAAAGTACTTTTCCTGACCAGAAACTGTCACTATTAATACTCAATGGAAAATAAGATCCTAGGGGAAAAATAGCTGTGACATATATGAAAATGGTTGGATATTTTTTTCTATTATGTCGAAAATGTCTACAAATCAAAATAGTAGCAATGAACCTAATTCTTGTCTAATCTTTCTGTAAACATACTAATAACACATCTCCTGGTAAATATCATTGCATTGGTGATATTTACAGAGCATGAGTGTGGAATGTTTAAGCAGGATGTACTTAGTCCAGGAATGCTTAAGGGAATCAAATCTGGAATCTATGCACTAGGCAGCATAACTCTATAGAAAATATCACATAATTTATATAATTGAGTATTAAAGTGGCAATGTTTCAGAGCCAAATGTTTTCCCGTAGTTTAAGTCATGTCCTGGTGGCGTAATATGGAGGCCTCACGTGTTATATAAGAGCAGCATGCATACAGGAAAGAGGGACCTGAGGAGTGGGTGGATAGTTCCAGGCTTCTTTGTGCTTTGTCAGTACCTTGCAATTACCTGTATCCTTGATATAATTAATGAAGTTTAACACTATATAGAATTCAGACAGTGTAGAACTACCAGAAAGATTCACAATTTACAGGTCAGTGTTAATGTTTCAAAACTGGTTCTCTGAGTGTATGAAGTCCAAAGTTTCCCTGGTAGTAGCTGTAGCCTGTAATTCAATGAAACTCTTTCTATGTCCCACAGCAAGAGTTTACTCTTCTTAAAGACCAAGACTTCTAACCTTACAAAGCTTAAAGTTATGGTGATGGGACCCTCAATGGTCCCCAGGGGATCATTGAGATTAATAAGGAGTGGGGTCACTTCTTTCACCCAATCCTGGAACCAGCTGTTTCCATGTGGGCTTTCCAAGAAGCAGAAGCCAAGACTGAACCAGATTGACAGGAGATTTATGGGGTAAATGCCAGTGGAAGATGAGAACAGGAGCAGGAGTAGGCAGAGTGAGATCCCACATCTCAACAGTAATGGTCAAAGGAAGGGGTGGATAGAAAGAGCCTCAGAATTCACTGCTGAGCTGAGAATTTCAAGCAGGCTGTTAGAGAGTCACCTAGCTTAAGTTGTGGGTTAGATGAAACCCATATCTTGTAGGAATTCTCGAGTGGGTGGGCATTCTAGTGCTTGCCTTGATCCCTGCCACTGCCCAGTCATTGCCTGTGAGTGGACTGGCATGAACATCGTGGTGGGTTCAGAGTTGTAGCATTTTCAGGGTGTCAGTTGCCTGTGCTTCCTAGGTAGCTTCTCTTAAAGGGAGATTGGAGCAGTCTACTTCAATTACTGCTACAAAAAATTCTGGGTTAATCCAGAAGAAGGAAAATGTCCTTAAGAGAGAGAAGATGTCCTTAAATATGTACCATTTGACTGATAAAGGATTCCCTAGTGGCTCAGATGGTAAAGAATCTGCCTGTAACGCAGGAGACCAGGGTTGAATCCCTGGGTCGGGAATATGCCCTGGAGAAGGAAATGTCAACCGACTCCCATACTCTTCCCTGGAGAATTTCATGAACAGAGGAGCCTGGCGGTAGGCTACAGTCCATGGGGTAGCAAAGAATCAGACACGACTGAGCAACTAACACCCACAAATGAGTGACGGGGGAAGGAGACAGTTTGAGATACATTCACATTATGTGCAAGATTCTATACTTCGAAGTTTTAATCCCTACTCCACTGTGAAGGTTGTACTTTGAAATGTGCTTGGCAAGCAAAAGATGTTAGGGTCTTCTTTATGGCAGACACATACATAGAAATGTGTGAGACAGACTGAGGGTGCTAAAGTTATCTTTATCAATATTTGTATTTGCTCAAAATATTTTGTTATCAAAATCAATATTCAAATGTAAATATTTAGAATAAAATTTTACTCTTCTGTGGATTTTTTTTCACTTTAAATATATTTTGGTGATTTTTCTCTAGGACTTTTCATTAGCATTTTTCATGTTTTATTGATTGTAAACACTACCCAAAATACCACTAACTGTATTAGTCAACGTTTTCACAAATATTTAATTTTATTTTACTTGTCAGTAGAGAAGCTACCAAATTTTATAAAAATTGTGTGGGAGCTTGACATGTTATATGTATTGACTGACTGACTGATGTTTGCACTTGAATGTATTTATACACGATGAGGTCAAGAATGTTTTAATATTAGTGTGTTGACACTAATCTACAGAACCACTCATAATTGAATTCTTATAGACCCAGCATCTTTAGAAATTTCACTCACTCCCAACCTTGATGAACTGTCATAATAATTGATTGTATTAACAGAAATAAATAGCCCAAATTTGACTCACCCTCACAACAACCCCGTTTCAACTGACACAGATGAGAAATAAGGTTATTTCACATTGCCCCAGCCAGGTCAAGGCTCAAGGAAAGCTCTGGCTCCTGCCTTTAATGTGATCCTGCAGACAAGCGGATGAATCGGCTTTGTCAGTCTCTTTCTGTTTGGCGTGGACACCAATAACCTTGCTTCTCTTTCCTGTTTCTCCTAAAGGGAAGGGATTTTTGGCAGAATACTGCTTACTTTGACTGTTACACAGCTACAGAGTTTAAGGAATGAACAGTAATTACATGCCATTAAACTCAGAAGGCCATCGGCATAGACGAACATTCTGAAGAGGACACAGCCTTCAATCTCAGTGCAAGATGATTACCAGAGCGTATTAGTAGAGCGCTGGTGAAGGAGAGGAAGGAATAACTCTGGAAATATGCTAAGGCAGCAAAGCCATGAAAATGCAGTTAGACACGGCAGTGACTGCATTGATTATGCCAGGAATGATTTAGCAGAGGTGTTTCACACTTGCCATTAAACAAAGAGCTGTAATGGGGTTTAAAATGTACTGTTTCTACTTGCTCTATCCAGCTTTAACCACAGAGGTGTCACTTACATTATTTCTTCATGTTGGTTTGTGGGAAAATCCCTGGCTTTTTGTGACAGGACTGTTTTTCCTCTGGATTCAGCAATTGTACAACTTTCTGTTTTCTTCTTTGTCAATCAATGACTCTCTTTTGGTTAAAACACATCTTAAAATTGACCTCCTCCAGGAAGCTTTCCTGATTAATTGTATTTAGTTGCTTCCTTTTAATATCTTCCATTTGTGAGTGAGCACTGTTTTAAATCATATTTCTGATATGTTGGTTTGAAAGGCTTAAAATATGTAAGTGTATACAGATATAGATATAGATAGATATCTTAACTTTCAAACCAATGTGGATAGTAATGTAATATATACTTAGATTGTGATAGGGTATAATTATCTTCATAACTAGATCACTGACTCTGACTAAACCAGAATTTTTTATTTCTTTTATACACATTCATAAGTATTATGTCATTTTGAATACAGTGTACAAAAGTCAGGTGACAAACCCTGCAGATTCAGTAGGAGATATTTGTTTCTGACACAGATGAAAAGGAAAAACATCTGAATACCCAATGTGGGTTGGTCATTTTCCCACTGCCTTGAAAAGGACAAGTGTTATAGCATTTCTTTTTTTCATCCTGATTATACAAGAGTCTGTTCTTTATGTATGCTCTAGGAGAAATAAAAAAGTAAAAATCTAACCTGCTGTGAAGCAAAAGTAGCTTTCATTATTGAAATTATGTGACCAAGTATGTTAAGACAGATTTAAATAAAATACACAATCCTAAGAAGTGGGAAAAAATTGGGCTACTCTCAATTGTGCCTTGCTCAAGTCCCCATCTCCTTTAAAGCAGCCTTCTTCTTGATTTCAGGATAAAATTCTACCCAGTGTCATCTATAGTCCTACTCTTCACTTCCTAACACAATTCCTAATTAGAGTGCACATGTATGGTGGGAATTCAAATGACTAAATCATCCCTATGATTACTAACTATATTAAGTTTCTATCACTTCTATTAAAAACAAAACAAAGACTTGCTGGCTTAAAAACACATACACACACAAATTTATTGTCTTACAGTTCTGGAGATCAGAAGTTCAAAATCAGGGCTGAGCTCCCTCCAGTGGATCTAGAAGAGAATCTCCTTCCAGACGTTCTCTTATCTTCTAGAGCTTCATTTCTTGCATTCTTTGGCTCCTAGCCCCTTTTCTATCTTCAGAACCAGTGGGAAGCATCTTGCTTCAATCACCAAATTGCCCCTTCTTGTGTCTGTAGTCCTATTTCCCTTGACCTCCCTTTTGTAAGGATACCTATGATTACATTTTAGATTTACCTGGAAAACTAAGAATAATCTCCCCATCTCAAGGTCATTGATTCAATCACATATGCAAAGTCCATTTTGTTTTATAAGGTAACATTTCCAGGTTCTATATTTTAGGATAATACTAGACATTTCAGGCATTGTGGTGGGGTGGTGGGGAAATATATTTTTGTTCTCAGTGTGGGAGCTATCTTTTAGGATCCTTTGAATCACATCAGCTCAGCAGTTGCCTTATCTGACCACTTATCCCTGACCTAAGCAATGGAACTCTCATACTGATTTAAACTTTCAAATGCTCATCATGCAATAAAACATGTGTTTTCTATTCTCAGGAATTCTGTAAAATTTGGATGTGGGCTGTTTACAATTTCAGGGCCAGTCCTTAGTTCCTCCTTTCTATATATAAGATGTTCTGTATTTTCTTGGGCTCCAAAATTACTACAGATGGTGACTGCAGCCATGAAATTAAAAGACACTTGCTCCTTGGAAGAAAAACTATGACAAACCTAGATACCATATTAAAAAGCAGAGACTTGACTTGACCGACAAAGGTCTGTATAGGCAAAGCTATGGTTTTTCCAGTAGTCAAGTATGGATGTGAGAGTTGGACCAAAAAGAAAGCTGAGCACCAAATTGATGCTTTTAAACTGTGATGTTGGAGAAGACTCTTGAGAGTCCCTTGGACTGCAGGAAGATCCAACTAGTCAATCCTAAAGGAAATCAGTCCTTAATATTCATTGGAAGGCTGATGTTGAAGCTGAAGCTCCAATACTTTGGCCACCTGATGCAAAGAACTGACTCATTGGAAAAGACCCTGATGCTGAGAAAGAGTGAAGGTGGGAAGAGAAGGGGACGATAGAGGATGAGATGGTTGGATGGCATCACTGATTCGATGGACATGAGTTTGAGCAAGCTCTGGCAGTTAGAAATGGACAGGGAAGCCTGGCATGCTGCAGTCTATGGGGTCACAAAGAGTTGGACATGACTGAGCAACTGAACTGAACTGAATTGAGGTATGAACTTCCTAGCTTTCAAGTCCTTCTGAGTATAGAGCCAATAGCTCAATTAAAGCAAGAAAGTAGATAAAAGTCAAACGTAAAGGTTATGCTTAGTGCTCAGTTGTTCAGTCATATCTGACTTTTTGCCAGGCTATGGAATTTTCTAGGTGGGTATACTGGAGTGGGGTGCCATTTCCTACTCCAGGGTTTCTTCCCAACATCGAGATCAAAGTCTGTTGAGTCTCCTACATTGGCAGGTGGCTTCTTTACCACTAGCACCACCAGGGAAGACCTAGGGTTATGCACATAAATATATATATGTAAAAATTTCTTTTAATTTTCCTACCAAAAGGAAAGAGTTATAGTTATGTTTCTAACATTTTGTGGCATTTGTCATGGGACTTCAAGCAAACTATTGTCTGTTATTCTGATCATATTACCAGATAAACTTATTATGAGATTTACATAATTTAACAACATCCGTTATGCATAGGTAGTCTCATTAAACCATGTAAACTGTGACTATTTATTGGATGAAACAGAGGTTAAATTTTTTCACTAGTATAAAAGATTTGCCACAAACTGCATTTTTTCCTGGATAGCAAGATTTCAAAAATGATTTTTTAAAAGGTATGTAAGAAACATTTTTATTTTACACAGTAGATTAAGAAACAGCAGCAGTTATGTAGGAAAATAACTGGGTACATTAAATGTAAATGAGATAAATTACCCACTATATACTAAAAAGTATAAAGAAAATATTCTTCATTATTGAAAATGGCGATCAAAGAAAACATCACATCGGTGAATAGGAGAAAATGACAGAATATTCACTTAAAGTTTACAAAGTTTTGAATCCAAGTGAAAAAAGAAAAGATAAAGTTTCATTAAATACTCAGGACACTGTTAATCTTATAAATGATAATTGCAAAAATATTCTGTTTAAAGCAGAGAAAACATGAGTACGTATCTTTAGAGATACATGATCAGAGATGATGGACCTCATGAGTCTAGGTACAAATCTGTACAAGTCAATGGTTTGAGTTCACTGAATTGTTGAGATGCTCCTTATTTTTGGTTCATTATTTTTAGAATAACATGTAAATTACTGATCATTTAGGGATATTATGATATGTGTTTTAATTACTTTAATAAACAGAAGGTCTGGGTCTAATGACCAATGTATTCAAATTGAAGACAGAGCATAGATCTTGCCTGTTTCATAAACTGCAGTTGCTAAAAGCAAGTTATGTTTATCAGAACTACAGAACCTTTAATAAAACAACTGAGTCGCCTAAACTAACTTTTTTTGTAGCTTTTAAAAAATATATATATGCATATGTTAGGACTAAAACATGGGCTAGCGCTCTCACTAGTGACAAGTGAATTTATTAAGGCTGCTGACTTTTTTTTTTTTTCCCCAACAATGATGGTTTGAATTCGTGTGGTCTCCACTAAAATTATTGGTACCTCTAGTTAAAGTGCTTGGATCTATAAAACTATTTTGGTAATATTACAGGATTTTCCCTCAGAATGAGGGTTAGTTTTAGTCAAGCAAATGTTTACATAAGGATTTTTGTGACTGTCTCAGTTTAATTGATGATCATTCCTCCTAGTATCATAGTGTATAGCTTTATGTTGTTATTGTTCAGTTATTGAGTTGTGTCCTAGTCTGTGACCTCACGACTGCAGCTTGCCAGGCTTCCCTGTCCTTCACTATCTCTCAGAGTTTGTTCAGCCCATGTTCATTGAATTGGTGATGCCATCTAACCATCTCTTCTGCCACTGCCTTCTCCTCCTTCCCTCAATCTTTCCCAGCATCAGGGTCTTTTCCCATGAGTCGGCTCTTCCCATCAGGTGTCCAAAGTATTGGAGCTTCAGCTTCAGTATCAGAACTTCCAGTGAATATTCAGAGTTGATTTCCTTTAGGGTTGACTGATTTGATCTTCTTATAGTCCAAGGGACTCTCAAGAGTCTTCTCCAAATGAATTCTTTTTAACGGCTGAGTAATATTCCATGGTGTATATGTACCACAGCTTCCTTATCCATTCATCTGCTGATGGGCATCTAGGTTGCTTCCATGTCCTGGCTATTATAAACAGTGCTGCGATGAACATTGGGGTGCACGTGTCTCTTTCAGATCTGGTTTCCTCAGTGTGTATGCCCAGAAGTGGGATTGCTGGGTCATATGGCAGTTCTATTTCCAGTTTTTTAAGAAATCTCCACACTGTTCTCCATAGCGGCTGTACTAAAAGAATTCATTTGAATCAGTCCTAATGAGATGGATGAAACTGGAGCCCCTTATACAGAGTGAAGTAAGCCAGAAAGATAAAGAACATTACAGCATACTAACACATATATATGGAATTTAGAAAGAAGGTAACGATAACCCTATATGCAAAACGGAAAAAGAGACAGAGAAATACAGAACAGACTTTTGAACTCTGTGGGAGAATGTGAGGGTGGGATATTTCAAAAGAACAGCATGTATACCATTTATGGTGAAACAGATCACCAGCCCAGGTGGGATGCATGAGACAAATGCTCGGGCCTGGTGCACTGGGAAGACCCAGAGGAATCGGGTGGAGAGGGAGGTGGGAGGGGGGATCGGGATGGGGAATACGTGTAAATCTATGGCTGATTCATATCAATATATGACAAAAAAATAAATAAATAAAAATTAAAAAAAAAAAGAATCTTCTCCAGCACCACAGTTAGAAAGCATCAATTCTTTGGCATTCAGCCTTCTTTATGCTCCAGCTCTTACATCCATACATAACTACTGGAAAAACCATAGCTTTCACTGTATGGACCCTTGTCAGTAAAGTGATGTCTCTGCTTTTTAATACACTGTCTAGCTGTGTAATAGCTTTTCTTCCAAGGAGTAAGCATCTTTTAATTTCATTGCTGCAGTAACTGTCTGCAGTGATTTTGGAGCCCAGGAAAATAAAGCCTGTTACTATTTCCTTTTTTTTTCCCCCCCATCTATTTGCCATGAAGTGATTGAACCAGATGCCATGATCTTATTTTTTTGAATGTTGAGTTTTAGGCTAGTTTTTACTCTCCTCTTTTACCTTCATCAAGAAGCTCTTTAGTTCCTCATTGCTTTCTGCCATTAGGGTGCTGTCCCCTGCTTATCTGAGGTTATTAATATTTCTCATGGTAATCTTCATTCCAGCTTATGATATAGCTTTATAATTCATAAATTTGCAGATATTCTTTCATGTAATTAGACATTATTAAGAATAGCCACATATTCACACAGAAAGCCACTCCCAACTCCCTGGATTTTCACATACCCTGGGGAAGAAAAGAGATTTTGTATTGCTGTTGTTAATATTGGAAGGAGAATATTGTATTGGAAATAATAATTGCATTGTGCATTTGTTGATGTTATATTCATGGAATTTCAATGCTGTTGTTTCCTATTTATGAAATGTGGATTCTAAAATACCTCTCTTAAATCAAGAACTTTTTAAAAAATCAGTGGTTCCAATTCTGTTCAATCTATCATTCGTATATAAACTTCCATTATTATCATGGAAGTTAGGTATGAGCATCTGGTTTGTTTTTACTTCAAGGAACAGATACTGATTTTTGTCTTCCACTCTTTGGTTCTGAGGAGAAGGCAATGGCACCCCACTCCGGTACTCTTGCCTGGAAAATCCCGTGGATGGAGGAGTCTGGTGTGCTGCAGTCCATGGGGTAGCGAAGAGTTGGACAGGACTGAGCAACTTCACTTTCACTTTTCACTTTCATACACTGGAGAAGGAAATGGCAACCCACTCCAGTGTTCTTGCCTGGAGAATCCCAGGGACGGGGGAGCCTGGTGGGCTGCCGTCTACGGGGTCGCACAGAGTCGGACACGACTGAAGTGACTTAGCAGCAGCAGCAGCTTTGGTTCTGAACTGCAGCTGAATTATTCAGAGTGAGTAAATCTATACCCATCAATAATGCTATCACAGTTCTGTGGTTGATCTTACCTGATCACGTTGGCTAGATCAAGAACAAATGTGCTGGTTATATGTACATAGGCATTTTTCATCATTTGGGCAAATAACTTTGTATTTTAAAAGTAACACTTTTTTAAAACATTTAATGTATGCTCAGAATTGGAACTGTTTCTCTCTGAAGCTATGTTGAAGCTTTTTGAAAGGACTGCAGTATTTCCTTTGTGGTAATTATAATTTTCTTCTTTTTCAGTGAAAACAAATCCATTTAGATTATCTTTTGTCTTGAGTAAAATTTAGTAAAATTACAAGTTAATAGAATACTATTCATTTTATTTGAGATTTCAATGATATTAGCGGAGTTGATAAAATAGTTCCACATGACTTAAAATTTTTTTTTTTCTCTCTGGCAATTATTTTCTTATTTTTGACATTTATTTATTTTTCACTTTTATCTTGTTTTTACATTTTTAAAAATTAATTTATTTATTTTATTATTTATTTTTGGCTGTGTTGTGTATTTGTTGCTGCTCAAATAACAAAACTCTAATTGCGGTAAGTGAGCTGCTCATTGTGGTGGCTTCTCTCGTTGTGGAACACTGGCTCTAGGGCATGTGGGTTTCAGTAGTTGTAGGACATGGGCTCAGTAGGTGGGGCTCCTGGGCTCTAGTGCACAGGCTAAACGGTTGTGGTGCTGGGGCTTAGTTGCTCTGCAACATGTGGGATCTTCCTGGACCAGGGATCTAACCTGTGTCTCCTGCATTGGTAGGCAGAGCCTTTACCTCTGAGCCACCAGGGAAGACCCACTTTACTCCTAATAAGATTGATTAATGATTTACTTATCTTACTTTTTCACAAAAACAGTTATAAAATTTATTATCAATACTATTTTTTAAGTTGGTGTTTTCTTTCTTTAAATTTTTATTGCATTTTTAAAAAGTTTTGTTAACTTTTAAAAGTTGATTTTTTTTTATTCTTTATAATATTAATATTACTTGGATGTATACTCTCAATTCTATAGCACCTCTAAAATAGCAACAGCAAAGAATAATATCTAGTAATTCAATAAAGAAAATAAAATGGAACCATAACAACATTCAACCCAAAAGAATAAAAAGGTGCAAAAAACAGAAGGGATAAAGAGAAAACAAATGACAAAATTATAGATAAAAGTCAACTGTGTCAATAATTCTACTAAATATAATTGTTCTAAAGACCCAAATTAAAAGACAGTAATTGTCCGATTAGTTAAACTAAGGCTTAACTATATGCTTTCTGTAAGAAATGTACTTGGAATGAAAGTGAAAAGTCAAAGTCACTCAGTCATGTCAGATTCTTTGCAACCCCATGAACTATACAGTCCATGGAATTCTCCAGGCCAGAATACTGGAGTGGGTAGCCTTTTCCTTCTCCAGGGGATCTTCCCAACCCAGGGATCGAACCCAGGTCTCCCATATTGAAGGCGGATTCTTTACCAGCAGAGCCACAAGAAAGCCAAAATGTACTTCAAATAAAATATATATAAGTAGGTCAAAAGTAAAAAAAAAAAAAAAAAAAAAAAAAAAAAAAGGTGGGGTGGGGGAAATTAAGCCATAAAAACACATCAAAATAAAGCAAGAATGGCTATATTAATATCTGTGAAAAAAATTTCCACCAGCTTTAAACATATTCTGACTTGTGTCTAATTCTTTGGACCCCATGGACTGTAGCACATCAGGCTCCTTTGTCTTCCACTATTTCCCAGAGTTTTTTCAAATTAATGTCCATTCAGTCCCTGATGCTATCTAACCATTTCATCCTCTGCTGCTCCTTCCTCTTCTTGCCCTCAAATCTTCCCTAGCATCAGTCTTTTCCAGTGAATCAACTCTTTGCATCAGGTGGCCAAAGTACTGGCGCTTCAGCTTCAACATCAGTCCTTCTAATGAATAGTCTTTAAACAAACTTTAAAATATATTTTTTAAATACTTTATTCTGTTCCATTGATCTATATTTCTGTCTTTGTGCCAGTACCATACTGTCTTGATGACTGTGGCTTTATAGTAGAGTCTGAAGTCAGGCAGGTTGATTCCTCCAGTTCCATTCTTCTTTCTCAAGATTACTTTGGCTATTCAAGGTTTTTTGTATTTCCATACAAATTGTGAAATTATTTGTTCTAGTTCTGTGAAAAATACCATTGGTAGCTTGATAGGGATTGCATTGAATCTATAGATTGCTTTGGGCAGTAGAGCCATTTTGACAATATCGATTCTTCCAATCCATGAACACGGTATATTTCTCCATCTGTTTGTGTCCTCTTTGATTTCTTTCCTCAGTGTTTTATAGTTTTCTATGTATAGGTCTTTTGTTTCTTTAGGTAGATATATTCCTAAGTATTTTATTCTTTTTGTTGCAATGGTGAATGGTATTGTTTCCTTAATTTCTCTTTCTGTTTTCTCATTGTTAGTGTATAGGAATGCAAGGGATTTCTGTGTGTTAATTTTATATCCTGCAACTTTACTATATTCATTGATTAGCTCTAGTAATTTTCTGGTAGAGAGTCTTTAGGGTTTTCTATGTAGAGGATCATGTCATCTGCAAACAGTGAGAGTTTCACTTCTTCTTTTCCTATCTGGATTCCTTTTACTTCTTTTTCTGCTCTGATTGCTGTGGCCAAAACTTCCAACACTATGTTGAATAGTAGTGGTGAGAGTGGGCACCCTTGTCTTGTTCCTGATTTCAGGGGAAATGCTTTCAATTTTTCACCATTGAGGGTGATGCTTGCTGTGGGTTTGTCATATATAGCTTTTATTATGTTGAGGTATGTTCCTTCTATTCCTGCTTTCTGGAGAGTTTTAATCATAAATGGCTGATTCGTGTCAATGTATGACAAAACCCACTACAATATTGTAAAGTAAGTAGCCTCCAACTAATAAAAATAAATGGGAAAAAAAAATATACCCAAGGGCCTTAATAAAAAGGGAGAACCAAAAAAAAATAATAATAAAATAAATTTTTAAAATACTTTAAATATGTATATACCTAATTAGATAACTTTTAGTGTTTGAAATAGTGCAACTGAAATTCCATCACCTTCACTAGTGTTGTTCATAGTGATGCTTCCTAAGGCCCACTTGACTTTGCATTCCAGGATGTCTGGCTCTAGGTGAGTGATCACACCATCCTGGTTATCTGGATCATGAAGATCTTTCTTGTATAGTTCTTCTGTGTACTCTTGCCACCTCTTCTTAATATCTTCTGCTTCTGTTAGGTCCATACCATTTCTGTCTTTTATTGTAGATCTCTACTCTTTCCCATTCTATTCTTTTCCTCTATTTCTTTGCATTGATCACTGAAGAAGGCTTTCTTATCTCTCCTTGCTATTCTTTGGAACTCTGCATTCAAATGGGTATATCTTTCCTTTTCTTCTCTTCTTTTCACAGCTTTTGTAAGTCCTCCTCAGACAACCATTTTGCCATTTTGTATTTTGTTTTCTTTGTGCTGGTCTTGATCACTGCCTCCTGTACAATGCCATGAACCTCCATCCATAGCTCTTCAGGCACTCAGTCTATTAGATCTAATCCCTTGAATTTATTTGTCACTTCCACTGTATAATCATAAGGGATTTGATTTAGGTCATACCTGAATGGTCTAGTGGTTTTCCCCACTTTCTTCTATTTCAGTCTGAATTTGGCAATAAGGAGTTCATGATATGAGCCATAGTCAGCTCCCGGTCTTGTTTTTGCTGACTGTATAGAGTTTCTCCATATTTGGCAGCAAAGAACATAATCAATCTGATTTTAGTGTTGACAATCTGGTTATGTCTGTGTGTAGAGTCTTCTCTTGTGTTGTTGCAAGAGAGTGTTTGCTATGACCAGTGTGTTCTTTTGGCAAAATTCTATTAGCCTTTGCCCTGCTTCATTCCGTACTCCAAGGCCAAATTTGCCTGTTACTCCAGGTAGCTCTTGAGCTCCTACTTTTGCATTCCAGTCCCCTTTAATGAAGAGGGCATCTTTTTTGAGTGTTAGTTCTAGAAGGTCTTGTAGGTCTTCATAAAACCATTCCACTTCAGCTTCTTCAGCATTACAGGTCGGGGCATAGACTTGCATTACTGTTATATTGAATGGTTTGCCTTGAATGAACAGAGATCATTCTGTCATTTATGAGACTGAATCCAAGTACTGATTTTTGGACTCTTTTGTTGACAAAATTCTTTGCCAGTGCCAAAGAATGCTCAAAGTACAGCTCAATTGCACTCATCTCACATACTAGCAAAGTAATGCTCAAAATTCTCCAAGCCAGGCTTCAACAGTACGTGAATCTTGAACTTCCAATTGTTGAAGCTGGATTTAAAAAAGACAGAGGAACCAGAGCTCAAATTGCCAACATCCATTGGATCATCGAAAAAGAAAGAGAGTTCCATGAAAACATCTACATTTGCTTTACTGACTAAATCAAAGCTGTTGACTGAGTGCATCACAAGAAACTATGGAAAATTCTTCAAGAGATGGGAATACCAGACCACCTGACCTGCCTCCTGAGAAATCTGTATGCAGATCAAGAAGGAACAGTTAGAACTGGACATGGGACAACAGACTGGTTTCAAATAGCAAAAGGAGTATGTCAAGGCTGTATATTGTCACCCTGCTTATTTAACTTATATGCAGAGTACATCATGTGAAATGCCATACTGGATGAAGCACAAGCTGGAATTAAGATTGCCAGGAGAAATATCAATAACCTCAGATATGTAGATGACACCACTTGTATGGCAGAAAGTGAAGAAGAACTAAAGACCCTCTTAATGAAAGTAAAAGAGGAGAGTGAAATAGTTGGCTTAAAACTCAGCATTTAGGATACTGAGATCATGTCATCTGGTCCCATCACTTCATGGCAAATAGATGGGGAAACAATAGAAAGAGTGACAGACTTTGTTTTTGGGGGGCTCTAAAATTGCTGCAGATGGTAGCTGAAGCCGTGAAATTAAAAGAGGCCTGCTGCTTGGAAGAAAAGCTATGACCAACCCAGGCAGAATATTAAAAAGCAGAGACATTACTTTGCTACAAAGATCCATCTAGTCAAAGCTATGATTTTTCCAGTGGTTATGTATGGATGTGAGAGTTGGACTATAAAGAAAACTGAGTGCTGAAGAATTGATGCTTTTGAACTGTGGTGTTGGAGAAGACTCTTGAGAGTCCCTTGGACTGCAAGAAGATCCAACCAGTCAATCCTAAAGGAAATCAGTCCTGAATATTCATTGAAAAGACTGATGCTAAAGCTGAAATTCCAATACTTTGGCCACCTGATGGGAAGAACCAACTCACTAGAAAAGATCCTGATGTTGGGGAAGACTGAAGGCGGGAGGAGAAGGGGATGACAGAGGATGAGATGGTTGGATGGCATCACTGATTCAATGGACATGAGTTTGAGTAAACTCCGGGAGTTGGTGATGGACAGGGAAGCCTGGCATGCTGCAGTCCATTAAGTCACAAAGAGTTGGACATGACTGAGTGACTGAACTGAATATGATAACTTTAAAACTGTTGAAGCAAAATTTGACAAAGTAGAAATAAAAAATAGAGGTGAAATTATATATTTTAGTATGCCTTTTTCAATAATTGAATGGTCTAGCAAACTGAAAATCAGTAAAATTTAAAACATAGACTGTCATCCAAATTAATTTAAATTTTTAGATCATTCCTCTTAAAAGTAAGAAAATATACATCTTTTCTAGGTCACCCAGAACATTTACCAAGATAGACTGTATTTTGGAATATGGGTCCGTCTTAATAAATGTAAAATAATTCAAGTACTATAAGCTATAATTTCAGACCATGTGAAATTGTGAAATCAATAACCATAAGGTAGATGGAAAATTCTTAACTCTTGAAACCTAATACTAGGTCACTTTCCATATAGTTATCTTACGTTTGAAGACATTTCAACAATGTTGTCTGATTTCTACATTGTACTAAAGTTCAATAATCCATAATTAGAACTTAATAACCAAAACATATCTGGAAAATCCCCCAATTTTTAGAAACTTAATAACTCCTCTATAATTATTAGGTCAAATAAAAGTTAAAGTAAAAAATGAAGATTCGGCACCGGAGGCGCTCCGCTCTCCCAGAATGCACCGGCAGTCCGCGGGAAACCAAAATGGCGAAGGGTTGTAGCAAAGTGGTCTGTGTTTGAGGCCAGTGTAAGAACGCTCACTCTACCCCTCCCCAACCCTCGTCCCTAGGACCTCGGTTTGTGCGTGTGTATGTGCGGGGTGCCCGGTGGGGCGGGTGCCTAGTAAGTGCTCGGACTCGCAAGGGAAGCGCCCACGGGGTCGTGATTGGCTGTTTTTTCCTGTATGAAGCGGTTGGCACCGCTGAAGTGACCAAATGAGAGACTCTACAGGGGCAGGTAATTCACTGGTCCACAAGCGGTCTCCTTTACGTCGAAACGAAAAGACCCCAACATCCTTGACCAAGCTGTCTTTACAGGATGGACATAAAGTCAAAAAGCCAGCATGTAAATTTGAAGAGGGTCAGGATGTCCTAGCTAGATGGTCAGATGGCTTGTTTTATCTTGGAACTATCAAAAAGATAAACATATTGAAACAGAGCTGCTTCATCATATTTGAAGACAGTTCTAAATCCTGGGTTCTCTGGAAGGACATTCAAACAGGAGCCACTGCAAGTGGGGAAATGGTCTGTACAATATGTCAAGAAGAGTATTCAGAAGCTCCCAATGAAATGGTTATATGTGATAAGTGTGGCCAAGGATATCATCAGTTGTGTCACACACCTCATATTGATTCCACTGTGATTGATTCAGATGAAAAATGGCTCTGTCGACAGTGTGTTTTTGCAACAACAACAAAGAGGGGTGGTGCGCTTAAGAAAGGACCAAATGCCAAAGCATTGCAAGTCATGAAGCAGACATTACCCTACAGTGTGGCAGACCTTGAATGGGATGCAGGTCATAAGACCAACGTCCAGCAGTGTTACTGCTACTGTGGAGGCCCTGGAGACTGGTATTTAAAGATGGTACAGTGCTGCAAATGTAAACAGTGGTTTCATGAAGCTTGTGTGCAATGCTTTCAAAAGCCAATGCTATTTGGAGACAGGTTTTATACATTTATTTGCTCTGTCGGCAATTCTGGACCAGAATACCTCAAACGTCTACCATTACAATGGGTAGATATAGCACACCTATGCCTTTACAACCTAAGTGTTATTCACAAGAAGAAATACTTTGATTCTGAACTTGAGCTTATGACACATTAATGAAAACTGGGATAGATTGCACCCTGGAGAGCTGGCAGACACACCAAAATCTGAAAGATATGAGCATGTTCTGGAGGCATTAAATGATTACAAGACCATGTTTATGTCTGGGAAAGAAATAAAGAAGAAGAAGCATTTGTTTGGGTTGCGAATTCGTGTTCCTCCTGTGCCACTAAATGTGGCTTTCAAAGCAGAGAAAGAACCTGAAGGAACCTCCCATGAATTTAAAATTAAAGGCAGAAAGGCATCCAAACCTATATCTGAATCAAGGTTTGGAAGAAGTGAAATAAATGAAGGAGATGACTAGAAAACGATCATTGAAATAGAAGGAAACTAGGAAAGTTTGATGTCATGAAAACCAAGTGAAGGAGAGTGTTTGAGAAAGATATGAGTATATTAAACAGTACTGAATGTTGCTGAGAGGCAGGTTAAGATGAGAGAAAAATGTTTATTGGATTAGATAACATTTTGTTATTAGTGATTTTGACAAAAACTATTTTTCTTAAGTGTTAAAGGTAAAAGTCAGATGGAAGTGGGACAATATGATCAATTCCAGCACTGCTCAACTTACTGTCAAAACTGGTCTTTTTCTCCAATACAGTATACTAACACATATATATGGAATTTAAAAAGATGGTAATGATAACCCTATATGCAAAACAGAAAAAAAGACACAGATGTACAGAACAGACTTTTGGACTCTATGGGAGAAGGCAAGGGTGGGATGTTCAGAGAGAGCAGCATTAAAACAAGTATACTATCAAGGGTGAAACAGATCACCAGCCCAGGTTGGATGCATGAGACAAGTGCTCAGGCCTGGTGCACTGGGAAGACCCAGAGGGATCGGATGGGGAGGGAGGCGGGAGGGGGGATCGGGATGGGGAAGACATGTAAATCCATGGCTGATTCATGTCAATGTATGGCAAAAACCACTACAATATTGTAAAGTAATTAGCCTCCAACTAATAAAAATAAATGAAAAAAAAATGAAAGTACTTGAATGAATGTGAAAATGGAGTCATATAAAAATTTGTGTAAAGGAGCTTACTAAATTTGTATTTAGAGGGAACTTGATAGCACCTATATCCTATATTAAAAAGGTAGAAAATTCTAAAATCAGTCTTCCAGCTTCCTTACACTAGGAAATAAGAGCAAATTGTACCCAAATAAAGAAAAGGAATGGAAAAAAATTTAAAAAGTATAAATTAAGAAAGGAAAATATAAAAACAGAAAAATATAGAAAACAGAAAAAATAACCACAAATTCCATGAATCCAAATGTTGGTTCATTAGAAGATCAATAAAATTAAAAACAAACAAACAAACAAAAAACTCTTTCTAGACTGATAAGAATAAAATTAATTAACCATATCAGGAATGATAGAGGTGACACATTGCAGATTCTAGAGATATTAGAAATAATGAGAGAGCGATTATTATAAATAACATTATGTCAGAAAACTCCTTATACACACAAGCACATAATGCTCCCCAAACAAAAAAATAACATGTATCTCTTTTTGCAAACAGAAAAGGGTAAATAGTTTTCAACTTATTTTATGAGGCTAGTACTACTTAGACGCTTAAACCAGACAAAGATATGACAGGGAAAGAAAACTACAGCCCATTATGCCTCATGAGCATAGATGCAGAAATTCTAAACAAAATTTAGCAATTTGAATTTATCTCTTCAAAATCCACAGAGTAGCTCTCAAACTATCTGACCAATGTAAAACAATGCTTTGGGAGAATTGTGGCCAATGACCTCATTAAGAATAAACATAGTATGTATGTACTACATTTGAATAGGCCTTCAATAGAGTTTAGCCCATATTGCATGGTGCTTTATCTTTGCCCATCTCTTATTTCTTTTCAAGGTCTTTATATATACACATATATATATATACACACTATAGTTTCTTTATATATGTATACTATAATTTCTTTATATATATATATACACACACTATAGTTTCTTTATAAATGTATACTATAATTTCTTTATATATATACACACACTATAGTTTCTTTATTTATGTATACTATAATTTCTTTATATATATATATAAAGAAATATATATATATATATACATATATATATATATATAGCTTTGAAGTTCATAGCCTTTTTAACTTTAGTCCACTGGTAGTTATGGGAGGAAGGGACTTTTCAAATTCAGCTTATTTCCCTGGAACCAGAAATTGGTATGAAATAATATTTCACTAGAGGAGATGGAATGATAACTTTTTACTTTGCATAAGCCTTTTATTTTATTCACTAGTTGGAGTGGTAGAAGATTTTACTATAACTATTCTCTACATTGGTGTCTTCCATGAAAGTCTCAAAGTTAGTGCCTTTTAGCTTGTACGAGTGCCACTTTCTAAAAGGGCTGGAAATTGAAATCAGACTTTCAACTCTGATGAAACAGACCAACTTTTCCTCATAGTGACCTTAGGCATGAAGAAGTTTCAACAATCTGGTCTGATTCTACATTTTACTAAAGTTTAAATTTGCCACAGGAGGTACTTTTCCTGAGAAAATTTGGGGAGGAATGAATAATACAAAATTCTTACTCAAAGGTCCTAATTCCAATGACTGAAGTAATGATGCATTCTTTTTGGACATGTCACTTGCTATATCAGTTTTAAAGGATATATTAATTAAATACAGGACAGGATTAAATGGAACATGAATGTTAAGTTATCAACCCTTATTATGTGGTAAACTTTGATAACTACAATAAGAGTTCTGAGTTTGGTACTATATGCCATAGAAACTGAAACTTTTATGTGAAATTCAGCAAGAATGTAAGATGAGCAGTAAGTATGATTTATTTCCTATAGTAAGTGTGGTTAACTGGAGGCAACACAGGAATAAACAACTTAAAGTTGAACAAGTAAACCATGACTCTTTTTTCTGTTGTCTTGTGCTGACCCATTGAAAGCTCTGGTCTAAATCTATGAACCCCACCAGAGAACAATAGAATTTTGTGCCTCTAAAAACTCTCGTATGAAAAATCGATTTAAACTTTCCATTTACTTTTATCATTTAAACTTCAAGGTCAATATCAACAAAATAGAAGGCCACTTTAGTGTCCTATTCTACTTTAATATTGTGTACGGTAGTGGTCAAGGATTTCTAATGCATTTGGTGTGGAAAATAAGACTGGATAACCTTAGCATGCGTAAGCTGTGACTGACTCCATGAGAAGCAGTCCTGAAATGTATTCTATACACTGAAAGGATTTTAAAGGACTTTGGAGTCTTTCTGTATCACAAAGCTTTTCCTCTGGTCTTAAGCAGTTTGGTTGACTCTGTAAGCTTTGTGTCAAACTGGGGCAAAACTTTGTATCTCTGGAGGACAGAAAAAAATCTTTATTATTTAAAGAGTTACAAAGAGTACTTCTAACCCTCTAGCCAATGCAATATCCTTCTTTATTCTCAGAGCCTGTCTTACATCTTTATTAGTATGAAGAGGTTTCTAGGTAGCTCACTCCTTGTTGTTCTGCTGAAATCCACAGATTCAAGATATAGAAAAGAATGGTTATGTAGATTAGTACTGCACACACAACTTCAACTTGCTAAATGGTTAATGCCAGCAATATAAACAGAATAAAAATTTTAAGTGTCTGAAGTATTTTAGAAGTGTTCATTTTTAAATAAAAAATAGTGACCTGGGAATAATGTACTAATAGCTATTTGTTAAATCAAAACACCTAAAGAATAATAAAAATTCATTTTCCTCCCAGTAATGCTTGTGCTCCATAGTCACGGTACGATATCACCTTCTAATAAACACTTTAAATTCTAGTATTTTATTAATTCCAACATTTTCAGTAGCTAATATGAATTTCACTGTACCTTTAACATGAAGATTCATTCAATTTTCCTTATAAAATAATAAGCTCCTTAAGAGTAACTTTCTACAGAGCTCAACATAGTCCATCCACAAAAATTTGAATCTAGTTAAAGGCAATTCCTTTTTAAATTTCCTTAGAAAAATATATGTAAGGGGAAAAAAAGGATTTAAGCCAAAAAGGAAAAAAGAGCAAACTTTAGATAATTATGAAAATGCTTTTAAAATGTTTTTGAAAAGCACAAAAGCTAAAAATTTATTATCACTTGACCAAAAGCATAAATTTAAAGGTAAAGATTAAGGCAAGTTGGGTTGCTCCAAAGCCTAGTTTTGTGGTTAACAGAGACACTTGCTGGGATGGTTTGTTCATTTCTGGAGCCCTAGCAAATGACTGGGGCTGCTGCTCCTGTCATTTACAGGTTGCATTTAATAATCAAATGATACTTCAGGTCTCGCACGGGGAGAAAATGACTACATTCCTCATGGGGTTTATGCCTCTTGTGCCTTATATTACCCACTCGAGGCATACAATAATCATCCACAGTATGTAGCTGAATGATCACATCAACTGTGTTTTATAGCTAGAAACACCACGGGACAATCTTTCTCACACATTTTAGACTCAGGGTGGCAAATTGAGCTCAGAGTAGTCTCACAAATCATAGCTGAAATGCATTTGTTTCTGAAAGTGAAGATGAAACGAGCCCAATGTTCATTCCCAATGAGTTAATGACACTGATTTTAATTTTTCTTAAAAGTTAGCTAGGTCATAACAAAAAATAGTTTTCTCCATGTTGGTTTATATTGAAGGAATTTTAAGATGACAAAGGTTAATGTCTTATAACTACACCTGAAAAACACGTGGTTATAGATATTTCAGGTACCTATTTTCAAGGAGAACCATTTCATAAATTAATAATACCATTTAATGATCAATATAGGCTTGCTGCTGGGATTAAAGTGTAACAAATCTTTATGTTAATAAAAATGACAGTATCTTTCATAGACAATAATGACAACTGGACTCAGTTCAAACTTTAAATCATTTAATAAAATTTTCTATTATTTGTCTAACTCATGTCACATTAGAATTACTTTCTCCCCTACATATTCCTAAGATTGGTTTATTAAATCTTTTTCTCTCAGAATTTAGGCTTTCAGTATTTATTTTAAATACTTGCTTTCTAAGTATTTGCTATACTTTTGTTCCCTTTACCATTAATTAGGCACATCAATTGTGTCCAGTGTTTGAAATACGGTACCTGGGGCATCCTTTTCTCTAATCACACCATAAGAGAATTCACCTGATTCTCTGCAAAAAATACCAAGTGTTGGGGCTTGATATATTGTTTTGTTCTGCTCTGTTGTCTAATAATATGATAAACTTCTTTCAGCCTTGAGATAAGCTGAAAGAAAAATGAAAGGTCTGGAAACTTGGCAACACTGGGAATAGAAAAAGTCACATTAGAATTGGAATTTTGAGTCACAGACTGAAAAAGCTTGAATCTATTTACCATGAATTGCACAAAGGAAATGCAAAAACACGTTGTGAAATATGTATCTCACTTTATATTGAACACATTTTCTAAATTGGAAGAACTTGACAGATTTTACTTATATTCTTTTCTTGTCAGTAGCAATGGTGTTGTCAACTGCTACTGTAGCAGAAACATTCTGTTGTGGCTTTTCCTGCTTTTCTATCCCATCAATTGGCATAATTCAGGTGAAGCCATTAGAAATACCTGAGTGAGGAGGCTTTTTTGCCCATCAATCAGCATTTTCACCGAACACCTTCTAAATATCTTGTACTTTGTCTAGGAAGAGACAACTCTCGCCATCCCCAGGAGTTAGCAATCTCATCATTTCATCATGCCCTGCCAATATATATGCATTTTTTCAGTTAAAATAATCAAGATTCATGGACTGTGTTCAGGTAGAAAATAATTCTAATTTGAATTAATCTTTGAATTTTTTAAAATCTTATTTTCTGTCCTTTACATTCATTTTCTAAATCTTACTTTTATTCTCCTTCTCCTTATCACCACTGAACATTCACCACTTGCAAGTCCTTTTTTGTACTCCACTTAGAGATTCCTTTCTCCATCTTCTGCTTCCAGGACATTCTTTCACTTTTCCCACAGTCAAGAATTGCTCAAGAAAATAATAAAATGAGGCTGATGTGGTCACAACTGAGTGAATATGGTTTGACATCTGGTAAATTATTTTTGTTGCTTCTATTTTTTTTTTTCAGTTTTCTTTCCAGACTCATGATTACATTCCTAAAACTGTCTATAGAAAATGAATAAGACTTACTGCCTTCTCTCAAGGACCTCAAAATAAATTTAGTGAGATGGATGTGTGTTCTCATAATAATATCAATAAAGTATCCATGACTGAGAAAGGACAGGCTACATAGCATATTTGATCATTTATTAGAATTTTAGGGGGTGACTTTGGGGGAGACTGGGAAAGAACATGAGGCTCCTTTTATCTTTCCATCTTTCTTCTTTTGTATTTATCTCACATTTCTCTGAATTCTCTAAAAAATAGGTTGCCAAATTATGACCCATAGGTTAAATCTGGTTTACTGTGTTTTGTATATTTTTTTTTAAATAAAGTTTTATTTCTAATTGGTTGACACTGGAGTCAGACTCAAAACCCTACCCTGGACCTTTCTCTCATAATACAAAAATTTATTCTTCTGAGAATGAGCAGGAAACCCTCCCATCCCCAGAACCCAGACAAAAAGCCACTGCTTTTAGTGAGTAGAAATAAGACCTGGCTGCCACTGGAGAGGGTTAGAAAACTTTTTGGCCATCAGGATGCAGGTAAAGATCCATTACTGCTAGAAGAAGGTAGAAGCAAAATGTCTGATCCTGGGAAAGGGACAGAAAATATTCGTGGGTCCAGAATAAGAAATTGCTACAAAGCATAGGTCTTACACCAATGGGAGAGGGGCAAGAAACACTCTCCTGTAGAGGAACCCAGGATAGGAGCAGAGGTTGGCTGCTAATGGGGCTGAGGGGTGTGAACAATGGCTGGGCCGGGAGAACAGGAAAACTCATTGCTCTCACGACTGGTCTAGCACTGAGTAACAAGTAACAGCAAGTTTCCTCTGGAGAAAGGTAAGATTATGGAGACCCTTTTCTGTGGCACCAACCTAATGGTTGTCCCAAAAGCAACGGGTGGGGTGGAGCAATGACACTGAAGAAAAACCTTCAGTACCACACGTGGCCAGATAAACACAAGGTCAGGGCAGCCCACCATGGAGAAACCTGAAGCCTGTAGGATACTGAAGCTGACTACAGCATCAAAACACACAAGTACTGTTTAGTTAACTGTCTACTGTCCACTGTCCACTCAACTACTGTCAAGATTATTTTAATCTCCTGTACTGTCTAGATTCAAGCTGGAATCGATTGCTCGGAGAAATATCAATAACTTCAGATACACAGATGACACCACTCTTGTGGCAGAAAGTGAAGAAGAACTAAAGAGCCTCTTGATGAAAGTGAAAGAGGCAAGTGAAAAAGTTGGCTTAAAGCTCAACATTCAGAAAACTAAGATCATGGCATCCGGTCCCATCACTTCAAGGCAAATAGATGGGAAAACTGTGGAAACAGTGGCTGACTTTATTTTGCTGGGCTCCAAAATCACTGCAGATGATGATTGCAGCCATGAAATTAAAAGACACTTACTCCTTGGAAGGAAAGTTATGATCAACCTAAACAGCATATTAAAAAGCAGAGACATTACTTTGCCAACAAACGTCCATCTAGTCAAGGCTATGGTTTTTCCAGTGGTCATGTATGGATGTGAGAATTGGACTATAAAGAAAGCTGAGCACCAAAGAACTGATGTTTTTAAACTGTGGTGTTGGAGAAGACTCTTGAGAGTCCCTTGGACTGCAAGGAGATCCAACCAGTCCATCCTAAAGGAGATCAGTCCTGGTGTTCATTGGAAAGACTGATGTTGAAGCTGAAACTCCAATACTTTGGCCACCTGATGAGAAGAGCTGACTCATTGGAAAAGACCTTGATGCTGGGAAAGATTGAGGGCAGGAGGAGAAGGAGATGACAGAGGATGAGATGGTTGGATGGCATCACCGACTCAATGGATGTGGGTTTGGGTGGACTCTGGGAGTTGGTGATGGACAGGGAGGCCTGGCGTGCTGGGGTTCATGGGGTCGCAAAGAGTCGGACACAACTGAGCAACTGAACTGAACTGTCTAGATTGATTTAATCTCCTGTGCTGACAGCCTGACAGAAGTAAAAGAAGTGTGCAACATTAGCAGGTATAATCCCTATTTACCTTAATTTTTACTGTTAAATATTACCACATACTCAAAAAAGTAATAATAATAATAACTATAATAATAATAGGAAAAGAAAACAAATGGGAAAAAATCAACAACTTGTTGTCAAGAGATAAATCAATAAAATCAAACTAAAAGATGATACAGATATTGAAGCTATCAGTCAGAGATTTCTGGACTCATATGCAGTGAAAAATTGGGAATGTAAAGAAATTTAAGTAATAACTACCATATACATTATAATCAAAACATGAAATGCTTCTGGGTAAATCTGATAAAACAGGCAAGATGTTTAAGATGAAAATGATAAAACATTGAACAACTAATGAAAGCCTAATAATGAAAAGATATACTGTATTCATATATCTAAAGACTCAGTGTTGTTAATGTATCATTTATTCCCAGGCTGTTCTACAGAGTTAATTTAATCTCTATCCAAAGAGCAGGTTTTTTAATAGACTTTGGCAAACTAATTTTAAAATTCACATACAAATGCAAAGTATCTGAAATAGCCAAAACAGCTTTGACAAAACAAGTTGCAAAAATTAAAACCACAGTGAATTACTTGACAAACTAGTTGAATGGCCATAGTAAAAAATACAACAGTTCCAAGCCTTGCTGGGATGTAGAGAAACTTGAATTCTCGTGTGTTACTGTTAATGACATTCCCTTATTCAACTGCTTTGAAGAAGTTGGGCAGTTTCTTAGAAAGTTAGTCTTTATTTCCCATTTTCCATCAATCCCATTCATATATATTTACCCAAGAGAGGTGAAGCAATACAGTGTTTTTTTTTGTTTGTTTGTTTGTTTGGTATTCATGGAGCGATTGCGATATTTCAACGAGATGACATTGTCTGCTAGGACACAGTGTGTCCCATGAACTTGGAGCAGTTCTAAAGCACACTTAAGCATTTTGGGATATCAAATGCCCTTTCCCCACCTGCATTCTAGCCACTAACCTGCAGTGAAAAAAGGGTCCTTCTTGGGGGCACAAGTTGTGAAGAAAATGCCTGCAATGCAAGAGACTCGGGTTAATCCTGTGTATTGTCCTAATTGCACAAATAATTTTATAGATTTATAGTAATGCAATGTCTGCCTTGAAATTACATATCAGCGTTTCCAATCTTTTTATTTATTGATCTTGCCTACAATGCTAGTAGCACCCTTTGCTTTCTTGCCTTCAGTTTTTTTCTTAAAGTTCTTATTTGGGGCTGATTCCCTGTGCATCCCAACTGTAATATATCAAAACTCTGTCCTTCATATATTCTTGGGGGACTGGTTCCAAGACCCCTGCTGATATGTAAATCCCGGCATGCTTAAGTCCCTTACAAAACACAGCATACTGGGATCAGACCCTCTGCACTAGGGCTTCCTCCACACCCAGGGGTCCTGCATCCACTGATGCCTACTGAGGGCTGGCTGTATTGGAATTCATGTGCCAGGTTAATACATGCTACTGTTTGAAAAGGTATAGGGAGGAATTTCAACCCACAGCTCATCTTTTCTCTGCTTTCCCTATGCTAGCTTTACAGTGACATTTATGTAATATTACTTGTATGCAAAATTATGTTAATGACACCACTGATGCTTGGAATCTAAACTGACACGGAGTGAAAACAAAGTACTATAATTAAAGCTTTGTGAATATTGGCCATTCTGAAAGGAACTTTGAAATATCATTGAAATTTCATTTTGGATCCAGTGTGTCTGGTCTATGTGTATTGAGTATTCTGAGATTACTTTACATACTCCTTTGCCAGCATCAAGTTTGAAATAGATGTGAGAACATAAGAGTTTCTTTACAAATATGCTTTAAAATTAAAATTGGATGGGCAGTGTATTTCTGAGATTGCTATCCTCAAAATATTTCTACTGTTTTCTTCTTAGGTAGATGGTTGGAAAATAACACTTATATATATATGTGTGTGTGCGCTCAGTCACTCATTCTTGTCTGACTCTTTGCGGGCGCATGGACTGTAGCCCACCAGTCTTCTCTGTTCATGGGATTTTCACAGCAAGAATATTGTAATGGGTTGCCATTTCCTCCTCCAGGGTATCTTCCCCATCCAAGTGAACCCATGTATCTGGTGTCTCCTACACTAGCAGGGGGATGCTTTACCATTGAGCCACCTGGGAAGCCCATATGTTTTATATATATATATATATATATATACACATATATACACACACACACACACACACACACACATATATATATTTGCCAGTAATTAATTTTGACTTTTAATAGCTTTTTCATACAATTTACAATTAACTTTGGGGCTTCTCAGGTGACTCATGGGCTTCCCTGGTAGCTCAGTGATAATGTGCCCCCCTGCCAATGCAGGAAACACAGGTTCAATCCCTAGGTCAAGAAGATCTGCTGGAGAAGGAAGTGGCAACCCACTCCAGTATTCTTATCTGGAAAATCCCATGGACAGTGGAGTCTGGCAGGCTACTGTCCATTGGGTGGCAAATATTCAGACATGATTTAGTGACTAGACAACAATAGACCTCAAAAGAATAGTTAACTCTAGACTGGACTCCTATGTAAATAATGTTCGGTCCCTCACCTGTTTGTTTTCCTTGTGAATAGTTTTTCTTGATTTACCTATGTCTATTTCTACCCATACAAAATTAGTATCTTATAAACTTCATGTCACCTTTATATATCATTGAAGCAGCTACATTATTATATCTAATGATAGTTAGTTTTTATCACTTACTATTTTGCAAAATTGGATTGCTATAAATCTCTAATATGGTGAGCACATGCCTATTTCTACTCCTGTATGTAACAGACTTAAAAAAAAAATTCTAGAGCACATAAACCATTGATCAGTAAATAAATGGATATTCAATCATTTATATTCACCTACCATCTGCTTTTAATATAAATCCCAAATGGGCAAATATTTCTATTTATCTTTTGTGTTAGAATAGTCAGTTGTTGGCAAGATCCTCTTTTGCTATATCTGTTATCATTAACTATCACCTACTTGTTTGTAAGCTCTTTATTTTGGCAGTAATTTCCATGGAAAAAATAACCTGTTCTACTGATAATTCAGTGAATGTGAATAGATAAGCAAATGCTGGATTAACACATGTTTGTATAGAACTTTTCTAATGCACCATGCAGATAGTACTATTACCATGGTTATGTTTTGTGAAACATACACACAGTACACACAAACAAAAACTAAAACAAAAATACAAAGAATAGCAACATCAAAATTCTGGTTTACAGTAAAGCTTATACTGAACTAACTCTCCTGTCAAAAGCAATGATCTACTCTGGACAAAATATATATAAAACACATAAAATCACAAACACACAGTTATTTAGGGACACTGGAGAGTGACCAAAATCATTAGAAACAGAAGGGAATTCACTCTTTGAAAGAAAGAAATCTTATTGGGTGGAAGCCGCATTGATATGACATGCTGTGACTAGAACTCAAACAGAAAGCTGCAGTTTTATTACCTGAGAAGTCAGTAGTTGGAGCTTAGGGTTGAAAGCAGCTGGAAATTGAAAAGCAATATCACAAAAATGTGAAAGCTCCATAAAGGGTGGCCCACAAATCTGTATTTAACACCCCTCATATCTTTGGCTGACCCCTAATCTATACATTAATGGAACAGACTCCAAGTACTTCAGGAAAAAACAAAACAACAGTTGAATGGAAATGTTAATAGATGCTCCCTGTAGGGAAAGAGAGCTTGGTACTGAGTTAAAGAGACTCTAGGATGAAGGGAACTACTAAATTACATCATTGCTTATGAAGCTTTCATTCCTTATAAAGCCATGCCTTCATAAGATCAAGATGATTCTTAGCAATGTAATTGGTTGATAGGACAAAACTCAGTAATCATTATAGAAGACAACAGAATCCCAATTCACTAAAGCATATCATTGCAATTACAAGATTTGCTAATATACACCCCTCCCCAAAGAAAAGTCAAGACAAAAATGAGGCAATAGAAATAGAAACACAGATTAACTCAATATTGAAATTATTAGGCATAGACTTTAAAAGAACTCTGATAAATATATAATAAAGCATACATGAAAAAATAATTTGAGAAATGGAGAATTTAAAGAAATATATAAAGATTATTAAAAAGAGCTATATGTAAATCAACTGAAAAGCAATCAATGCATGAAATAGAAATTAATTGAACGCTTTAACAACAGATTAGAGAAACGTGGTAAATGGATCAGTTGACTTGAAGAGAGGCAAATAGAAGTCATCTGAACTAGAACACAGAGAGAAAAATATTTGAAAAAATATATTAATACACAATAAAGGATGGTATAAAATGTCTAACATATGTTAATTGAAAGTCCAGAAAAAGGGAAGGAAATAAAAAAGAAAATATGAAAAAAAATTCTGAAATGAATTCTAAATTTGATTAAACACAACTGCTAACACATCTAGGAAGATCAGTTAACCCCAAGTAGGATGAATACAAAGGAAATCAAAGTTAATCACATAATATTGTTAAAAAGAAAGATAAAGAAAGTGAAAGCCATAAAACAAAAACCCTTATAGGCATCCAAAGAAGAGAGAAATATAGAATATTAATGACAGTATTTTTTTTTTGTTGTTTTTTTAGTCTAAAGCAGTAGTGGGCAAAAATAAGTTAATAGAGCATCTACAAACAGATGTGGGGGGGTGGGAAACAAAATCAAAACCTTGTTAAACCTAAAATTCTATCTCCAGAAGGAAAAAGATGTTTTCCAAAGTGAAGCAGAAATAATAAATATGTTCAAATAAACAAGGACTGAACAAAAATTACAGTGCATACTATCAATTAAAGAGAAATGATGCTAAAAGTCCTCAATGACCAAATAATTGCCCAGATAAAGAGGAAATATGAAGGGGAAAGATCGAGTAGCATGAGACAATAGAAAACAAATAATATGATGGCAATTTTAGGTACAAATAGATCAATTATCACAGTAAAATTAAGTGGGCAAAACGCTACAATTAAGGATACAGTTTCTGCCATTACAGTCACATCATCTACATATATGAGGTGGTTAATATTTCTCCAAGCTATGTTGATTCTAGGTTATGATTCACCAGCCTGTCGTTTCCTATGATGTACTCAGCATATAAGTGAAATAAGAAGGGTGACGATATGCAGCCTTGTCCTACTCCTTTCCCAGTTTTGAACCAATCAGTTGTTCTATGTCCAGGTCTAACTGTTGCTTCTTGTCCTGCATACAGGTTTATCAGGAGACAGGTAAGGTTGTTTGATTTTCCTATCTCTTTTAATTTTCCACAGTTTATTGTGATATACACAATCAAAGGTTTTTGCATAGTAAATGAAGCACAGGTATATGTTTTTCTTGAATTTCCTTGCTTTCTCTATGATTCAGGGGATGTTGGCAACTTGATATCTGGTTCCTGTGCCTTCTCTAAACCCTGCTTGTACATCTGGAAATTCTCGGTTCATGTACTGTTGAAGCCTAGCTTGAAGATTTTTGAGCATAACCTTACTGGCGCGTGAAAATGAGGACAATTGTACAGTTGTTTGAACATTCTTTGGCATCGCCCATCTTTAGGATTGGAATGAAAGCTGACCTTTTCCTGTCCTGTGGCCATTGCTGAGTTTTTTAATTTGCTGACATACTGAGTGCAGCACTTTAACAACATCATCTTTTATGATTTTTAAACAGCTCAACTGGAATTCCATCATATCCACTAGCTTTGTTCATAGTAATGCTTCCTAAGGCCCACTTGACTTCACACTCCAGAATGTCTGGTTCTAAGTGAGTGATCACACAGTCATGGTTATCCAGGTCATTAAGTCCCTTTTCTTTCTTTCTTTCTTGTATAGATCTTCTATATATTAAGGCCACCTCTTCTTAATATCTTCTGCTTCTGTTAGGTCTGTACCGTTTGTCTTTTATCCTGCCCATCCTTGTATGAAATGGTTCTTTGGTATCTCCAATTTTCTTGAAGAGATCCCTAGTCTTTCCCATTCTATTGTTTTCCTCTATTTCTTTGCTTTGTTCACTTAAGAAGGCTTTCTTATCTTTCCTTACTAATTTCTGAAACTGCATTTCATTGGATATATCTTTCCCTTTCTCTCTTTCCTTTCACTTCTCTTCTTTTCTCAGCTCTTTGTAAAGCCTCCTCAGACAACCAGTTTGCCTTCTTGCATTTCATTTTCTTTGGGTGCTTTTTGTCAGTGCCTCCTGTACAGTGTACAAACTTCCATGAGTAGTTCTTCAGGCCCTCTGACTACCAGATCTAATCCCTTGAATCTATTCCTCACCTCTACTGTATAATAATAAGGGATTGGATTTAGTTCATACTTGAAGGACCAAGTGTTTTTTCTTACTTTCTTCAATTTCAGCCTGAACTTTGCAATAAGGAGCTCACGGTCTGAGGTGCAATCAATTCCATGTCTTATTTTTGCTGACTGAATAGAGCTTCTTCATTTTTAGCTGCAAAGAATATAGTCAGTTTGATTTTGGTTTTGCCCATCTGCTGATGTCCATGTGTAGAGGCATCGCTTGTGTTGTTGTAAAAGAGTGTCTGCTATGACCAGTGCGTTCTCTTGACAAACTCTGTTAGACTTTGCCCTGCTTTATGCTGTACTCCAAGGCAAAACTTGCTTGTTTGCTCCAGGGATCTCTTGACTTCCTACTTTTGCATTCCAGTCACCTATGATGAAAAGGACTTTTTTTTTTGGTGTTAGTTCTAGAAAGTCTTGTAGGTTCATTAAACTGGTCAGTTTCAGCTTCTTCAGCATTAGTGGTTGGGACATAGACTTAGACTACTGTGATGTTGAATGGTTTTGCCTTGGAAACAAACCGGGATCATTATGTCGTTTTTGAGATTGCACCCAAGTACTGCATTTCGGACTCTTATTGACTACGAGTGTCACTCCAGTTCTTCTAAGGGACGTGAATTTGAGCAGACTCTGGGAGATAGTGGAGGACAGAGGAGCCTGGCCTGCTGCAGTCCATAGGATCGCAAAGAGTCGGACATGACTTAATTACTAAACAACAATGACAACAAAATAAGATTTGCTGGGATAAGAATTAGCAATCTGAAAATGGAATCTCAGTCTCTATCAGAAAGAAATCATGAGAAAATTATGCTATGTTCTTATTTATTCAAATAATAGAAATTGGTGTCATGAATTTTATGCTTTAAAGTTCAGTTAAATGATGCTCTCTTCAGATGTGGTTTCTGTTTTCTGATTTTCTCAAAAATTGAAGAGTAGCAGAGACTGAGAAAATGCATAGGGATGATGTTTATTCCTTTGAAAGTAGGATTTAGTAAACGTGTCACTGCTCTGTATCCCTAGGACTTTTTAGTATATTCCACCCACCTTCCAACTGCCAACATCTGTACACTCAAGAAAATCATACTGCCCATATATGCAGCAAGTTCAAAGTCTCAAGGAATTAACATTCTTTCCCAACAACTCTATACAAATAACTTCTGGGACTTGTATAAATATCACAGCTTCCTTATCTTTGGGGTGGGGAAAATCTGAATCAAGCTTTGTACCATTTTCCAGAATTCAGTTCAGTCACTCAGTGGTGTCTGACTTTTGCAACCCTATGAACTGCAGCATGCCAGACCTCTCTGTCCATCACCAACTCCCAGAGTCTATCCAGACCAATGTCCATTGAGTCAGTGATGCCATCCAACCATCTCATCCTCTGTCATCTCCTTCTCCTCCTGCCCTCAATCTTTCCCAGCATCAGGGTCTTTTCAAATGAGTCAGCTCTCCTTATTAGGTGGCCAAAGTATTGGAGTTTCAGCTTCAACATCAGTCCTTCCAATGAACACCAGGACTGATCTCCTTTAGGATGGACTGGTTGGATCTCCTCGCAGTCCAAGGGACTCTCAAGAGTCTTCTCCAACACCACAGTTCTTCATCAATTCTTTGGCGCTCAGCTTTCTTTATAGTCCAACTCTCACATCCATCCATGACCACTGGAAAAACCACAGCCTCAACTAGATGGACCTTTGTGGACAAAGTAATGTCTCTGCTTCTCAACATGCTGTCTAGTTTGGTCATAACTTTCCTTCCAAGGAGTAAGCATCTTTTAATTTCATGGCTGCAATCACCATCTGCAGTGATTTTAGAGCCCCTAAAAATAAAGTCAGCCACTGTTTCCACTGTTTCCACATCTATTTCCCATGAAGTGATGGGACCAGATGCCATGATCTTAGTTTTCTGAATGTTGAGCTTTAAGCCAACTTTTTCACTCTCTTCTTTCACTTTCATCAAGAGGCTCTTTAGTTCTTCTTCACTTTCTGCCATAAGGGTGGTGTCATCTGCATATCTGAGGTTGTTGATATTTCTCCCGGCCATCTTGATTCCAGCTTGTGCTTCTTCCAGCCCAGAATTTCTCATGATGTACTCTGCATATAAGTTAAATAAGCAGGGTGACAGTATACAGCCTTGATGTACTCCTTTTCCTATTTGGAACCAGTCTGTTGTTCCATGTCCAGTTCTAACTGTTGCTTCCTGACCTGCATACAGGTTTCTCAAGAGGCAGGTCAGGTGGTCTGGTATTCCCATCTCTTTCAGAATTTTCCACAGTGTATTGTGATCCACACAGTCAAAGGCTTTGGCATAGTCAATAAAGCAGAAATAGATGTTTTTCTGAAACTCTCTTGCTTTTTCAATGATCCAGCGGATGTTGGCAATTTGATCTCTGGTTCCTCTGCCTTTTTTAAAACCAGCTTGAACACCTGGAAGTTCACAGTTCACGTATTGCTGAAGCCTGGCTTGGAGAATTTTGAATTAGCCTGTAAAATTAGGGTTTATTCACCCTCAGTGGCATCTAATTTAATAATGCATACTTTCTTGGCTTGCATTCACATTACACTCTATTTATTCTGATATATATATATTTTTTTATTCTGATATTTGAGGTCACATTTAGTAAACATCTTTAGCAAGTTCTGTAGTGATTGTGCTCACAGGATGAGGCAACAGTCTTCTGTTATCTTTGTATGCATTTTGAAAACACTTTCAAAACAACCTACAAATCAAATCAAGAGATACACAAGGTGCCCTGAAAGACTCTGCCTGAGTCTCCACAATGTAATTTGTATGTGAGTCAATATTGTACATATTGTATTGTTACATGGATATATTATTTAATCCTGAATATTTTTCGTGATTATGAAATCTTCTCAATGGCAAATAGTAAAATATGAAAAGTGTTTGGGGCCAAAGAATTTATCAATATAACATTATGTGCAGTCCATGGAGTTCCAAAAAGCTGAACTTAGAGGACTTATGTGACTTGTGCACATTTATATTGATCATAACATGCATAGAAATAAAGTTACAAATATTCCCTTTTCTCCGTGATGGGTTTCTTAGAGATACCCACACCACCCTTTCGATTATTATGGTAACCATTCCTGAGATGACTTTATAAGAATTTTCTTTAATTTATCTTACTTGCCATCAAGGCACAATGTACCCATGGTAGAAATAGCCCTTTCCCTCATTTGTTTATGCTATTGCTTTTTAAACTTGTAAAAATATAACTAGATGGATATTATTTTCATGTCAAATAAAATCATAGTTATATACAGACTAATCAAAAGTATGGATGCTATTTAAATAACAAAATACCATTTTGCTACAAGACTTCTGAAATTGGAAATCCTCTTTTTCATAAAATCATTAATTAAATTAATCATTAATTATTAATCAAATATTTTCTTCAAAAAGTGAGATACCAGTCTCTAATATTCCCTTTTTACAGTGACTAACTGATGCCTCAAGCATGTATTGACATCTTGTTATAAAGGTATTTTTTTTATCTTGACATCTGGTTTAATCTGAGCAGAGAGAAAAAGTCTTTGTTTCTTTCTTTCTTTTCTTTTTTTTTTTTTAGGGAGAAACTGGAGGTGGTTGTTTTTCAATTGTGGAGTTGTTCTACTAGATTTCTATTGCTAAACCCTTGTACTGCCTTAACCCCCAATTTCATGTAATGCATTCAAATGTATAAAGTCAACTGTTAGCTCCTTTAGAAATATGTTGGGAGTATTTAACCATATAAAGCTGATTTTACAGAAAATTTTTAACAGCACACCATTTTTATATCCCTGTCAATATTTTAATTTGGTGTTATCTGTCTCACACTCTCTTCCTCTTCACACTGATGGTTAATGTGGATCTAATTTCTTTTAAACCGTGTTTAAATTGAGGGTTTTTTTTTTTTTAAGTCACTCTGCCAGAATTGGAACTACATCTGTCGCCCATTCCATTCTAGCATTGCCCAGCTTTGCTGTTCATATCATCAATAGCGCTGTATGTAAAAGCTGAGTGTCATTATGATTTAAAGACCCGCCTCTGGCACAATGCCAAATAAGTCTAATTTAGGATCTGGGGGATGATAGACAAGAAAATTGCAACTAGAAGATATGTACACTGAATTCTAATTCAAAACAGGAGATTTGGGCTGTTTACACTTTCATTTTTCATTTTGTTGCTGTTGTGGGAGTTTAAAAACCTTTGGTTCTGTTACAAAAAATAAATAACACAAGGCAGGTGCACAATGGTATATTTTGATTCATTTTCAGGGATAACAGCCCAAAAATATGTTGATTCATTTTATTGATATATATGTGAGCTAAACTCCACTCAAAATATGGTCTCTTGTTAATATCTGTTCTAACTAAACCCAATTTAACTGATAATTATTGGTAGAATAACTAAAAATATAATTATTAGAGTAACCATTTACCTTCTTGTAATTTCTCTATGAGCTAAGTCTGAATTCACCCACTCTTAGAATTTCAACTCCTAACCCCTAGTGAAAGTTTAAATACCTGGATCTCTTGTGCTCTCAAATTTAACACACCCATGATCAAATTCAGTTGCCTCTTTATTGCTGTTCAGTCACTAAGTCGAGTCCAACTCATTGTTACTCATGAACTGCAGCACGCCAGGCTTCCCTGTCGTTCACTATCTCCCGGCCTTTGCTGAAACTCACGTTCACTGAGTCCGTGATGCCATTGAACTACCTCATCCTCTCTCACCCCCTTCTACTCCCGCCCTCAATCTTACCCAGCATCAGAGTGTTTTCCAGCAAGTTGGCTCTTCACATCATGTGGCCAAAGTATTGGAGCCTCAGCTTCAGCCTCAGTTCTTCCAGTAAATATTCAGGGTTGATTTCCTTTACTTCTATTCAATTTGACTATTCTTGACTATGGCAATATCCCAATTTTTGTAGAAAGTCTTGGAGTTACTTCATTTAATATCCACTTAGAACTATTTATAATTCCTTACTCTCATTTTCCATATGCAATCTTGTACATCTTTTCAGACCTTCTGAAATACACTAGTACCCACTAACTTATCTCCATTCTGACTCTTCCTACATAGATTTTAGTCTAACCCACATACTCTAAAAATTAGTTATTGTGCTTCTCCACTGATTCCAATCTCCCTCCCTTTCTGGTTCCAAAATCACTCCCTGCTGATGTTCCTGAAACTCCTCCTTCATCTCACAAAAGTATACAATATCTCTGTATTACCTACTTCCTAAAAAAGTCCCAGCTTCTCTGACAATTTTTTAATACTTAATTTTTTAGAGCAATTTAAATTCACAACAAAATTGAGAAGGTATAAATATTTCCCAAATAACCCATGTCTCTTCAGAGTGGTACATTTGTTACAACTGATGAAGCTATACCGAACCATCATAATCATAGTCCACAGTTTACATTAGGATTCACTCTTGGTGTTTTATATTCTATGTGTTATTCTTAGTTGTTCAGTCATGTCTGACTCTTTGCAACTCCATGAACTGTAGCCTGACAGGTTCCTCTGTCTGTGAGGATTCTCAAGGCAAGAATACTGCAATGGGTTGCCATATCCTCTTCCAGGGGATCTTCCCAACACAAGGATCGAACTCAGGTCTTCCACTTTGCAGGTGGATTCTTTACCATCTGAGCTGCCTAGGAAGCCCTATGCATTTTATGGGTGTGGATGAATGTATAATGGCATGTATTCATCATGGCAGTATTACACACAGTATTTTTACTTTCCCCAGAATCCTCTGTATTCCACCTACTCAGCCTTCCTCCACTCCAACCTCTGGAAACACTGATCGCTTTATTGTCTCAATAGTTTTGTCTCTCAGAATGTCATACAACTGAAATCAAATGATGTTTAGTCTTTCAGATTGGTTTCTTCTGACAAGTTTTAAATCCCTCATAACTATCCTTAGGCTCCTAGACTCAATTCACATTACTATAGAGATTTCTTTGGTTTTCTTATCTTCCTACATCCAATGCCATTTACAAGGATTCATAGGCTTGAATCTAATGTTAGTCTCTTGGACCAATCTAGAATGTAGGCACTTTTATAAAATGGAACTCTACTGCAGTGTAGTGAGGTTCTAATTGCTAGTTGATCCCTAATCTTATATCTAGGCTGCTAATTTGATTACTGTTGCTATTCAGTTACTAGGTCATGTCTGACTCTGTGACCCCTTGGACTGCAGCACTCCAGGGTTATCTGTCCTTCAATATCTCCTGGAGTGAGTCAGTGATGCCAACCAACCATCTCATCCTCTGTTGCTCCCTTTTCCTCTTGCCCTCAAATCTTTCCCAGCATCAGGGTCTTTTCCAGTGAGTCAGCTCCTTGTATCAGGGGGCCAAAATATTGGAACTTCAGCTTCAGTATCTGTTCTTCCAATGAATGTTTGGGGTTGATTTCCTTTAGGACTGACTGGTTTCATCTCCTGGCTGTCCAAGGGACTCTCAAGAGTCTTCTCCAGCACCGCGGTTTACCTTGTTCATAAGAACTGGTCCCCAACATGTGTCCCAGCTTCCATAAGTGGACTTCTGTATGACTCTCTAATTTACTCCCTCTCATTTGACTTGTACATTACCCTAACTCCTTTGGGATTCTGTCTTTATTTTATTTGCCTCTTGGAAAATTTTCCTTTAACACCTCTCTCAGAGATTATAGTCATGTGCTCAAATTAGGAATCCCACTAAATTTCATCTCAGTAGTGTAGATACTTTGAGAATTAGAGCAAATTATTAAAACTCAGTAAGCATAAAACTCAGTAATATGGAGGAGTAAGTGAACCATCACATGCAAAGGCACTTTGCATACAGTAGACCAAAGATCAGGATTTCTCAATATTCTTTGAGATACTTATAAGTATTTTGAGGTAGAAAAAAGGTAATCAAATAATTTGTGAAATATTAGTCAATGTTATATGATGTATTCACTTATTATCTATTAAAGTTCAAAATATCACTTAAGATATTTTGAACTTTAATAGATAACAAGCTTTGGGCTTCTCTGGTGGCTCAGATGCTAAAGAATCTGCCTGCAATGCAGAAGACCCAGGTTGATCCTAGTTGGGAGCATCCCCTGGAGAAGGAAATGGCAATTCACTCCAGTATTCTTGCCTGGAGAATTCCATGGACAGAGGAGCCTGGCAGGCTGTGGTCCATGAGGTCACAAAGAGTGGGACATGACTGAGTGACTAACACTTTAACTTTCAAGCATGAGTCAAGAGGGATGAATGTGTCACATTTTCCAACTATGTTGCTGGTGAAATGCTTTCTTCATGGAACATCTAGTACAGGT
The DNA here is from genome assembly GCF_019320065.1 of Cervus canadensis. NCBI lineage: Eukaryota > Metazoa > Chordata > Mammalia > Artiodactyla > Cervidae > Cervus > Cervus canadensis. Next base: position 35,608,875 of record NC_057409.1, on the reverse strand, counting down.
CATTGGACTTAGTTTTGGAGGAACAGTTGGGATAGTGGTGCCTTAGGCAACTGTTGATATTTTCTGGTCCCCCTTCCTCCCACTGCTACACTTCTTGACAGGGATAGCCTTCTTGGACTTCCTGGTATTACCCCATGTACTTCTTTATATCTCTGTTATCATCTTGTCCAAGGCTGACACTAACGTATTTTCCACTTAATTATTTGAGACTGTGGTCTTCATTTCAAATTTGAGCTTACGTCTTTGTTTTGCTTTTTGGCTGCACTGGGTCTTTGTTATGGCATGCCTGCTTAGTTGCCCTGTAGCATGTGGGATCTTAGTTCCCCAACCAGGGATTGAATCCACGTCCCCTGTATTGGAAGGCTGATTCTTAACCACTGGACCACCAGGGAAGTCCCTCCACTTAATTACTAAATCATAATTCATGAATAGTAACCCTGACTGAGTAAAGGGGTTTTAGAGAGTTTTGGTCTGCCAATTCAGAATCACTAAACACATATAAAATTGTGAATAAGCATTTTTTATATAGAATGTTATGTATAAAGTGCATCTACTTTATAGGATAGTGTCTGTCTTTTATCTACCTGAGATACTTGGGAAAAGGATGAACAAAAATGGTCACTCTCATTGTTATTACTGTTCAATATTTATATATATGTGTGTGTTTATAGTTCTATTTATAACAGAGTAAGTCCTCCTGTACGATACAATAATTTGATATTGAGATAGAAATCTTGAAGTGTCTCTCAGGAGTACCACCTTCTGATTGGTGCCAAAGTATGATGGACAGTCACTCGTGTGCGTTGTTTGACAATGTAGGTGAGATCACACCAATTACAAAGGTTGTTACTGGTTTGCTTTGACATTCCTTGGACTTTCCAGTTATTCAGCATCCCTTTTAGAGTCACACATCAAAATCTAAGAAATATTTCCAAAAATTACTCTTTTTCTTATGCAATCCTATGCTTCATCTACAGGCTTAGATGTGGTGGGCATGAATAATTACTTTTAAAATATTTTACAGAGCATATTTTCTATATTATTAAATACTGAAGTACTTGAGACAAACCAACCATCCTCTTTTCTTCAATTCCAAAAAGGAAAAGTAACTTTATTTGTGTGATAGAGCACAGTTTGCCAGAAAATCCATGCTGTGGGAGACATTAAGTGTTTTTCTAGATAACAACAAAATGTAATATGATTTCTTATTTGACTGTATATAACCTATGAATCTTGAAAAGAGGAATCTTGAAGGGATTAACTATAAGATTATTGAGACATGAGGTTAAATAAGAAGTGATATAATGGGTAATCCCTTGCCATCTAATTTTATACAAATTTACATTTGGTGTTTGTTTAGACCATTTTATAGTGCTATATAAATATTCAAGATCTTACAAGAAATATAGTTTCTGTGAATTTATTTTGTCTTGGGGATATGATCCATGTTTTCATTGGAATCAGTTTTGAATAGTTCTTAAATAATGTTATCAGGGCCTTACTAAGTGAAGGATACATTTAGCCATGTAGGTGATAAACATTTAGAGATCAACTTTGCATTAGTAAGGCAAATTTGATATGGTATATTTATTGATTTGTGTCTATTATTGATGTAGCATCTTTACCCCTGTGTTTAGTAGTTTTGTGATCCAAGTGAATTTTCTTTCTTAAAACAGGTGCTAAGGAGGGTTTTTTATGTGGACAGTTCAAACACTGAGACCCAGTAGCAGCATTTAAAACCTGGAGCCTTAGTGCATTTCATAGTGTTCTCAAATGATTCTCAATCTTAATGATTATAAAGATATGCCCAGAATAAAAATGGAGTTTTTCGGATGCTATGTTTGGATCAGCTCTATAAGCCATGAGTTAAAATCATAGAAATTTGTTTTAAAATGCTTCTATGGGACAATTTTTTTTTGCCACCCATTACATTTAGTTGCTAAGTCATGTCCAACTCTTTGCAACCCCGTGGACTGTAGTCCACCAGGCTCCTCTGTCCATGGAATTCAACCCAGGGATGAAAACCCAGGTCTCCCACATTGCAGCAGATTCTTTACCATCCATGTTCTATCCCTCGGTCGAGAAGATCCCCTGAAGAAGGAAATGACAACCCACTCCAGTATTCTTGCCAGGAGAATTCCATGGACAGAGGAGCCTGGTGGACTACAGTCCATGGGGTTGCAAAGGGTAGGACACAACTGAGTGACTACATTTTCACTTTTCATGGAACAAAGTGTAGAATGCTAAACAGAGTTCTGATATCTTTATCAAGGTGGTTTTGAGGGGAGTGGGAAGCTCTCTTCATAGAGACTGGTATTCCAAATTCTTCATATGCTTGTTATAATAATGAGATCATATCTGGTATTCTTAGTGTTGAAACTAACAAAAGCAGACATATTTTATATTTTTTCCTCCACTTTATCTATTCCTTTACATTTATCCCCTTAAGCTAACAGATTATATGGTGATCTCCATGTCAGTTTCTCATAGCTGAGTGGTTGCAGGGAAATGACTAAAACATAGAGCCAAGTACAAGGCTCACTTTGTCAGCTCAACTTGTGTGAACCCAGGAAAGATCGCTCTGACTCAGTGGGGCAAGTCTTGTTTTATGAGTCAAGGAACACCACCAGTACCCTGTGATGCAAGATTTTCTTAGTCACAGAAACCCAGTGATGTAAAATGATGATGAATTCTTTAAGTTCTTATCTTTGGGTGGCTCTGCTTATCTTAGTTTCAGGAAATAGGGTATCTAATTAGGGAGAGCTTACAGTACCTGGCTGAGGAAATCTGTTCACCTGGCCCTGGTCCATTGACCTGTTGTTTCCATTACCAGACTTAATAGGCTCTTTAAACAAGACCTGGCAGATCTTTATCTACAAACCATTAGCTAAAGCTACACCAAACCTATGAAAATCAGTCCCAGCCTCTGTGAGATTTTAATTTTATGGGCCCAAGAGTCAATAATGAATATTATCCCTCAATGTGACAAGAGTGCAAAAGCTGCTCACTTCTTTGACCATCTGGATTATTTCAAAGTATTTACTCTCTTCTTGGCAATCCCCAAACAATAGCGAAGGCAACTAAACCGTTCTTAAGACATCAAGTTGTTGATTTGTCTAGAACGACTCAGCTGAGTTTTCTTTTGTTTGCTTTGTTGCTTGAATTAATTTTTTTTCACACTTCCAAAGGGATTTGCTAACCTGTTCTTTCATATTAGAGATAACAGTACATATCTAACATCACATCTATTATATCTGTCTTTTGACTTGTACTAATTCTACCTGCCTTAGTAGAAGAAAAACTTGTCTCTTTCTACTATAGAAGGAAGTCTAGACTATTCCTGAATATAGGAGCTAATGTTGTACAAGTCTCTTGTAGCTGAGTCTTCATAATTCTGCATTCTTGACAGTATTCTTTTCTATATAAATCCATGGAGAAAAAACTTCCCAGTGCCAATCCAAGGAAGGGGTCCTACTTAGGGTGACAGCCAACACTTTAGCTCAGTCAAATTATTTTAGGTTTCTTATTGGCTTTGAAATATGCCTATTGCCCCCAATATAAATGACACATATTTAAATTTAAATATATTTCTACAGACTAGAAATGATTTTCATAGTATACTGTAGGATTTTCTATGTATTTTGTGATCCTGTGGAAACTGGTAATACTAATTGCATTATCTTTAGAACTGAATCAAAGACCCCGATACTTCCTAAAGTTGCATTTTCACTCTTATTTCCCAGCCCGCTGGCAATTTGGTAGGGCCACACATTTAGTTCTGAGAAGCAGGCTGCTGGCGTCAGAGGCATCTGTCGCATGGTGACCTTTCAGATCTCTATCTTCTCCTGTCTCTGCAAACAAGGAAACTTTGTGTTAAGAGGGTAGAGGCAGAGAATAAGAACAGTCTGGATTTCTGAGTCATTGCATGAAAGAGGAGTTAACCCGCAAAGTTGCCTAAGTCTGTAAAGAATTTTCGTATAAGAAATGGACCCCTTATAATATTAAGCACTGATAGTGTGGGGTTGTTTGTTAGTAAACTAAGACCTAGCTTATCCCTGACTCTCTGTGAGCACTTAGTAATTTATGAAGACTGTTTGCAGATTTTATTTCATTTGCTGTCTGAGAGCTACTGCGAAGATAAAGAACTTGACACTCAGGGAAGGCCTTTTTGTCTCTGGTCACACTCCTAGTAAATGGCAGTGACAGGTGTTATATGTACAGCTCCCGTCACAAAGTTTACAGCTCACTATACTACACCCATTGTCTTTCTCTCAAAATGAAATCCTTTTTGTTCACATACAAAAACTGACCTTGAAACGTCATCTGGTCTAACGCTTTCTTCTTAACCAGGGTGGCATATCTGAGTCACTCTAATCAGGAAAGAGTCTCTTCTGTGTATAAATATATCTTTTCGTATTCAGAATTGTGTGTACAAACAATCCTCTTATTCAGTAGATATTACTGCAGGGAATTATACTTTGTCTTAAGGACATAAAGCATATGAAATTATTATGGGAATCACAGCATATTTTAAAAATGAATTGTTCGTGTGGAAGAAGTGACATTGAGAGATCTACAAGAGAAAAATTTTTCAGAAAGCCTATTTCATATTGTTTTTTCCGCTGTTTGAAGTTTTTCTCAAATTTCATTGCTGACAGTAAAAATACCTGCCTGGTAATGAGTAATACTGTAATCAGGGTCTCAGTTTTCTGTCTAGGATTTGTTGAATGAAATGAAAGTGAATATAAATGAAAGTCAATATAAAGTTGAAAATCTTTGCCTTTTAAAAAGACTGTATTGTTCATGTACCTGCAGAGTTTAGCCTGTTGTGATTTTGTTTAAATATGCTTAATTTCTGAACCTCATTTTTACTCTGGCTACTGTAAATCTCTCAGTGTAATTACTTGTGTTATTTTAACCTGCTACTAGAATAAACTGGCATGTTGGGAAGACATTTGAAAACTGTTCAGAAGCAGAAACTAGGATATTTTAGTAGATACTTTAGAGTATTTGGTAGAGTAGTAGAGTATTTAGTAGATATTTAGTAGAGTAGAGTATTTAGTAGATACAGAAACTAGTAGATCCTTGGATTATTGTTATATTAAATTTAAATATTTTTTTTCCTATTGCTTCAAATTAGCATCAAACATCCTATGTCTCACTAGAAATTAGGAGGAGAAAAAAATTATAGGGGAGATTAATTATTTTGCATGGCAAAAGAAAGTCAAAGACAAATCTTATCAAATAGGTCATAAATATATTCTCTTATTAATAAAATATAATTGAAAACACACACTTGTTTGGGTAGAATAGAGATCTTTAGAAAATAGTTACAAATAAAGACTTAGTCCTTTGAAATTAATGCTGAACATGATGCAAATTTTGAAATCACAAATGTTAAGAAATATCCTGCTTATAACACAAATACAGCAGTAGAGAATGAACAAAGGTAAAGAGCTTCTAAATTCTCACCTCAAGAAGAGTGTGCCGGAAGAGACAGCTCTGTGATGCATTTGTGATTTTATGTTATAAAAGATTAAAGATATATTTTTATACTTGGAAAGTGTTCATATATAAATCTCTCATGAATATCTTTTGTGTGGGACTCCCAAGAATAAATCATTTTTGAAAATCTTCCATCTACAAATATACACATGCACACACCCATATGAATTCCCTCACCACCTTGAGTGTATTTAGTTTTGGCACTTACACCTTTCTGCTTATATCTATATATCCAAATCCTTATCTCAAAAACAGAAAACAGCAACTTGCAGTTGAAATAATCTTTTTCTGCATAAAAATTACCTGCTGCCTCTGTATTAAGGTATTGCTTAGCAAGGCAGTAAAAGCATTTCTGGACTCAGTAAACTTATGGATTCAGAGTTTTCCTGGCAAGGTATTTATGTCATGCTCAGATTGGTTGTTTACAGTGGGCTTGACTTGCATCCTTCAGGTTTTAGTTTCCTGGGATTCCTCCAACCACTGCCAATTGCCATGTGTTCATTTACTAATCCCACCTCTTTGAATCTTCCTTTCCAAGAGAAAGATTCAGTGCCATGCAATTTTGTCACAAATCTTTCTAAATTCTTTGTTATGGACAGACTCCAGGCTAACACGGCCTAAATAAATATGGACTATAGTTCTGACATTGTGATATGCTGTATTAGTGAATAATATGCACTATGGATATTCTGTCGTTAAGTTTTTTCTACTCTGTTCCCTAGTGAGATTGTTCGCTTTTGTATTCTTGATGTTTATCAGTGAATGTCATCTAGTGCCTTTGTTTTTGGGATCCTAAGGAGTAGAGCTCGTTTGTATTCATTTGTTTCCATGTTGAGGTATATTTGACCTACAGCAAAGTGATTCAGCTACATGTACTTGTGTATTTTGTTCAGATTCTTTTTCCTTTTGGTTATTACAAAATATTGAGTATAGTTTCCTGTTCTATAAAATTGTATCTATACAATGACATATTACTCTGTCATAAAAAAGAATGAAATAGAGTCACTGACAGAACATGGATGGGCTTAGAGGTTATGCTAACTGAAAAAGCCAGACCTAGAAATACAAATATCATATGATATCACTTATATTTGAAATCTAAAAAAAAAAAATACAAATGAGCTTAGGTACAAAACCAAAATAGGCCTGTGTGCATGCATGCTAAATCACTTTAGTTGAATCCGTCTCTTTGCGACCCTATAGACTGTAGCCAGCTAACCTCTTCTGTGTGTGGGATTAAGAGGGTAACAGGCAGGAAGGCCAGGGGTCTCCAAACGGAGGAAAGAGGCTGCAAGTGCCAGACATTTTTATCTCTCTTAAGCGGCAGGAGGAAACAAACCAGCGATATTTTTTCTTCTTTATACAAATTTAAAAGGAGGTTTCTCTTAAAATGCTGTGTTGCCATGACACCTGGTTTCACCTGAAGCTAACTACTCTCAAACCTTGAGTTAACCAATACATTTCTTTTTCTTATGGAAATGTAATCTTAAGCTATGACTCCATCTTCAAGTTGGTTCCGCCAAATGGCCCAACTACTTACTCAGGTATTGTTCCCCTAATCTATGTAAATGAAACTATTTGTTGGTAATCTGCCCTTCTACAAGATTCAAGTCAATTGTTTTATGGAGAGGGATGAATTATCTGGTGCCATTCTAAGTTTTATGACATTCCTTTCTTTTCATTAACAGATTGTGAGTGACTATATAACAATATATATCCTGTCTGAGGACAGTCTTGGATTAAACCTTCTGGCTAATTCTGTTATCTTAAAACATAAATTATGGGAGTAGGTCTGGTCTTTACAAGGATGTATCCTGCCTGAGGACAATCTTTGGATTAAACCTTCTGGTCAACTCTGTTATCTTAAAATGTAAATTATGGGAGTAGGTCTGGTGAGGTCTTTACAACCTCCAGACATTCTTTGGATTCATTGGAGAGCATATCACTCCATTGCTAATACTAGCAAAGGGGTACTCTTTTGCCCCCTTCTGATGCCTATATCAGAAGCTTTCTCTATCTCCTTTGTACTTTAATAAAACTTTATTACACAAAAACTCTGAGCGATCCAGCCTCGTCTCTGGCCCCGGATTGAATTCGTCTCCTCCCGAGGCCAAGAATCCCGCGTCTTATCATTCAGCAACAACCTTTCAGGATTCTCCAGGCAAGAATACTGGAGTGGGTTGTGATAGCCTTCTCTAGCGGATCTTCCCAACCCAGGGATGCAGCTGTGTCTCTTATGTCTCCTACATTGGCAGGTGGGTTCTTTACTGCTAGTGCCACCCGGGAAGCCCAGAAACAGGCCTTTATCGTCATTCAGTCACTAAGTCATGTCTGACTCTTTGCCATCCCATGGACTGCAGTACACCAGGATTCCCTGTCCATCACCATCTACTGGAATTTGCTCAAACTCTAGTCCATTGAGTTGGTGATGGCATCCATCCGTCTCACCTTCTGTTGCCCCCTTCTTCTCTTATCATCAATCTATCCCAGTATCATGATCTTTTCCAGTGAATTGGCTCTTTGCATCAGGTGGGCAAAATATTGGAGATTCAGTTTCAGCATCAGTCCTTCCAATGAATATTCAGGATTGATTTTTCTTTAGTATTAACTGGTTTGATTTCCTTGCTGTTCAATGGGCTCTCAAGAGTCTTCTCTAGCACCACAATTGGAAGGCATTAACTCTTTGGTGATCAACCTTCTTTATGGTCCAACTCTCACATCTGTACAGGACAATTGTAAAAACCATACATTTGACTATATAAATCTTTTTTGGCAAAGTGATGTCTCTACTTTTTAATGTGCTGTCTAGGTTTTCTTTTCTTAACTTTTTCATAACTTCTCTTCCAAAGAGTAAGTATCTTTTAATTTCATGACTGCAGCCACCATCTGCAGTGATTTTGGAGCCCCCCACAAAAATAAAATCTGCCTCTGTTTCCACTTTTCCCCGTCTATTTGCCATGAAGTGATGGGACTGGATACCATGATCTTAGTTTTCTGAATGCTGAGTTTTAAGTCAGCTTTTTCACTCTCCTCTTTCACCTCATTGGGAGGCTCTAAATTTCCTCTTCACTTTCTGTCATTAGAGTGGTATCATCTGCATATCTGAGGTATTTTATTTCTCCCAGCAATCTTGATATCAGCTAGGGTTTCATCCAGCCCAGAGTTTCACATGAAGTACTTCATGTAAGTTTAATAAGCAGAGTGAAAATATATATCCTTGACATTCTCCTTTCCCAATTTTGAACCAGTTCATTGTTCTGTTGCTTCTTGACCTGTGTGCATGTTTGTCAGGAGGCAAGTGAGGTAGTCTGGTATTCCTATCTCTTGAAGAATTTCCCACAATTTGTTGTGATCCACACAGTCAAAGGTTTTAGCATAGTCAATGAAACAGAAGCAGCTGTTTTTCTGGAATACCCTTGCTTTTTCTATTTCCAGACAAGAATACTGGAGTGGTTTGCCATTTCCTTCTCCAGGGGATCTTCCCAACCCAGCAATCCAACCTGGGTCTCCCGCATTGCAGGCAGATGCTTTAGCATCTGAGCCACCAGGGAAGCCCTTATGATCCAACAGATGTTGGCAATTTGAACTCTGATTCTTCTGCCTTTTCTAAATCTGGTTTGTACATCTGGAAGTTCTCATCTCGTGTACTGTTGAAGACTCACTTGAAGGATTTTGATCATTACCTTGCTAGCATGTGAAATGAGGGTAGTTGTATGGCAGTTGGAACATTCTTTGGCATTGCCCTTCTTTTGGCTTGAAGTAAAAACTCACCTTGTCCAGTCTTGTGGACACTGCTGAAGGTCACTCTCACATGGACTCTCTAAATGATTTTAGCAGTCCCTTGGAGTCTTAATATTGTAAGGCTTTTATCATGGAGGAACATTTAATACAAATGTCAATATATATGGCATATATAACTAGAGACTACTAGAATTAGCACCTATGTGCCACTGCCTACATCACAGAGTAGAACTGTTTTATGTAGGTACCTGTGTGCCCCTCCTGATTTCATCACTTTCACCCCTTCCCCAGTGTTCCATACTTCTGAATTTTGTTCTCAATATTATCTTCATTTAAATGATGTTTTTCTACACTTGGATGGATCCTTAACAATCTATGATTAACTTTTTATTCTTCTAACTTTCTATGTTAATTCTTTGTATTCTTCTCCAACTTGCTTTCCTCCTTCATCATTATGTTTCTGACATTCATCCATGTTGATTCTTACAGCAACAGTTGTGTTATTTATTTTCATTGCCCATCGACTCAATGGACATGAGTTTGAGAAAGTTCTGGGAGTTGGTGATGCAAAGGGAAGCCTGGCATTCTGCAGTCCATAGGGTTGCAAAGAGTCAGACATGACTGAGCAACTGAACAGAACTGAACTGAACTGATGATTCATTTTATTTATATTTGGAAATCTCATTTTGCTTCATTTTCTTATTAGTTGATATTTGGATGGATTTAATTATTTTCTTGTAATGGAAAAAAGTGATGTCATGAATGTATACATGATTTGTCCTTTGGAAGTTACCTTAGTGTGTAAACAAGAATCCTAGGTATGTACAATCTGAGTTTCACCTGACGATGCCAAAAAGACTTATTGCACCATTTCTCCCCAAGGTTTGAAACTGCCAAACATTTTCACTTCTGCTCATCTGGTGTATATAAAATGGTGTATCTTTGTGGCTATAGTTTGCTTTCTTTGATTAGTTCTGAGTTTGAACATCTTTTTATACTTATTACACATGTGGGCATCTTCTATGAAGTAGTTGCCTATGATTTTGTGCATTTTCTATGGGGTTATTAGTCTTTTTCTTATTGATTCAAAAGATGCTAAACCTTTTTGATCATTCATGTTACAGATATTTCCTCTCAGTTTGTGATTTACCTTTTACTGTCTTCATGGTAAAGAGTAAGATCATTTTTTAGTAAAGAGTAGTAAAGATAATTTTTTTTTATGGTTTGTGCTTTTTGTATCATGCTTAAGAAATCATTTCCTCCTTTTTTCTTGTAAATATTCTTCTGAATATTTAAAAGTTTTGTTTTTCATGTTTTGGTCTTTAGTAGACCTGGAATCAATTCTCATGCACAGTGTGAGATACGAATTTATTTTTCTTTCCTAAGTAGAAAACCAGTAGTCTAAGTGTCATTTATTATTGATCATTATCCCATGACCTGCAATGCCAACTTGGCTGTAAATCTAGTTTCATATATATTAGTCAAATTTAATACATATTAGACTTTCTTCACGTGTACAATTGTCAAGTTCTGCACAATTAAGACACAGTCTTAATTCTTATAGCTTTATAAATAAGCTATGCTAGCTGTTCCTCCACAGTGTTTCTCTTCTTCAAAGAGCTTTGTCTCTGCTTGGCCCTTTGATGTTTCATATAATATTTAGAAGCAGGTTGCCAAAGTCCACAGAAACTCCTATTGGAATTTTGATTGGAATTCCAATGAATCTACAGATAAATCTAAAGAGAAAGGACCTCTGAGATTTTTCTATCTAGGAGCAAGTATGTCTCTTTATTTATTGATGTCTTTCCTAAAACTTTCAGCAAAACTTTATAATTTATATCAATAATGATCTTTCACAGCTCTTGTAGACATGTTCCTAAGTATCTTATATTTTGGAGCCTCAAACTATCGTTTATTTATTTAACTTTTCACTGTACCACTCAAGACCTCTACTTCAATTTTGAATAGAAATAGTGGTAGTGATAGAATGTGCTGTAGGCTAAATATCTGTCTCTCTCCTCAAATTCATATGTTAAAGTCCTAAATGCCCTTTAGGACTTGGTATTAGTGACATGGTATTAGGAGGCTTTGGGAGGTTTGGGGAAATGACTAGTTTGTGAATGCAGAGGCCTGATAAATGAGATTAATGGTTGTGAAAGGGGCCTGAGAGAAACCCCTTGCTCCTTCCACCATATGTGGATACAGCCAAACGTCTGTGATCTGCTGACAATGCCAGCAGCTTGATTTTGGACTCCCAGCTCTAAAACTGAAAAGGAACATTTCCTTTTTTTTTTTTTTTTAAACATAAGCCAAACAGTCTCTGGCATTTTGTTATAGCAGCCTGAACAGACTAAGACAGAATGGTTAGATAGACTCTTATTATTGACCTGATATGGAGGGAGATCCTTACAAATAAATGGAATAATAGTTATTTCAACAAAATTAGCTGAAATAAAAACATTCCTGGCAAATACATTTTCAGCTGATTTTTCATTCTACCTAAAATTTTGGCCTTTGTGAATCATTGTGTAGTTACGATTAAATTTAGAGAATATGTAAGTGTTTAAGCATCTTAATAGTAATTGGCACCTTAGCAGAGATTAGATTATATCAGATAGTAAAAGAATGAGGGTTAAATTTGACTAATGGGGAAAAAGAAAAAATATTCTCCATCCTGAGTCATCTGGGGCAAAACATCCGGTTGCCAGTTTCCCTCATCCTATATTTGGGATGACTCAGGATGGAGAATTTTTTTGTTCTACAGATCTGGCGTATGTAACTAATAGATCTTTGCAAGAAGCACATTTTCTAAGTTGCCAAGCCACGTGCACTGCACAATCTGTCTTTTGAGGGGGCTTTTTTTGAGCAGTGGAAACAGATGTCTGCCTGAACTTTGCTTTGAAGGATGTGTAAACAAAACCTCTAGAATTACCAGGGAAAAATATAGGGTGAAGTAATGTACACATCTGAATATAAGGGCTGGTAGTAGCAGCCTGGCATGAATATAGATAGACAGGGAGATAGATATTGATATTAGCATGCTGTGTTATACTTTATGGACTTCCCTGGTAGCTAAACTGGTAAAGAATCCACCTGCAATGCAGGAGACCCCAGTTTGATTCCTGGATCAGGAAGATCTGCTGGAGAAGGGATAGGCTACCCATTCCAGTATACTTGGGCTTTCCTGGTGGCTCAGATGGTAAAGAATCCACCTGCAATGCAGGAGACCTGGGATCGATCACTTGCTTGGAAAGATCCCCTGAAGAAGGGAATGGCTACCACTCCAGAATTCTGATCTGGAGAACTCCATTTACAGAGAAGCCTGGCAGGCTACACTCCATGGGGTCACAAAGAGCCAGACTCGACTGAGCAACTTTCACTAAAATGTATTTATGATTTATTAAATTGAATGGAATGTTTATAAATGTGTGTTTGCATATGTCTAACACATCAATACATCAGATTGTGTTTCGCATATATGTGCACCACTTATGAGTTTTATATAAATATGAGCACCATTGATATCAATAGTAGTTAGTTATCATAGCTTCCTTTATCAGGTAAAATATATGAGTAAAGATAAGATAGGAAATATATTGAGGTCAAGATGAGTGGTAATTAGGGCACCTGAAGCACTCATACTTTAGCCCCATATTAGAATTTATTAACAAATACATTAGAGTTAAATTTGCAAATTATGTTCTGTAACACCCAATCTAATATCCCCTTGAGGGACAAAAGACTCTTTAAATGAGAAAAAATGACCGACTAGAAAATATCAAGAAGAAGTAAGAGGCACCTATTTCACTAATAATCATTATTTCACATCAGTTCTTTAACATGAAAAGGGCATGGTTTTACAATGCAATGAGCCTAAACAATGAATTTCTAAGATGATTTCTAAGACAGCAGGGGTCAGAAGAGTTCTCAGAGCTTCATGTCACCTAGGACATATATCTGGATGTGAAAATAATTTCAACCTTCTTGCCATATCACCACAAAGAAAAATGAGAAGAGAGGCCAGGTTACCCCAGAAATCAACGCTAGACTGCCAGAGGTTTACAGCTTCACTCTGCCCCGGTGACTTTTGGAGATAGAAGAGGATTGAGGGAATGAGAGAGCAAATTCTTTTCTGATATTTTATTTTTTGCAATAAAGATAATAAATTGCATTGCAGACCTTTTCAAGTGAATACAAATATGTTTCAGGAAGAGTTCTGCCACTGAATAACTATATATTATCAACAGCTCATTTCACAATGCATTTGTCCTCACCATGGATCATATTCATAGACCAAGGTTCTCCATGAATCTCAGGTACATAGAACAACAGTAGAGAAAGTGCATTACTAATGCCGACCTGAGAACATAACAGAAGAGGTAGGTTTGCTCAACTCTATACCATCTTTCTTTTTTAATTCTTCTGGCACCAGGCCTTATCTCAGAATGTGATGTAAAATAATGAGAGAAACAATAAAATAAAATAATGAGAAAAACTGATATATTGGTATAATTTACACTGTGTCAAGTACATTCACATCAAGTATGTATGCATCACTAATTTGACCTTTTCAACCACCCTGCAAGGTAGATAGTAGTTATTTCATAGGAGAGATTGATTTAGTCCTCCCCAGATTTCAATCTGGTGTTATGGTGATTGGCAGGACAGATATACACTGAGTCTTCTGAATGTAAGATGAATGCTCTTTCCAATGGGGATTGTTTATTTGGTTGATTACACAATTAAAACTTTGAATCAAAGGTAGAAAAAGCAGTTCTGCTTTCAGTTCCTTGTTATGAATAACTAACGATACATTTGAAAGGCAAGTTTGCAAATTATTTTTCTGTAATATCCAATTCATCCTGTAGAGGTAGCTGGATGTTAGTTTAAGTATTTGAGCAAGTCCTGCAAGCATAGTGAATATTATTCTAATTCTAGCAGGTCACAAACTGTTGGAGTATTAACAAATAATAAAGTACACAGTTGGGAATAAGAATTCCATTTCTGTCTTTCTGGAAGAATGCTTGCTGAAGGGGAAACAGGATTTATCTATGCTGCTGGATTCTTTGAGATAAACTGGGTAATTTTGCAGTCAAAGGCATTTTCCTGTCAGTGTCCCATATAGTCTGTTGATGAATGGATTTCTAATCACCATCATTGTTCCATTTGGGCAGAGGTCCACGGTTCTAGAAAATTCCATAAAGCCAAGTTTTATTGTGTTACACTTAGCGTCAAACACAGCCAGTGACCCAGAAAGAGATTGAGAGTATGTTGAAGTCATAATATGGCTATTTCTAAACTTCTGTTGAATAGGATTCCCTGATTACCCTTCAGTAAAATTCCCTATCTCTTCTATGGAGACAATGGCTTTGCTAGTGACAGAGCTAAACAAGGCTGAGTTTAGAAGAATTGATGCCTTTGAACTGTGGTGCTGGAGAAGAATCCTGAGAGTCCCTTGGACAGCAAGATCAAACCAGTCAATTTTAAGGGAAATCAACCTTGAATACTCATTGGAAGGGCAGATGTTGAAGCTGAAGCTCCAGTATGTTGATCACTTGATGTGCACAGCTAACTCACTGGAAAAGTCCCTGATTCTGGGAAAGACTGAGGGCAGAAGGAGAAGAGGGCATCAGAGGATGAGATGGCTGGATGGCATCACTGATACAATGGACATGAACTTGGTCAAATTTAAGGAGATGATGAGGGACAGGGAGGCCTGGTGTGTTGCAGTCAATGTTGCAAAGAATCAGACATGACTGGGTGACTGAACAACAACAAAGACAGTCATACTGGAACAATTCTGGTGGATTATAGTTTTTTGGAACAATTCTGGTGCCACTGGAGAGAATTTTCACAATGATTGTGGTATTTGCCATATAAATTTATTGATAATATTAATAAAATTGGCAACTTCATTAGGTCTCCCTACCTCCCTCCCTTCCTTCATTCCGTGTTTTTCTATACTTCAACAGCTGTTTACTGAGGACCAACTATGGAGCAGTCAGGCTACATGCCAGACTGGATGAAGCACAAACTGGAATCAAGATTGTGGGAGAAATATCAATAACCTCAGATATGCAGATGACACCGCCCTTATGGTAGAAAGTGAAGAGGAACTAAAGAGCCTCTTGATGAAAGGGGAGAATGAAAAAGCTGATGCAAAACTCAACATTCAAAAAACTAAGATCATGGCATCTAGTCCCATTACTTCATGGCAAATAGATAGGGAAAGAATGGATACAGTGAAAGACTTTTATTTTCTTGGGCTCCAAATCTCTGCAGTTGGTGACTGCAGCCATGAAATTAAAAGAAGCTTGCTCCTTGGAAGAAAAGCTATGACCAATCAAAAGCAGAGACATTACTTTGCCAACAAAGCTATGGTTTTTCCATTAGTTATGTATGGGTGTGAGCATTGGACTACAAAGAAACCTGAGTGCTGAAGTATTGATGCCTTTGAATTGTGGTATTGGAGAAGACTCTTGAGAGTCCATTGGACTGCCAGGAGATCCAACCAGTCAATCCTAAAGGAAATCATGAATATTCATTGGAAGGACTGATACTGAAGCTGAAACTCCAATACTTTGGCCACCTGATGCAAAGAGCTGACTCATTTGAAAAGACCCTGATGCTGGGAAAGATTGAAGGCATGAGGAGAACGGGATGGCAGAGGATGAGATGGTTGGATGGGGTCACCAACTCAATGGACACGAGTTTGAGCAAACTCCAAGGGTTGGTGATGGACAGGAAAACCTGGTGTGCTGCAGTCCATGGAGCTGCAAAGAGTTGGACATGACTGAGCAACTGAAATGAAATGTATCAGTCAATGTTGTAGATGCTAAGGATATAAGCATCACTGCTGCTGCTGGTGCTAAGTCACTTCAGTCGTGTCTGACTTTGTGCGACCCATAGACGGCAGCCCACCAGGCTCCCCCATCCCTGGGATTCTCCAGGCAAGAACACTGGAGTGGGTTGCCATTTCCTTCTCCAAGGCATGAAAGTGAAAAGTGAAAGTGAAATCGCTCAGTCGTGTCCGACTCAGCGGCCCCATGGACTGCAGCTTACCAGGCTCCTCCATCCATGGGATTTTCCAGGCAAGAGTACTAGAGTGGGGTGCCATTGCCTTCTCCAAAGTATCATTGAACATAAAGCTAGTACCCTCATGGCACTTCCAATTCATATGGAGCAAAAAGGATACTAACAAAATAAACCCATATTTACTATGTTAACAGATAAGTGTTGTGAAGACTAAAGCCAAGGAAGATGTAAAAAGTCATGGATAGGGTAGTATTTTAGATCTGTCAGCAGAGAAATTCCCATTGCTTAGCCATTACTATATGGGCAGAAATTGAATGAATTAAGGGAGAAGCATGAAGGTATCTGGGAAACAAACTTTCTAAGATCAGAAAGCACCAGTGCAAAGGCTCTATGAGTTTCTTGGTGTATTTGTTTTTTAAGTGTGGTTGAGAATGAGGGGGAAATTGTAGAAAATGAGATTCAAAAAGGCAGCTCAGGGCTGTGATGTTTATAAAAAGACTGTGAGTTTCCCTGTTTAAGATGGAAAAGAATCAGTATGTTTTGGAGAGCAGGCTCATGAGATGATTCATTTAAAAGGATGACTCTGACTGTGGTGCGTGGACTAGCATGCAGAAAGCCAAGGAACAAATCAGAAGGACCAGACTTATGGGTGAATTTAACCTTTCTAGTGCATGCATGCTGTCACCTCAGTCATGTCCGACTCTGAGACACTATGGCCTGTAGCCCACCAGGCTTCTCTGTTCATGGCATTCTCCAGGCAAGAATACTGGAGTGGGTTGCCGTGCCTTCCTCCAGGGGATCTTCCTGACCTAGGGTCAAACCTGCATGTGCTACATTGCAGGTGGATAAAGGGGAATTTGCAACACTTGCCTGATGGTCCTTTGATTAAACTGGGTTAAAACTGTTTTATTTTTTTATCCCAATAACTTAAGGGGAAATTATTATTGAATGTTACACAATGCACAGTTTCTTCTATAGGGAAGATAGTAACCTGACCTTGAGTGTGGCTGTCCTTGAAGGACCTTTCATGTGGGCTAAAGACAAATTCTATCATTCCAGTGTTGGAGTATTTGGGTTAGCCAAGAATTCTATCTTCATCAGAGTATTTCCTATGTATTCAAGGGAAAGTGAAACTTTTGGCTGCTCTCTGTCTTCTGGTCTCATGTGACTTACCTTCTTGTTGCTCAGTCCCTCACTCATATCCAACACTTTGCAATCCCATGGACTGCAGTACTCCAGGCTTCCCTGTCCTTCACCATCTCCCAGAGTTTGCTCAAACTCATGTCCATCGAGTTGGTGATCCCACCCAACTATCTCATTTCTGCCATCCCCTTCTCCTCTAGTTGGAGGAGTAGGTGGTGAACAGGGAGGCCTGGCGTGCTGCGGTTCATGGGGTCGCAAAGAATCAGACACGACTGAGCAATTGAACTGAACTGAACTAGGTTTGTCATTGCTTTCTTTCCCAAAAAGAAGGTCATGGCTGCAGTCGCCGTCCACAGTGACTTTTAAGTAAAACTGCCTTCTAGTTTCACTTAAAAAAGAAAGAAAAATAAATCAAGATCCACCTTAAAAGAGAGTAATAGCTAAATGTCTGCTGCTGCTGCTAAGTCACTTCAGTCATGTCCAGCTCTGTGCGACCCCATAGATATCAGCCCACCAGGCTCTCCGGTCCCTGGGATTCTCCAGGCAAGAACACTGGAGTGGGTTGCCATTTCCTTCTCCAATAGCTAAATGTCTAGTAGGACCTAAATCAGACATTTAATAAAAATATTAAGTGGAAATAGATAAACAACATCATGGTGATCATATCTCAATTGTAGAGTATATGTTTGCCCTTGTAGGAAAAGAGAGTGGAAGTTATACTCAATAGTTAACAATATTCTTCTGTGGATATTGAGATTAAAAGTATATTTTTTCTTGATTATTTTTTCTCCAGTTCAGTTCAGTTCAGTTGATCAGTCGTGTTCAACTCTTTGTGACCCAGCATCATGCCAGGCCTCCCTGTCCATCATCAACACCAAGAGTTTACTCAACCATATGTCCATGAGTTGGTGATGCCATCCAACCATCTCATCCTCTGGTAGCCCCTTCTCCTCCTGCCTTCAATCTTTCCCAGCATCAGGGTCTTTTCAAATGAGTCAGCTCTTTGCATCAGGTTGCCAAAGTATTGGAGTTTCAGTTCAGTACCAGTTCTTCCAAGGAATATTCAAGGCTGATTTGCTTTAGTATTGACTGGTTGAATCTCCTTGCAGTCCAAGTGGACTCTCAAGATTGCAGTCCAAGTGGACCTTCAAGAGTTTTCTCCAACACCACAGTTCAAAAGCATCAATTCTTCAGTGCTCAGTTTTCTTTATAGTCCAACTCTCACATCCATACATGACTACTGGAAAAACCACAGCCTTGACTAGATGGACCTTTGTTGGCAAAGTTATGTCTCTGCTTTTTAATATGCTGTCTAGGTTGACCATAACTTTTCTTACAAGGAGCAAGCATCTTTCAATTTCATAGCTGCAGTCTCCATTTGCAGTGATTTTGGAGCCCCCCAAAATAAAGTCTGTCACTGTTTCCATTGCTTCCCCATCTATTTGCCATGAAGTGATGGGACCAGATGCCATGGTCTTAGTTTTCTGAATGTTGAGTTTTAAGCCAACTTTTTCACTCTCCTCCTTCACTTTCATCAAGAGGCTCTTCAGTTCTTCTTCGCTTTCTGCCATAAGGGTGGTGTCATCTGCATATCTGAGGTTATTGATATTTCTTCTGGCAATCTTGATTCCAGCTTATGTTTCATCCAGCCCAGCGTTTCTCATGTTGTACTCTGCATATATTTTTTCTCCAGTACTCCAGTATGAATATATATTACTTTTATGATGATAAAACATACTGTTACTTAGAAATTCATTTAGAATTCCTCATTGAGTAGCTAGACGTAATGTCTCTTTCACTGGCATTAAGAATATGAGCTGTATTCTGGTGGCAAAGGAAGAAGAGCTCATGGAAAGCAGGGGCTTCTGCTGTAGTGCAGGATACTGGAGAAACTAGCTCAGATGCATGGATGAAAAATACATGCCTGATTGTTAAGTCCTGTTCAGTTCCAGGCAGAAAACCCAAATTTTAATGAAATTTTCTAAAGATATTTAATGTGATACAAAGTTTCTAAAATAAATTGAAATCAGCATTATTAAAATGTTTCTATTCTGAGCCTCCTAGGCCTGATGATTGAATTATTTACTGGTTTGTTATAGCATTTCCTTCTCACTTTAGAAGTGTATATTTAACTATGACCTGGACATTCTTTCTGAAAGTGAAGTTTCAACTATTGGTCCTTTTCATCTTTTATATGGTGTTTCTGGTTCTTTTATCTTGTATAAGGAAAGTGTCTATATACTCCTTCTCACACTGAGTTCCTGCTTTCCATTATAAAAAAAGAGGAGTGGGGGATGCACATAATATTGATATTATTGAGTCATTTATTACAAAAAATGATGGTTGCAGATTCAATCACTCTAGCAGAAGGCAAAAGGAAAAAGTGAAAATCAGATATTCAATACAATCATATGAAAAGAATGGGCCAGTTCTTACAAGTGGTCAAGTAGATATGCAAATAGCAGATGAAATAATTTTGCTATTTTAGAGATGAGCATCTTTTCTGGTCCCTATTACCACAGCCCAGCTGGTATCACATCTAAACTTATTCTGTCACCTCGGTTTTGTTTGTCCTATCTATATAATGTAAAATAAAAGTTGTAATGAGATTCTTATTGAAAATATATTTCCTTTGGTGTCAAATGTTGTATTCTTATATTATTTTAAAATTGACTTTATAATTTCTGATTTAATTATTACAAGTGAAACTCACATTAAATATAGAAAATAGAAATAAGAGGAAAAAAAAAATCACCCTTAACCCCATTACTCTGGGAGGGTCATTTTTAACACTTAAAGATGTGTATAAAGGAGAGGTGGATGCAGGAAACATAGTTAACGTTAAGGCTAGTCCTTGATGGAGATGCATAGCTATTTAACAGTTTGGGGGATTACTTTTTATTAAGGCTCAGTGGACCACATTACACTAGCAAAGAAAAACTCTGTATTTATGGAACAGCTGAACTCTTCCTGCTGCTGGAGTTGGGGCTACTCCAGAACCCCTTAGCACCACTAAGAGACTGCTTAGTGGGGGCTCTGGCCCTTGTCCAATGCTCTACCAGAGGTTGTGCTGCTGGATGAAAGGTGCATACTTTTTTTTTTTAAATAAATTGACATCTAAGAATGTTGAGTCACTTTATACACCTGCCAGGGGAGTATTTTTGCCTTGGCTCCTTAATTCTGTGTTTACTGATTTTTTAAAATGTCTAGTAGCTAGAAATGACATTTCCTTCTTTTAATTAGCAATCTTTTATTATCCCTGAAGATAAAAATTGTAATATGTTTGTTGACATTTTTCTACTCTTGTGAATTGTCTGTAAATGCCCTTTATACATGATATCTATTTTAGTGTTTCTTTATTATAAATGCTAATATCTCCTTAAACAATTAGGAATATTAATCCAACAGTTCATTTTTAATTCTTTATGGGGTTTGATTTGTGTTTATATTTTGCTTGCAATGTCTTGAGGATTGGGTCAAAATTTTAACCAGTGTTTTTCTTTATTGTTTATACTTTTGATCTCTTCTTTAGAAGATTTTCATCAGCTCCAATATTGTTTGTATATTACTTTTATTTTTTAAATTTACAGTTCTCATTCTTCTGGAACTTGGTTTGGATTGGGTTGTAAGGTAAGGAGCTAATTGGTTTTTACTCTAGTTCAGTAGTTGCAGTTCATTCATTTATTTATTTGTGTACTTATTCCACAAATAAGAAATTAAGTGACTAGTATCCTCCAAGTACTAATCTATGTGCATATGTAGCACAGTGAGGAAAAGAAAAAAATTCCTGTCTCATGGAGCTTGCATTCTTGTGATCAGAGACAATTTGTAAGTAAATATTTATTTTCAACAATGATAAGTACCCATGAAAAATCAAACAGAGTAAGGCAGATGGATAGAGGGTACTATCTTAAAAGAGATGGTTAAGGACATGTTTGCACTTGCAGGAACTTAAAAAAAAAATTGGAATGTAATTGCTTTACAATATTGTTAGTTTCTACTGTATAACAAAGTGAATCAGTTATATGTACATGTATAGCCCCTCCCTCTCGGACCTCCATCCCATCCCTTCCATTCCACCCATCTCAGAGCACTGAGATGAACTTTCTGTGCAACTTTCCACTAGCTGTCTCTTTTACACGTGGACAACATTAAACGCATCAACATACAAATTATAGGGATCCCAGAAGAAGAAGAGAAAGAGGAAAGGGTTTGTGGTGACTTTTGAGCAAAGAATAAGTAAGGGAGTTAGCCAGGGGATTTTTCTGGGTGAAGAGCAATCTTAGTAGAGCAATAATCAGTGGGAAGGACTGAGGCAGAAGTGTGCTTAGCTAGATAGTATGTGGTAGGGAAGGGCCAGGTCACGTGGTGCCACGAGAACATGTTGAAGATGTGCATCTACTCGGAGTGATTTAGGAAGGCATTAGAAGGTTCTGAGCTGATAGTAATAGGTTCTAGATAGTTTTCTAAAGGATCATTTTGACTGTTGCAAATATATATATATATCTGGTTTATCTCTCATGCTGTATTAAGTCTTACTGCTCTGATGTCTACCTATATACCTCACAGTTTAACAGTCAGGGATTTATGATATGTTATTTCATCTAGTCAGACAACTTTCCCACCATTAGACTTTGAAAAATATTGTTTTGCTTGGTTTTGTGCATTTTCCCCAGATAATATTTGGAAATACTTTTATATTAATATAATCATTGAATCAGATCTATAGATACATTTTGGGATCTATTAATACTATTTATTCTTATGCAGGCTATGCTTATTTCCTGTCCTGATCTGGGTGTTATTTTGTCTTTCTTGGAAGAATTGTATTGTTTACATAGTTTTTCCATGGGAAAGTGAAAGTCACTTAGTCGTGTCCAACTTTATTCAACCCCAGGGACTATATAGTCCATGGAATTCTCCAGGCTAGAATACTGGAGTGGGTAGCCTTTCCCTTCTCCAGGGGATCTTCCCAACCCAGGGAGGGAATCCAGGTCTCCTAAATTGCAGGTAGATTCTTTACCGGCTGAGCCACAAGGGAAGCCCAAGAAAACTGGAGTAGGTAGCCTATCCCTTCTCCAGTGGATCTTCCCAACCCCGGAATCACACTGGGGTCTCCTGCATTGCAGGCAGATTCTTTACCAACTGAGTTATCAGGGAAGCCCTTAGTTTTTCCATACTTATTATTAAATTTAGTTTAGAAAGTTTATATTTGTATTGTTTCTGTGGAATGCTATTTCTCGTTTATATTTTCTTACAAATTCTTTCCAGTTCTAAAAATACTGTCAAAATGAAAATACATAAGATCATGTCTGATCACTTTTAAAATCTGGCTTGCATACTCTATGGCTTTTAATTAGATTCTCTTCTATTTTGGAAAAACTGTCTTTACAGAAACAGTTTAAATTTTCCTTTCCAATATTTATACTTCTCCTTTTATATTTGTGTATTGAATCAACTGAAATGACAGAATGATATTGTTTTGCCAATAATGGACATACTTTTCTTGAATCTCTGTATGTAAATCCCTCCAATATTGAGATATCAAGTGGGTTTAATCTCATGTGCTAACTTCAGTCAAATGGTAGTGACTGGTTTTCTGAAGTTCTGTTCTGAGAAAGTTTGGGTTAAATGCAAACAGTTCCATGTTCAATTAACATTTTGTGCCATGAACTAAAAGCAGTTGTTACTAGTGTAGACTTTAGTATAATACTAGCTATTAATTTGCAATGATTTTCATCATGGGGTGCAATATTGCAGAAG
Source organism: Cervus canadensis (assembly GCF_019320065.1). Classification (NCBI taxonomy): domain Eukaryota; kingdom Metazoa; phylum Chordata; class Mammalia; order Artiodactyla; family Cervidae; genus Cervus; species Cervus canadensis. The sequence continues at coordinate 35,585,688 of NC_057409.1, read as the reverse complement.
TTGTAAACAAATTCTATCAGATTATACTTCACCCACACTTTCATACATGATCAAGTTCTCATGCTTGTTAATTTGTGCAAAAGTTGGGGGAGCATATGACACTAAAAAAGTAGACTTGTATGAGAATCTTCCAGTTTTACCAGGGAGAACTAATACTTCAAAATCTAGTAAACAGAGCAGATTGTTTTAAGTTCTCCCAAGGGAAATGAGGATTAAGGTTATTCTCCATCTTTTTTCAAACCCAACCATTCTGTCTTGCAGAATGCAGTGTTGAAAGAAAATAATTCATGCCAAATGGAAATTAAACTGCATATATCTTGATTTTCAGCACCCACAGAACCTGAGGCTCAGCTTCTCAAAGGTAAGGTGGAGGATTTTAACACAGCACATAACATCACATGTTTTTATAATTAGAATAGTTAGAATGTCAGTACAAAGAGAGAGAGAGAGAAATTTGAGACACACGTCCTGGCAATTTGGGCTTAAAAATGCAGATAGGGTTGTTAAGATTAGGGAAAACCTGAGCCTCACCAGAAGTCGTTCATCAGACAAAATAATATTTTACCAGATTTCTGCTTGACCACAGTCCCACTCTATATTTACCAGAGTAAAGAGGCAATTTTTAAGAGATGTGTGAATTAAAAGTTGACTTAGAGGGAGTAAATTAATTTTATATTTTAAATTCTATCTCATACAACCAGTTGAATACATAGAATATATCATTTCCATTTAAATCAGGAAACATAACAAAGTAATTATGAAAATTCTTAGCTCAAGCTGCATATTAGAATGCTTTTAAAATGCTAATATTTGGATCCCAGCCCTAAAAGCTCTGACTTAATTAATATGGTGTGAGATCTTTAAATTCATACCCCCTTGAGAAACTTAGTCAGTTCTAATTGGAGCAAAAGTTGGAAACTATTACATCATTGCTCCATCTCAAAAGATGTCCCTTTTGTTGTCAAAGTCTTTATGTGTGCCAATATATCAAGGACATCACCAGATGCTCAATTCTGAAATCAGATGTTTATATTCTTTGCAGCCAAAGATGGAGAATCTCTATACAGTCAGCAAAAACAACACTGGGAGATGACTATGGCTCAGATCACGAACTCCTTATTGCCAAATTCAGACTTAAATTGAAGAAAGTAGGGAAAACCACTAGACCTTTCAGGTATGACCTAAATCAATCCCTTATGATGATACAGTAGAAGTGAGAAATAGATTCAAGGAATTAGATCTGAGGGACAGAGTGCAAGATTAACTATGGTCAGAGGTTCGTGACACTGTACAGGAGACAGGGATCAAGACCATCCCCAAGAAAAAGAAATGAAAAAAACCAAATTGGCTGTCTGAGGAGGCCTTACAAATAGCTGTGAAAGAAGGGAAGTGAAAAGCAAAGGGGAAAAGGAAAGATATAACCATTTGAATGCAGAGTTCCAAAGAATAGGAAGGAGAGATAAGAAAGCCTTCCTCAGCGATCAATGCAAAGAAATAGAGGAAACCAGTAGAATGGGAAAAACTAGAGATCTCTTCAAGAAAATTAAAGATACCAAGGGAACATTTCATGCAAAGATGGGCACAATAAAGGTCAGAAATTGTATGGACCTAACAGAAGCAGAAGATATTAAGAAGAGGTGGCAAGAATACACAGAACTGTACAAAAAGATCTTCACGACCCAGAAAATCACAGTGGCGTGATCACTCACCTAGAGCCAGACATTTTGGAATACAAAGTCAAATGGGCCTTAGGAAGCATCACTACAAACAAAGCTAGTGGAGGTGATGGAATTCCAGTTGAGCTATTTCAAATCCTAAAAGATGATGCTGTGAAAGTGCTGCACTCAATATGTCAGCAAATTTGGAAAACTGTGCAGTGGCCACAGGACTGGAAAAGGTCAGTTTTCATTCCAATCCCAAAGAAAGGCAATGCCAAAGAACGCTCAAACTACCACACAATTGCACTCATCTCACACTCTAGTAAAGTACTGCTCAAAATTCTCCATGCCAGTCTTCAACAATAAGTATGTGAACTGTAAACTTCCAGATGGTCAAGCTGGATTTAGAAAAAGCGGAGGAAATAGAGATCAAATTGCCAACATCCATTGGATCTTTGAAAAAACAAGAGAGTTCCCGAAAAACATCTACTTCTGTTTTATTGACTATGCCAACGCTTTTGACTCGTGGATCACAATAAATGGAAAATTCTTCAAGAGATGGGAATACCAGACAACCTGACATGCCTCTTGAGAAATCTGTATGCAGGTCAGGAAGCAACAGTTAGAACTGGACATGGAACAACAGACTAATTCCAAATTGCGCAAGGAGTAAGTCAAGGCTGTATATTGTCACCCTGCTTATTTAACTTATATGCAGAGTATATCATGAGAAACACTGGGTTGGATGAAGCAAAAGCTGGAATCAAGATTGCCAGAAGAAATATCAATAACCTCAATTATGCAGACGATACCACCCTTACGGCAGAAAGTGAAGAAGAACTAAAGAGCCTCTTGAAAGTGAAATAGGAGAGTGAAAAAGTTGGCTTAAAGCTCAATTCAGAAAACTAAGATCATGGCATCTGGTCCCATCACATCATGGCAAATAGATGGGGAAAAAGTGGAAACAGTGACAGCCTTTATTTTTAGGGCTCCAAAATCACTACAGATGGTGACAGTAGCCCTGAAATTAAAAGATGCTTGCTCCTTGGAAGAAAAGTTATGACCAACCTAGACAGCATATTAAAAAGCAAAGATGTTACTTTGCCTGCAAAGGTTTGTCTAGGAAAAGATATGCTTTTTCCAGTGGTCATGTATGGATATGAGAACTGGAGTATAAAGACGGCTGAGCACCAGAGAATTGATGCTTTTGAACTGTGATGTGGAGAAGACTCTTGAGAGTCCCTTGGACTGCAAGGAGATCTATCCAGTCCATCCTAAAGGAAATCAGTCCTGAATATTCATTGGAAGGACTGATGCTAAAGCTGAAACTCCAATACTCTGGCCCCATGATGAGAAGAAGTGACTCATTTGAAAACACCCTGATGCTGGGAAAGATTGAAGGCAGGAGAAGAAGGGGACAATGGAGGATGAGAAGAAGACCACAGGAATTATACGGTTGTGTGGAAGCCACATGACAAAAGTGTTTCAACAAGAAACACTTTTGAGTGTTAGATAGCATCACCAACTCAATGGACATGAATTTGAGTAAACTCAGGGAGCTGGTGATAGACAGGGAGTCCCGGCATGCTCCAGTCCATGGGATCACAAAAAGTCAGACACAAATGAGCAACTGAACTGAATATTAATTAAGTATTTGTTTAGGTTTCATAAATGTACTAAAATGACCTCCAATTAAATCACCTGGAGAAACATTAAAGAATTCCTTTCCTGAGTAATTGGACTTAAAAGAGTAATAACAAAGGACTCCACAGTATCATCTCATGTCACACACATGAAATAATGTAATGGTTTTTAAAATTTTATTTTTTCAAACTCATACTTTAAATTTTATAATTTTTAATAAGTAAATTGTGGTAAAATTACACCAATAGTAGATTATTTTTATTAATATTATGTAAGAAAATTATAAAAATTATAAACTATAATTACATAAATCCAATAATTTTAACTTATGATTTTATATATTATGTTTATATAAATTATAATTATGTAGTAGTAAAATACATATAATGAAAGCTTAGTTATATCACATATACTTATTGAATACCTTCTTTGCCACACTCTTTTAGACAACAAACTTAAGATAAAAAGAAAAACACACCCACACATCTCTCTCTGCTGGTGTCTACATTTAAGTGGAAGAGATGGATAATAACCAAATGACCAAAGTGAAGTAGTCTCACTTGAAAATCATAATCTCTCTTAAGAGGCTTTTAGCGATGAGCCACAGTCATGCTGTTTGCCTTTACTATATATGCTCCCGTTCTCCTAAATCACTATTTTTCATTTTTTTCTCCTCTCTTCTCACTATTCAACAGCCTTACCCTTTCCTTATTCTGATCCTCTTCTTTCCAAGCCATTGTGAATATTAAAACCATTGGGAAGGAGTTTCCACATTTGCACCAACTTGTCTGAATCTGTAGTCATGGTTGTATTGCCTTCCTTCCTGTTCTGAGTGTCCATAATACACTCTGTGCCAAATTTCACCTCTTTCCCCTTCTCAGTTTTATCACTCAAGCAAAAACAGTTTTTCCCTCTCCACTGCCTATTTCCCATCAAAGTGCAAAATATCTGTAGTTTATCCAATCTCATAAAACAAAGATATTAATGCCACTCTAGTGTGATCCACTATTAACTACATTGAAAGTTCCATGTCCCAGGAAACTTCTGACCTATATCAATAGGATGGTTGGTGACTCTACTTGAGACCACATTTCTCTCTAGTCACCATTCCAGTTTTCTGCTCCTTGTTACAGAGAAATTCATAAATTTTTAATATTCACACACTCTAATTCTTTTCCATTCTCTCCTGCACATAGTCTTTTATCTCAACTGCTTTGCGGGAAATGCTCTTATCAAAGTCATCAACAATGACTATATTGCTAAATCCAATGGGCAATTTTCAGTCATCACCTTACTTCATCAGCCAGTTGCGTTTGATGCTGTTTGATCACTCTTCTTGTTGAAACACTTTTGTCATGTGGCTTCCGCACAACCGTATAATTCCTGTGGTCTTCTTCTGGTCATTTCTTTATATTTTCCTTTTCTGGTTCCTTATTTTAGGATCTCTAAATTTGAAGTACTCCCCCAAAATTCAATCTTCAGACCACTTCTTTTGTTCATGACATAGTCAAAACTAACATGGGCTTTTGAAGGAAATAATGATATAAGAAAGAGCTCATGGGAGATATTAAATGCTTTATTTTAATTGCTAAATTAAGGTATGTTTACAAGTCATTATATTCTAGATATAAATTAAGAAATATGACTTGTATTGTGTATACTGTGTAATATATTAGGGATATGTTGTATTCAAAATAAACTAGGACAGAAGAATTTTTTGTTAAAAGGATGACAACTGAGTACTCACATTTTAAATACTATTTAAAACATTCCTTTGGAATATTGGAAATCAATGAATAGTAAATGATGTAAAAAAATAAAAAACAACAATATTTTTACAATACTCAATAATGCCATTGTATAAATTAATTATATACAACTTAATTGGAAAGATGATTAATGATTAATTTGCATATAATAGGAAAATATACATTGATAGAGATCATTGTAATTGCCATCATTTGTAGTTTTGTGTGCATTCAGGCATGGCAATTTTTTTTTTTAATGCTTGATGTACTTGGGTTAAGACTGTTTTCATGAGGCAGTACAATCTAGTGGTTAAGATTCAACTTTTTGGAGCCAGGCAGACTGGATTTGCATTTCAGCTCTATCATTTGTTTGTTGTGCAATCATGGAAAAGTAACTTAACCTCACTAAAGCTCAGATGTCTCACAAGCAACATGAGAATAATAACTTATTCAGTAAGTTATAGTAAAATGCAACAAATAATGTGTTTAGCACCATGCCTGAAATGCAGTAAGTACTTAGCAAACATGGGCTGTTTTGATATTCATGATCCAAAGAAAAAAACTTTGAAATTCACTTTAATTTTTATCCTATCTTCTTTGATTCCATTATGTCTTACTCTCTTATGCAAACTTTACTTTGATTTTTAAAATTTCAACATTTAGAAGAATATATTTTAAAAACTCAAGAATTACTTGATTTTGATACTTATTAAGGACAGAAACATGTTTTTTCTACATCTCAGATTTTTTTTTAAAAAATCCTACAATGTCAAAATGTCAGTTAACCAGAGTACTGAACCTTATGTGCATTTGTCACTATCTGGAAACAGAGATCCTTTCTGAAGGGACAAAATGTGAGGCAGTTTAGTCCAGAGCAAGCTTGGATAATATCTTTTTTAAGTTGCTGCCAGTGATTAGTGGCACTAGCAGGAATTAGTCTAGACTGGTGTTAGTGCCCACGCAGGGCTGGATCCATGAGGAAATGCTAGCTGATATAAGATGTTCTGGTTCACACTGTTCAGGCATTTATCAGTGAGTAGGATTATAAAAAAGGCAGTGAGTCAAGAAAACTTCTTTCCTGTCAGCAACTCTGTGTCACAATCCATTGCTCTTATTTAAAAATGGAGGAAAGGTAATCTAATAGTGGTATTCATTTCACTATATAAATGTATATCAAATCATCACATCATACACTTTAAACTTTCATGTTATATGCCAACAATATTTCAATAGAACTGGAGAAAATGGAAGAAAAGAGGAAAGAAATAAAAATTTTGGCTGATTTCTTTTGCCTCCTAACAGACATAAGACTCACTTGCTATCTTTCTTTTTTTCCTTTCATCATCTTTTTTTCCTCCCAAAAATCATTTTATGGCTAAAAATTGACACTGAATTACAAAACCAGATTTATATGATACCATTACTTGATAGAATAATTTTGTATACTTAAGAAAAATAACAGGGGTGGTTCCAACAATTTATATATTTTCAGATTATGTCGACTCTCATTCCTCACACACACAAAATCCGGATTTTTGATGTGCTTTTGCATTTTATCCTTATTGAATAATGAAAAATAAAACAGTCCACTCACTGAGGTCTAAATATTTTTTAAAAATATGAAATATTTTTATAGAAAAATTTCTCAAGAAGTACACTAGAGTGACCAATATGTTTCACCTCCTCCAAGGTCAGTTTTTAGGCTAAGAGAATATGGACCTTGAAATTCACAATATATTGTCCTTTTTATATCTTGTTGAATTCAATTTGCTAAAATTCTCTCAATAATTTTTACTGTTTGTGAATTATATTGTTCTATAAGGTTCTTTTTTCTTTGTAAGTTCTTTGATTCTGCATCAGGGTAATCCTAGCCTCCAGAATTCATTGGAAACTTTTCATTCCTCTTCTATTTTCTAAGAGATTTTCTATTAAACCATTATTTATCCTTTAAATGTTCAGTAGAAACCAGCACAAAACCACTTGTTCCTATCTGGGAAGGTTTTTAACAGCAAATTTAATTTCTTTAAAAGATATAGAGACTTTTATTTATTTTTTAGATGAGCTTTACAAAATTGTAAATTCCAAATATTTTCAAATATACTGGCATAAAGCCATTCATAACATACTCTTATTATTTTTAATGTTTGTAGTAATATCTCCTCTCTCATTCCTGATATTCAGTTCAGTTCAGTTCAGTCAGTCGTATCCAACTCTTTGCGACCCCATGAATCACAGCATGCCAGGCCTCCTTGTCCATTACCAACTCCTGGAGTTTACCCAAACTCATGCCCATTGAGTCGGTGATGCCATCAAGCCATCTCATCCTCTGTCGTCCCCTTCTTCTCCTGCCCCCAATCCCTCCCAGCATCAGGGTCTTTTCCAATGAGTCAACTCTTCGCATGAGGTGGCCAAAGTACTGGAGTTTCAGCCTCAGCATCAGTCTTTCCAATGAACACCCAGGACTGAACTCCTTTAGGATGGATATTGGTAATTTATATTTTCTCTCTTTTTTTCCCCCTTGATTAGACTGGCTAATTTAAGATTTAATCAGTATACTGATATTCTCCAAAAGCCAGTTTTTAGCTCATGATTTTCACAATTAGTTTTACTTCTTTGACTTCACCCAGGTTTTCCCCTCATGGAATATTCCTTCTGCCTAAATACTTTTCTTTAATATTTCATATAGTTCTGGCATGCTAGTACTGAAAATTTCTAGTACTTTTAAATGTCTGGGAAAATCTTTAGTTTACCTCTATTTAAAAAAAATAATTGGAAAAAAAAATAATTGGGAACTTGTGACTGTTTTTCTCTTTTAGGATTTTAGAGATCTTACTCCACTCTTTTGCACCTTGCATTGTTTCCTATGGGAAGTTTGTTGTCATTTGTGTAATGATGACTTTATATGATGTAATTTTTTCTTTGATTACTGAGAATATTTCCTCTTTATCACTGGTTTTGCCATTTAAGTATGATATACAGTGTTTAATTGAGATTCATTGTACTTATTTGTTTCTATAAATATAATGCTCACCAAATTTGGAAAACTTTTCATAATTGCTTCACATATTTTTATTTTCTTATGCTCTACTCTTTTTCAATGAGACCACAGAAGATTTTCTTACAGCTCAATGATTTTCAGTTCATATGTGTTTTTATTTTTACCTTTTCTGTGTTTCATTTCAGATGGTATCTTTGTTAGGTTTTTAAAATGGATTATCTTTTCTTTTATAGCAGCAGTCCCCAACCTATTTGGCACTAGGGATCGGTCTTGTAAATGGCAATATTTCCCTGAATGAGGATGGTAGGGGGATGTTTTAGGTGGTAATGCAAGTAATGGGGAGCAATAGGGACCAATGGAGAGTAGCTGATGAAGTTTAACTTGCTTGCCCACTGCTCACCTCCTGCTACCAAATTCCACTACTGGTCCATGGTCCAGTGTTGTGGACCCCTTTTCTACAGTTTTTAATCTGTTCTTAATCCTATCCCATTTTTTTTTCAGATGTTGTATGTTTCCATTTCTGAAAGTTCTACATTTTATGCCAACCATGCCTCCTTAAGTGAGTTCATGATTTTCTCTATATTGTTGAAACATAGGGTATTTTATAATAACTATGCAATATCTTTTTCTAATAGCTTCATTATCTCTGCCTTTTCTGGGTCTTTTTCCGTTAATTGTCCTAATTATTATTGCTCATATGTTTCTGTTTGTTGCATATGTGGTAATTTTTTAATGGATTCCAAATAACTTTTGTCACTGGACAAGGATTGTTTTTTTATATATATTTGAATATTTTTTTAGTTCTGTTCTCAGGCACAGTAACATTACCCGAAAACAATTTTATCCTTTGAGAGCTAATTTTAAACTTTTTGTTAAGTGGGAGAAGAAAAGTTTTTATTTTAGGATAAATTTAGTCCTATCACTGAGGAATATCCCTTGAGTCCTCAGCCAAATGCTCTTATTATGAAGCTACCCATCTCTGATCACTGAAAACATCAACAATTCGCAGTCCTGTGAGATAAGGAGGTTATTCTGCATACTCTTTTTTTTTTATTTTTATCTTTTCCAGACTTTCGTTGACTTATTTTTATGTTTGTCTTTATGAGTATTCAGTCTATCCAATATTTAAGCCACCTGATGTGAAGAACCGACTCATTGGAAAAGACCCTGATGCTGGGAAAGATAGAAGGCAGGAAGAGAAGGGAATGACAGAGGATGAGATGGTTGGATGGTATCACTGACTCAATGGACACGAGTCTGAGCAAACTCTGGGGAATGGTGAAGGACAGGGAAGCCTGACATGCTCTAGTCTATGGGGTGGCAAAGAGTTGGACATGATGGAGTGACTGAACAATGACAACACACATACATGCTTCTGTAGATCTATGAGAGTGCTTCATATACGCACTTTCAGTTTCTACTTGATATGCTATGACCTGTCAGACCATAATATCTTTGACTAATGGTATGCCTTGGTTCAGTAGAGCAATATTTATATCTTTATAGATTTATATTACAAATTTTTTGAGGTCAAAATCCATCACTTTCCTTTGCTCAAATGAAGAAAAATATAGGGTTGCTCTTATATACCTAGTACAATCTAGTTTAATTATTCATAGAAAAATAAGTGAAATAAAAAGCATATTTTGTTTGTATTTTATAAACTGAACTCCTCCAGAGAGAAGACTATGTCTCCTGTTTACTCTAGCTAAACAAATATATCACAATTATAGATATTTCCATTGTTCTTAAAAACAGCCAAGGAGAAAACCATATGTAAGCAGTTTAGAAATATATATATATATGTATATATATATAATTTTTTCTGGGCATATGTATGAGCAAGATATTTATCTATATAAGAGTGACTGTGTGTGAGAGGGAGAGAAAGTGTGCATGAGAGAGAAGGGATTTAGGGGAGCAGGTGAGACCAGACACAGGGAAAAGATCTGATTAAGAAGTTACTATTTGTTGTTGCTAAGATTGTAAGACTATTTGAAAGCATATGTGAAAGCAGTTTTCATTTTATAAATTTTATGCAAATATAAGCTATTATTTTACCCACATTTTAGACAGACTTTATTTTGGGGGGTTCCAAAATCACTACAGATGGTGACTGCAGCCATGAAATTAAAAGACACTTATTCCTTGGAAGAAAAGCTATGACCAACATAGACTGCATATTAAAAAACAGAGACATTGCTTTGTCAACAAAGGTCCATCTAGTCAAGGCTATGGTTTTTCCAGTGGTCACGTATGGATGTGAGAGTTGGACTGTGAAGAAAGCTGAGTACTGAATTGATGCTTTTGAACTGTGGTGTTGGAGAAGACTCTTGAGAGTCCCTTGGACTGCAAGGAGATCCAACCAGTCCATCCTAAAGGAAATCAGTCTTTAATATTCACTGGACTGATGTTGAAGCTGAAACTTCAAAACTTTGGCCACCTGATGCGAAGAACTGACTCATTTGAAAAGACCCTGATGCTGAGAAAGATTGAAGACAGGAGGAAAAGGGGACGACAGAGGATGAGATGGTTGGATGGCATCACCGACTCAATGGACATGAGTTTGGGTGAACTCTGGGAGTTGGTGATGGACAGGGAGGCCTGGCGTACTGCAGTCCATGTGGTCGCAAAGAGTCAGACACGACTGAGCAACTGAACTGAACTGAACTAGATACAGCTTAAATTACAGTACAGTGAATGTTGAACCCCAGTTGAATGGTTTCTAAGTAATTTAGGGATGATCCTTAGAGGATTTGCTTATTGATTTTGATCATATTTTTGATCCCAGCACCTATTACATACTTACTGGAACAGTTCTGCATTTTAATCCTAAATGGCTAAATCCTATGATAAAGATTTCTAAAACCTTTTCCAACAAAGGATTATTTCAACACTGTTACTATATTTAAAAAAAATTATTGTCAGCCTCATGAATCTTTTCCACTATATATTCAATCTTTGAACTTTGGTTTATTTTTTTTATAAGGTGAATTTCCAGTCTATTTGACCCACCTTGAAAACCAGGTGACTTTCATGTTTATTCTATTGTGAGAAGATTTTGTGATAGTGAAATACAATACATCTATCTAGGATTCAAGCTCTGATTAAAATTTCTTTGCTTCATACATTAAAGTATACCAGAAAATGGGTCCTAAAGGGGATCAGAAGTTATTTATTTAAGATGAATGTCTAAAAATTCCTTGTATTTTATTTGGTAATCTTTTGCTATTTTATGACAAGACATATATGTATCCTAAAAATAATTCTTTAATGCAGTATTGTTACAGAACTTTTCAGATGTTTCTTTCTAAATTTAGGAGGAACTGTATGTTATATTTAACTTATTTGGGCTTCCCTGGTGGCTCAGAGAGTAAAGAATCTGCCTATAATGCAGGAGACCTGGGTTTAATCTTCGGATCGGGAAGATCCCCTGGAGAAGGGAATGGCAACATACTCCAATATTCTTGCCTAAAGAATTCCAAGGGCAGAGTCACCTGGTGGACAAATGCTTCTTCAAAAGTAGCTGAATCTTTTGTTTATATCAGTGCTCAGTATATCAATATTAAATTTTTGGTATTATCTTTTGAGTCTACCACATGCCAGAGCTAATTCTAGTTGTTTTCACACATTCACTTTATTTCCTGTTCTATCAATTACTCACTTTCTTCCTTGTTTTTTTTTTTCCCCTGTTGTCCTGTCTCTATCTTCTTCTTGCCCTAATTGCCTTTAAAAGTAAATTTTTGGGAACACGTTCACATTCACAGAAAAATTGAGCAGAATGTACAGAGCTCCCGAATACCCTACTCTGACACATGCATATCCTCCCCCACTGTCAACATATACAATAGAATACTATATTTATTTTTACAAACTAGGTATCTACATAGACAGATTGTTATCACTTGAAGTCCATAGTTTACGTTAAGGTTCACTCGTTATTATACACTCAGTGAGTGCTCAGTTGCTTCATCTGTGTCTGACTCTTTACAACCCCACGGACTGTAGCCCTCCAGGCTCCTCTGTCCATGGGATTCTCTAGGAAAGAATACTGCAGTGGGTAAGCCCTCCTCCAGGGATTATACACTCTGTGGGATTTGACAAATGTGTACTGATATATATATATACACACACACACATCATTATACTATAATATATATACATCATTATACTACATTATGGAGTAATTTGACTGCACTAAAAACACTTTGTGTTGCATCTATTCATTGCTTTCTCTCCATCAATGTGCATCAACCACAAATCTTCTTAAGATATCCATATCTTTGTGTTTTCCAGAATGTTATATAGTTGGGATAATATGATATATAGCCTTTTCAGACTGGCTTCCTTTATATCCATGTGCAGTTGTTTTTGTGGACACAAGTTTATAGCTCCTTTGGGTAAATACCAAGGACCATGATTTCTAGGTTGTATGGTATGAGTATGCTCAAGTTTGTAAGAAACTTTCAAACTGTCTTCCAAAGCGGCTGTAACATTTTGCCTTCCCACCAGCAATGAAGGAGAGCTTCTGTTGCTACACAGCCTCCACAGCTTTTGGTGTTGCCAGTAGCCCAGATTTTGGACTATTATTTTCTGAGGGTTTTATAACTTTGCATGGACCATTGAGTTTGGTGGTGACTTTTTAGATACAACCCTAAAGGAACAATTCAAAATAAATAACAGATAGGAGTTTGTTTAAATAAAATAACTTCTGCTTTACATATCATTAGGGAATCATAAATTAAAACAAAAATAAGATACGCCTACACACCTTTTTTCTTGCCTGGAGAATTCCATGGACAGAAGACCCTGGAGGGCTATGGTCCGTGGGATACAAAGAGCCTGCCAAAACTGAGCGACTAAGCACAGCACACACCTTTTAGAGTGGCCAGCACCTTTGTCTTCCAGTACTGATTTCAGTAGAAAGAAGAGCTTATGAGACGGGTTTCAGGGATCACTGAGGAAGTTTATAGAAGTGGAGGTTGAAAGCACAGACCTCACTCTCTTTTTTTTATTTTTAATAACTTACCTGGAGTTAGAGAAAGTATCAGGGCAAATCAAAATGCTTTGTCTAGCTAAGGTAGGACTGAGTGTTTTAAGGTAAGCATAAGTGTAATAGAATCTTTTCAACAGATGGTGCTGGAACAACAGGATAACCTAATGAAAAAAAAAAAAAAAACCTAAACACAAAGCTTACACTCTTCAAAAAACCTTAAACCTGAAATAGATTGATACTGAAACAGAGGGTTTTGCTTTTCCTTATGTGAGCTTATGTTCTTTGTTTCCTTTATTGGTTCTTCTCCCTCTCTTCTACCCCTAAAGATGAAAAATGAAAAAGTTTATATTTATTTTCATTCTCTTTCTATTCTGTATCCTACTGGCCTTTCATGAATTCAAAACTCATTCCAATAACCATGGACCTGCCTCTTTTCCTGTCCCATAACTCCAACTGTAGTTGATTTTTAACCCCTGGATAACACACTAAAATGTTGTACTTAATGTATACAGAGAAAAACTCATTATTTTCTTCTCCAGAAGATAATGTTCTTCCAATTTGAAATGTGAAAATTGCTTCTAGGATGGATATATAAACCCAGTAAAACAAACAAACATTGAAAAATCTCCTTTTAAAATAGGCATGTCATCCCTTTGTTCATTCTCAATTAGCTACCAAAGGTGGAAAAAAGTAAATTGTTTGGATTGTTGTGGTACACGTGTTTTCATTTAATACTGTAACTCACTTGTGATTCTTCTTCAAAAGGTGATCATTGAATTGTGACTATGACTACAAAACTACTCTGAAATACAACTGAAGCTGAATCCCTCTGTTGATACCTGACTTCATTACATGAGTACAGGTGCTAGTAAAAATTTTAGGGGAAATCACAAGTCAAAATATGTCATCAACATAGTTTGTCATCATTCATTCTGAGTTAAAACTTTTAGCCACAAGAGAAATTTCTTCCGATTTGTACTAAAATGGAAGTATTCTTTGATACAAAGAATATCTGATACTGTGAAAGTGAAAGTGGCGTCCCACTCTTTGCTACCCCACAGACAGTACAGTCCATTAAATTCTCCAGGCCAGGATACTGGAGTGGGTAGCCTTTCCCTTCCCCAGGGGACTTCCCAAACCGGGGACCGAACCCAGGTCTCCCACATTAATGATGGATTCTTTACCAGCTGAGCCTCAAGGGAAGCCCAAGAATACTGGAGTGGGTAGCCTATTCCTTCTCCAGTGGAACTTCCTGACCCAGGAATCAAACTTGGGTCTCCTGCATTGCAGGTGGATTCTTTTTTTTTTTTTAATTTTTTTTTTTGGTCATACATTGATATGAATCAGCCATAGTGCAGGTGGATTCTTTACCAACTGAGCTATCAGGGAAGCCTTATATTTGACACTGCTGCTGCTGCTAAGTCACTTCAGTCGTGTCTGACTCTGTGCGACCCCATAGACGGCCGCCCACCAGGCTCCTCCGTCCCTGGGATTCTCCAGGCAAGAACACTGGAGTGGGTTGCCATTTCCTTCTCCAATACATTTGACACTAATTTGTATCAAAGAACATTTCCTGAAGGGGCTTTAAAAATACTTTTAATATTTTATATTAAAATATTTTAAAGAACTTTTAATTGTGAATTTTAAAGAACTTATATTAATGTATCAATATCCTCATGTGAGAATTTTTCAGAAAACTGAAAAAATGCTGTTTTTGAAGTAATTTCTTCCCTTTACTACATCTCATTCTGGTATCTTTCCTGTGAACATAACAATTATGAACTGAGATGTGAAAAGCAGTATCCAACTGAATAATCATCATTAAATAAAATATATGGATGTAACTTGTGAGAGGTCCATTTTAATAATAAAATAGTTTAAATGAAAAGGATGGAAAAATATGTGATGCAAAAATTAGCCTAAAGGAAGCTTGAGAAATCCCCAAAGAATATGCAAAATCTGAGTAATTACTAAATAAATTGAGAAATTCTTGCTAAATTGATATGAAATTAATATGAAAGATTATATTTCATATGAAAATAGAAATATAACTTGAGTGAAATGGTTTAGCTTAAATAGCATAAAAAACAAAAAAGTACCTAAAAATAAATCTAATAAAATATGTCAAAGACTGCTAGATTAAAAACTATAAAGCATTACTGACCAAAATTACAGAGTACTTGAGTGGATGGATATAACATATCCATGGACAGAAAATTTCAACATTGAAAAAATAATTCTTTCCAAATTGATTTATAGTTTTAAACAATCTCAATGAAAATGTCAGAAATTTTGCAAAAATTCAAGATTATTATAAATGTTTATGGAAATGAAAATATACAAGAATAACTAAGGTAAACTTGGAGAAAAGAAAATGAAGCACAGCATCATATGTCAAAACATAGAGGCTGTTTTTTTTTTAATTAGAATTCTATTGTTGTAGGTATAGACAAGAGACCTCATGAAATAAATTGACGATTTACAAATAAACCCACACTTATACAAATACCTCATTTAGGAAGATGTTATACTGATGAGCAGTATCAAACACCTCTCAACAAATGGTTCTGGGTACATTATATGGGAAAATGAACAAATTCTGATCCCTCTTTCCAAAGCTTCCAATGATTAATGCCAAATGAATCTAAATGTAAAAAATAAAATTAACTGAAGCAACAAAGTTACCGGGAGAATATTTTAGCAGTACATAACACCAATAAAAGACTCATTACCAAAATAAATAATTTGTAAATCAGTAACAAAATGACAGAAAACCCATTTTAAAAATGAGTGAAATATGTTATCTTCACAAAAGTGTATGTACAAATGGACTAAAATCATATTAAAATAGGCTTAATGTGATTTTTCATCCTGGAAACACAAAATGAAATGCCACATTTACTACATAATACATCTACCAAAGAAAGTAAACTGACAAAACAAGTAACTGTTGATGGCATCTAGAAACTTCACAGTAATGTAATTGAGAAAAATGAGAACCAACTTTAGAAAATATTTTTCAGTATTTACTACAGCTAAATATACTCATACCAGAGCATTCAAAGGAAAGAAAATGAAACTTAACTATGGTTTGAGTTTTGTTTATTTAATATAATGTCATCGTCTCCTTTCTAATCTGTCTCCTTTTAGACTTCTGTTCTACCTCAATCTTCTATTTCAATCCTTCATCCTCATTCACCTCTTTATGCTAAATTAATAGGCTTTTTTTCATATTTTTTGCCTACAGTCACCTTCTAAGCCTACGTATTATCTGGTGGCTGTTGTCCTGCTTAAATCATTGTGGTCCAATGGCACTTTCTGTAAAGACAGTAATGTCCTCTGTGTTGTGCAACATAGTAGATCCTAGTCATACATCTGAACACTTGAAATATGGCTCATGTGACTGAGAAATAAAATTTTTAATTTGACTGCATTTTGATAATTTTAGCTAGTATACTTTTATTTGTCCTTTTTGGAGGGGTATAATTGATACAGCATAAACTTTGCCTACTTAATGTGTGATTTGTTAAGCTTGAATGTATATCTACATAAATGCACAAAGAATGAACAAATGTAGCATCTCTCAAAAGTCTCCTTGTGCCCAACGTAACCCTTTTCTCTTGTTCCTCTCCAGGATAGAAAAATCACTGCTTTGACTATAAAATTATCAAATTAGCAAGGATTTACTGATTTAAAGGTCAACTAGTTACTGGTGCTGACGGTTGACATAAGGTTTCTTTAGTTCAAAGAGAAATCAGAGAAATCTATAATGGGAGGCAAAAACAATAATAGGAATGAAATATAAAGAATACTTACTTGAAAACATATTTTACTAGTACCCATGGATTGTTGAAGAATAATATGAAAACTCTTGGTTAGGGTGATATTTTCTCTAAAAAAGAAGTGAGTTGGGGAAAGACCATTTCCAAATATATGGTATTAAAGATACACCCCTCATTTCACTAGGACTGGCTCTGACAGGAGCATTCTCTGCTTTGTTGTGGTCAAAATCAGGTGTGTGTTTTTTCTTATTATAACTGGCAGTTATTACCATTGAGAAATATGTGTTATAATTTATTTTCCATGTGGTTCACTGACCGTGTTTTAGAGCTACTAATGAGGAAGTAAACAGTCAATTTATGGACAAGTTCTTTTGCTCTCTGACATTTTGTACTCTGTTTGACTCAACCACAATACTGTTAATTCCCTTGAGTGGTTCCTTGTCTATCAACAATGCAAGAATTTAATAGACACATGCTAGGTAAAGCTTTAAGAGTTCATAATATTGAAGACCATATTGAGAATCATTTTATATTCACATAATAGGCACAGAAATGAGAGTAAAAAAAGAGGTCCAGATAACTTTTCATCATCTCAAGGAAAAGACAATCAAAACATCCTTTTTATTCTGGCTGTGAAATCCTTCTGTGTACCTTGAAGCAGTAGCAGCGTGTTGTTGTTTTGGGTTTTTTTTTTAAGTTATTTTCAAGAAGGCTGTACTCAGTGTGAATAAGTGACATGGGGTTTGTTTGTCCCCAAGCAGTCACACTGTTAGACCTTAATCATTGTGTTTACCATGCCTTGTCATAGTAGAAGATTTTTCTGCCTGTGATTCTAGGAGTGTAATTATAAGTGTTATTGTAGTGGAAGAAGGAAAACAAAAATCATAAAGTCTTCTTGCCTTTTATTTATCTTCAATTTTTAGACTCAAATAATTATCTATTAATTGTCATTAAATTTTAATTCTTGATCTTTCTGTTGTGATAGTAGAAGGAAAAAGTAGAAATAAATATTATAGATTTGGCTTAGATATTTTCAGTAATAGCAAGCTTAAATCTACCTAAAACATTTTTTATAAATGATTATTTGAAAATATCTGTAGAAGATTAAATAATAGTCCTGCCAAAGATATACCTATTCAGGAAACTCTGAACATGATCATCATATTTGGAATAAGGACCTTTGCTGATATAATTAAGGTAAAGATCTCAAGAGGAGATCACCTTAGATTAGGGGAGGATTCTAAATCCAATAAGTGCTTTTTATAAAAGACCAAAAAAAAAAAAAAGAGAGAGAGAGAGATGCAGAGGCACCAAGAGAAGGCTTTGTGAAGACAGAAACAGGAAGCTGAGCTACGCTGTCACAAATTAGACAACATCTGAGACACTAGAAGCTGGAAAAGGCACGGAAAGTTTCTTCTCTAGAGTTTTTGGACGTGAGAGGGAGCTGCTAACACCTTGATATCAGACTTCTGGCTCCAAATTTTGAAAGAATAAATTTGTTTTCAGCCATCACATTGCAGTTACTTATTGTGTCATCCCTATGAGACCTGTACAAATTTTATTACTGGAAGTAGGATGATAACGTAACAATACCTAAAAATGTAAAGATGACTTGGAACTGGATAATAGATAAATTGGAGGCCTGTGACAGAAAAAGTCTTGGCTGTCTTGAAGTGACTGTTGGTAGAAATGTGAACATTAAAGATTATTCTGGTATGGCCTCAGAAGGATGTGAAGAACATGACAGAAAAAAAAAAAAGAATGTTGATAGAAATATGTACATTAAAGCTGTTCATGGTGAGGTCTCAGAACAAAATGAAGAACATGCTGTTGGAAATTAAAGGAAAGGAAACCCTTGTTATATAGTGGCTTGTTATAATTTTGTTGAACTGTATTCTACTATTGGAGGGAAAGCAGATCTTGTAAATTATAAATCTGGATATTCAGATGAGCAGTTTTCCAAGCAAAGTATTGAAGATGCAGCAAAAGTTTGCTACTTATAGTAAAATCATAGAGGAAAGAGAAAAATTGAAAAAGAAATTATTAAGCAAAGGTGAACCAGAATTTGATCATTTGAAAGATTCACAGTCTGTCCAGATTGCCAAGGATGCTAAAATTAGGAAATTCACTGTTGGAAAAGTGTACCCTAGGGAGAGAACCAAGGTTGTGGCTGCATAAGCTTTTGCAGAAGAGATGAGGTATGTGACTAACAGATCCTCATTAGAATACATCTGAGCAGATGTCAGAAATAGAGATAGGATTATCCAGGAAAGTTCTGTGGAGATACTTTTGTTTAACCATGGAGATTCCCATGATATACCTGGGAGTTTTACAATGTTTTAAGAATGTCATACCAGCAGAACATTGCCAGCTTGAACTAAAAGGGACAAAGTTTAGATGAAACCTGAGAAGGTTGTCAGACTCCCAGTATTCTGTAGGCAGGAAACAGACCGATAGGGCTCCTCAGCTGTAAGCATATGTTACCCTTCAAGGAAAAAAAGAAACGACTCTGAGGCAGAGCCTTGGCTATAGAGACCAGGACTATGGGCCTGGAGGCAAGGCTTGAACCATGGATTCAGAGCTGGAGGCTGGCAGACCCAAGGACAGAGGGTGATGGGTTTCTAGGGTCACAAGCCCTGTGAAAGACAAGAGAGACCAGGGCATAGACTGTGAAATCAAGAGCCATAGAGGACACGCTGAACACAATGTCTGTGTCTGAAAGCAAGTGAACACATGTCTAGGGAGACTATTTCCATTATATAGCACCCAAAACTAAAAGCAAACATATGCCAAAATTATTTTTGTAAACCAAGCCAGATTCAGAGCTGTAAGCAAGCTGTGAAACTGGTATTTCTTTGAGGGTATTTGTCAATCCATAGAGTAGATTTGAATGGATATATGCAAAGGAGATAGGAAAGAAACCTTGGGAGCTACAGGGGAGCTGAATCAGAAGCACCCTCAAATACTAGAAGGTAATATGAATATTGATTAAACTAGGGGAGGGAGTAAACTTTACCCAGCAATGAGATATGTTGAGGGCATTTTGTTTATCACAGAAGTAAAACTAATACAAACAGTGTTAAGCAATCTGAATCCAAGTATAAAACTAAACAAGTACATTGATTTAAAAGCAAAACAGAATCCCTAGGAGTTAAAAATGTATAAATTGAAGTTAAATTTATGAACATGTTGAACATAGCTAGTGAACATGAGAAAAAATTCTAAGGATGTTGTATAGACATAGACGAAGTACATATTAACAATGTGGTAAAGGAAGTTGGAAAATTAAGAACATAAAACTCACATTTAATTAGAGTCCTAGAAGAAAAATAAAGAGGGGCAATATTCAAAGAGAAAATGACTTAGAATTTTCCAGAACAAAACAAATACATGAATCTTCACTTTTAAGAAGCACAATGAAAGCCAAAAATAAAAAGTTAAAGCCAAATTCACACATAGATAATGAAATAAATTCAAAGAACTGATTGAGATTTTCAAAGAAATCAAGGAGAGAGAGAAGAAAGAGAGGATGATTGCTTTAAAAATGAATAAAATACATTCATATATAAATAAGGAGTGTCACTATAAATCAATAGTAAAGTAGTCCAGTAGCCATGTATGCTTGTAAGAATTGGACCAAAACGAAGGTCAAGTACCAAAGAATTGATGCTTTCAAATTGTGGTGCTGGAGAAAACTCTTGAAAATCCCTTGGACAGCAAGGAGATCAAACTAGTCAATGCTAAAGGAAATCAATGTGAATATTCATTGGAAAGACTGGTGCTGAAGCTGAAACTCCAATATTTGGTTACCTAATGTCAAAAGCCAACTTACTGGAAAAGACTCTGATGCTGAGAAAGACTGAGGGCAAGAGGAGAAGGGGACAACAAAGGATGAGATGGTGGGATGTCATCAATGACTCAATGGACATGAACTTAAGCAAACTCCAGGAGATAGAGAAGGACAGGGAAGCCTGGCATGCTGCAGTCCATGGGGTTGCAAAAAGTCAGACAAGACTGAACAACAGCAATATAAATCAATAGCAATTCTGTCCAATGAAAGGGTTAAAAATTAAGGCAAAATTATACTCTTGAACTAAAACTGCAGATATATTGAAAGATGATAAACAGAGTTCTGGAGAAGGAAATGGCAACCCTCTCCAGTAATCTTGCCTGGAGAATCCCGTGGACAGGGGAGCCTGGTGGGCTGCTGTCCATCAGGTCGCACAGAATCAGACACGACTGAAGCGACTTAGCATGCATGCATGCATTGGAGAGGGAAATGGCAACCCACTCCAGTGTTCTCACCTGGAGAATCCCAGGGACAGAGGGGCTTGGTGGGCTGCTGTCTATGGGGTCGCACAGAGTCGGACACAACTGAAGTGACTTAGCAGCAGCAGCAGAGTTCAAGTGTTTCACAATCCTTTTATGTCAATTAACTTTAGACCATTTCTAGTTAAATAGGCAAGATAAAATTGTTTAAAGTGTACAAATTATATAACTTCCAAGTTAGTGAAGGGAAAGGGGATAATAGCTAGTACTTAAGACACTTACTATGTGCAAAATGCTGTTCTAAATGATTTACATAGTTTAAATTATTTAATCCTAAACACAACTTTAGGAGAAGGAAGTGAAGTGAAGTAGCTCAGTTGTGTCCGACTATTAGTGATCCCATGGACTGTAGCCCACCAGGCTTCTCCGTTTGTGGGATTTTCCAGGCAAGAATACTGGAGTGGGTTGCCGTTTCCTTCTCCAGAGGATCCTCCCTACCCAGGAATCAAACCCGGGTCTCCTGCATTGTAGGCAGACACTTTACCATCTGAGCCACTGGATGCTGTTGTTATTCCCACAATCAAATGGAGTAATTGAGGCACAGAAAGACTCCAAGTTGTGGAACTGGTAGGTACCAAAACTTGAGTTTGAATCCATGCAGTCTGACTTCAGGGCATGTTCTTAACCATCACAACATTGCCTGTCTATAAATATGTAACAGAGTAGACATAAACTCAAGTGAAGCATAATCATTCGTTCATTCATTCACTCAACAAATGTGTATTGAGCTCTTACTCTGTACAAGGTGCTATTATTCTAGGCACTGGGGGGGGGGGGACCCCCAATAAATAAAGCAATAAAATTTAATGATTCCATGGAACTTATGCTCTAATGCAATAAAGCAAATGAAATAAACACTGCACTTGAAAGACAAAAACGTCCTACTGAAAAAAAAAAATAGGTTTTTTTTTTTTTTTAATCATGTGTGTCTTAGAAGAGGCAGGAAGTACAAGAACATAGAATGTTTGAAATAAACCAAAATAGCATATAGGATAGGCAAATGTACCTGGGCGACCTATATGATAGGTAAATAAAAACTAAAATAAGTCCAACACTTCTATTTTAATCCCAGATTAAATAGACTTTTTGGATAAAATAGAATTAATTTAGATAAAGAGATCCACTCTGTTTTGATAAATACTCAGTTTTTCAGGATGATGTTTCGATCCTAATGTACTAAGGACCTAAATAACATAGCTTTGAAATGTATCAAGTGAAATTGAGGGAATTTAAAGGAGAAACTAAAAAAAAATTGATTTTAACATGCCTGTCTTACTTATTGATAGATCAAGCAGACAAGAAAAAGTCAATGAGAACATAGATTTGAACAATGCAATTAACAAGCTTCATCAAATAGGACATGTAAAGAACACTGCAACCCAAAACTTTTCAAACACTTATGGAACATTTATAAGATTTGACCACATTCTTGGCATAAACAAAATTTTTTACAAAAATCCAAGGTGCAGATAATGCAAGCCACATTCTCTGAGCAGAGCAACATTAAGTTAGAAACCAAACAAATGTTTTAAAGACAATATTTTATATTAAAAATACTTCTAAATATATAATGGATCAAAGAGGAAAAATTCTCAGTGGAAATCATATTTAGAATTGCATGAAACGAAGGGACTTCTTATCTAACTTATAAAATGCAAAAAGTATAGATTTCCCTCTACTCATGATGGAATTATGCCCCGATAAACCCATCCTAAATGCCAAGCAGTTTAAGTCAGAAATGCATTTAATGTGAGGATTCTTTACCACCGAGTCACCTGGAAGCCCAAACATGCTCAGAACACTTATGTTAGCCTAGCAAAATCATCTAACACAAAGTTTGTTTTACAATAAAGTGTTGTCTATTTCATGTGATTTATTGAATACTGTATTGAACATGAAAAATAGAGTGGTTGTATGAATACAGAATGGCATAAGTGTGTCGATAGTTTACCTTCATGATCGCTGCCTCTGCACAGTATTAGGAGACAGTATCATGCCACACATAGTTGGACGGGGAAAAGATCATAACTAAAAATCAAAGTATGATGTCTACTGAATGTGTATTGTTTTTGCACCATTGTGGAAGATCCCGTGGGAAGGGAATGACTATTCTTGCCTGGAGTATTCTTGCCTGGAGAACTCCATGGGCAGAGGAGCCTGGCAGGCTATACAGTCCATGGGGTGGCAAAGAGTGGACAGGATTGAGCGACTAACACTTTCACTTTCGAAGTTGAAAAAATCATATCAATTCATTGAGTAGTGACTGTAGGTTTTAGGAGGAATTTGTAACCTTAAATTCATAAATTAGGAAAAAAGGAAGTAAGCTAAGCACCCAGTACAAGAAGTTGATGTAATAATTGTGCAGAATCAAACATAATAAGACACAAGTAGATATATTAACATACAAAAATAATAAAGGGAATTATCAAAATTAATTTTTTTCCTTAAAAATACCAATAATGTTGACAAAACTCCAACAACAAAGACGAAGGCTCTAAGACAGGAAAATCTCTGGTTTGTGCAAAGACCTGAAGACTAGAGTGGCTGGAGCAGAGAGAGGGGAAAGAGTATTAAATGTCATCCCAGAGATGACAAAGGGCTGCGTTAAATAAGAGTTTATAGGCCACTGAACAGAATTTATTCTGTGAAAATGGGAGACACTGGGATGTTTGTAAATTCTGCTATGACAGTGCTGCTTCTGTTGTGACTCTATCCAGAGAAACAATTTAGGAACCTGGAAGATAATTTATATACAATGGAATTGTATACATAGAACATGGTAAACAATCAAATATTTAATGAATAAAAGCAGGAAAAGCACACAGTTACACATTTTAGCTTAAAATTTCAACAAATATTTGAGGGTCATGCGAGACTGTGAAATGACCACAGAATTTTGAATCAGAGAGACCTGAGTCTGAGTCTCTGGGCTTAACCTCACCAAAGTAACTTTCTGTGAGTCTGGCTTTCTTCATTTGCACAATGGGAATAATATTGTATTAGCTAGGCCTCTATTGCAATAATGTCATTTAAGAAATAATCCAAACGTCTCAGCAGTTTACAGCAATAGGCATACATTTCTCACTCAGAAATCTGCAGGGTACCTGGCAGTTCTTTTCCAGGTGTGGGTTATTCTCAGGTCTGCTCCGTGTGTCTTGTTCTGGGATGCAGGCTTGAAAGACATCAATTACTTGAGGTGTTTTCTTCATATAGTAGACAGAAGCTTCTCGGTGATCCAGCAGAAATACGTGATGTCTAAGATCTAAGAACTAGTACACCGTCATTTCTGCCAATATTCATTTGACTAGAGAAACCCACTGAAATTCTGTTCAGTGGTCTATAAAACCTTAGGTAATCCAGCCCTTTATCATCTCTGTGATTGTATTTCCTGTTCTCTCCCCTCACATCATGTATGGATGTGAGAGTTGGACCATAAAGAAAGCTGAGCACTGAAGAATTGATGCTTTTGAACTGTGGTGTTGGAGAAGACTCTTGAGAGTCACTTGGACTGCAAGGAGACTCAACCAATCAATCCTAAAGGAAATCAGTCCTGAATATTCATTGGAAGGACTGGTGCTGAAACTGAAACTCCAGTACTTTGGCCACCTGATGCGAAGAGCTGACTCATTGGAAAAGACCCTGATGCTGGGAAAGATTGAGGGCAGGAAGAGAAGGGGATGACAGAGGATAAGACGGTTGCATGCATCACAGACTGGATGGACATGAGTTTGAGCAAGCTCCAGGGGATGGTGATGGAGAGGGAAGCCTGGCGTGCTGCAGTCAATGGGGTCGCAGATCCAGACATGAGTGAGTGACTCAACTGAACTGACTGGGAGAAACTCACAGTGCAAACCCTCTTCAAGATGAACTGGATTCGAGAAAAAAATTAAGAATAAATAGAAGACTTTTGGTAATACAGAAATAAACAATTGTCTTGAACTAAGATGGTAAGTGGGACAATGAAAAAATTAGGCCCTGTATGGATGAACCAAAATACTGAGCCATCTACACTTATTCAGAAAGTGTTAGGTTAACGTATTTTCAGAGAATGCAATTTTAAGAAGAGTGTACTCAGCAGTGTCACTCAGAAAACAGTAAGATATGAGAGGACACCAGCCAGGTGTAATTGTTGGTCATTGGTGATCTTTGCAAGGGAGTTTCAGTCTACTTTTGTGAACTTTGTACAGATTTACAAGAAGCTTTATTGTCTAACAAAATCACAATATTGAAAAATTCAAAGATGAAATAATTTATTTTTATATTTCTTTCTGAAAATAGGTACATAATCTGTAAACTTTGACTTTAGTAGTGCTTGTCATCAGTAGTTCTGACACCTACTAAGTAGCTCCCTAAATCTCAGGTAACGTAATAAAACACCAGTTAAATAGACCGCATATGAAACAGGTGCTCTGATTAAGTTTACTTTCTGGTAAATTAGAAGACTTTTTTATTTCATTCCTTATTGTTGGCAGTCTTCATAAACTGCATATATTTATTTCTTTTGAATGGAGGAGAATGAACATAATTCATCTTCACTTTCCATTTGATATGATAAGGTACACATGTGGGGTAGAAATTTGAGTGGGATGAGAATTCCACTTAGATCATCATTTGGATTGAATAGATCTGATAACCTTAATTTTTGGAGGTCATTCAATAAAACAGAGTAAGGTTAAAGTTTTAGAAAATGGATCTGCTGAATTGGGCTGTGGTTATTACTTGTTTTATGCAATGTACATTAAAGATAATTTTCTATTTCTTTAAAGCTCTGAATTACAGAAGAAAACAGTTTTTAGCACACACAAAACAATATGACATTATTTTCTAAAGCAAATCAGATTGGCATATAGTTTTATAATATTCACAAATGATGTCAGCCTTTAAAGAAGACTAAGAAATATCTTTTCATAAGCAATTTCTCTTCTGTTCTCTTATATTTTATGAATCTAAGGAAAGTTTCTGCTTATAGATTGTCTCTATGTTCACTCTGGTTCTAAATTTTATGATACTGCTATTTCCAGACAAGTTACAGGGGTTCTCCTTAAAGGTGGTGTGGTTGGTAATGACTGTTCACCTAATCTGAATGCCATAAAGCTTTAACCTTTTGCATGATTACTTCCAACTCATCAATCAATGTCTCAAGACAGAGAGGCTGTTTTCATCTATGGATCAAATGATCATTTTCTAAAGAAAATCCAGAATCAGTGTCTGAAACACACAATGAAATAGTAAAATGGATGATATTTTCTTTTTTTCAACCATCTACTAGTGTCTTTGAGTGCACAACAAACTAAAAGTCAGTTTCAATGATTTTTCAAGGATTTATATAAAAGAGAGTCCAACCCAGTTAAACCTAGTGAAACAAAGTAAAAAAATCAGAACTTTTAAATGAAAAAGTGGTGGTACCAGAGAAGCTTAGAACTAAGATAGGATGTAGACCATTAAGGTCTAGAAGACAAACTGAACAGATTTGTGATTTATTGCTTCCTCTGAGCTCAATGGAGCCAGGAGATGATTTACTCTTAGTTTTTATTTATGATCTTGGAGAGGAGAGACTCATTTGGTCAACATGATAAGTTTAAGTACAGTTTGTACTTAAGAAGAGTGACAAACAATTTTAAACATGCCGTTTGAACATCAAACAGAATGGAAATGAATTCTGCATCAAGTTATACAGTGTTTTTTGCTGGTTGGGGTTGTGTGACTGAAATTCTCCTAAAAGCTCCTCCAGTTTAATGAGCATGCCTTCCTACATTCCACATGGAAAGGAAAGCAATAAACACTGAATCCATTGATAGCAGGAGTGTGTGTTGGGGGCAGACCTATGCTTCTTTGTAAAATCAATTTGGCATTCAGCCTCTGCTCCCCTCCACTGGGTTTGTCTTACTAAGTTACATTTTATTTCTTTCTCCCTCTGCTATTGTTCTCTCTACTGCACTTTCCAAACTGCAGGTGACCTTGCTGTTTCTACTCAGGGATCTTGCAACCTTTAACCTCTAAACTCAAATATTCTCCCACACATACAAAGGCAATGGAAACATGTTTTGAAATGCTAGACAGAGTGATAACTCTCAGGAGTGAGAAACAAATTGCACTTGACAGTAATGAGAATAATATTTTAATATTAACTGGACCCATGCAGGATCTTTGTATATTGAAAGTGATGTATTATAAATGTGTTCCCATGATAGCTTTGCTTAAAAATTAGATCTTTTATTTGTCTTCAAAACATATTGACTTGGCAACCCTCTCACAAAAATGGAATTGAATTCACTATCTCCTGCTTGTTACCAAGTGCTCTAGGTTGGTTATATAGCATGATTAGTATTGATCCTGGGGGAGCAAAACTAACAGTGCTCTTATTTGCAGAGTGAAAGAGAAATTTTTATTTTTATTTTCAACTATCAGTTTTTAAAGGTGAACAAATCTGTGGCGTCAGACTCACATTGTACATTTTCCCTGTCAGGCCTTCTTGGTGGAAATATTGAGTGAAACATTGGTCTAGGTAAGGTTCTGTGATGAGACCTGTCACTCCAGAGAACTTCACTCTTTCAACATTTGTTCTCAAAAAATAAGAGTGGGATATTACTCATATTGCTATTATAATTCTTAAAAGCAAAAGTTAAAAAAAAAAAAAAACTGCTCTTGCTGAAGGTTTGGGTAGTTTGAAATGTTTAGCAGTAATCAAAAGACAATACTACTGCTGCGGTAATTCTGGGTGACAGAAATGTTAACGCTATTAATATTAGAGAAGAGGCCAAGGAGAGTGTGAATTGAAAAAAAAATTGGTAGATTAATTTAGTTCTGTACCATATGCAGATGTTTTGGATATCTTTAATAAGTGTTCGTCTGAAAAAGCTTGGGTTGCTGGTAAATTTTAACAGCTGACTTTCTCTCCTTTAACCTTTTCCAAATTATTCTGGTAAAAAGGTGAACTAATGCCTTAAAAAGATTATGTTTTAATGTTTCAAGTTCATAGTATAGATTACTTTAAAATGAATCTTTTTTGGCTCATTCTTAAACTACAGTGCATTATAAGAGTTTGCCTGGTAACTTAGCTGGTAAAGAATCCACCTTCAATGTGGGAGACCTGGGTTCAATCCAGTTGGATTCTTGGGAGGGGAAGATCAGCTGGAGACGGGATAGGTTACCCACTCCGGTATTCTTGGACTTCTGGTGGCTCAGCTGGTAAAGAATCTGTCTGCAGTGTGGGAGACCTGGCTTTGATCCTAGGGTTGGGTAGATCCTCTGGAGAAAGGAATAGATAACCACTCCAATATTCTGGCCTGGAGAATTCCAGTCACAAAGAGTATTATAGGGAGTTTGAATTTAAAATTGTATTATTTGAACTTCTTATATATGAAGAATATAAGAAATGACTCAGGGTAAGTTTCCATGTTTTCTCCTGTTGATTCTGTTCAAAGAAAAGGGAAATCCAGAGTAGATAATAGGAGTCAAGACGGCACAAATCAGAGAGGCAAAACCTCAGGACTATAAGATTTTAAAATGTTCTCTCTGAGGTCCCAGAGAATAAATCAGGACAAGCTTTTGAATGCTTCTATCAACAGTCCATTTGCTGCTTAACTTCAAGTTATCTTATGCTGAGTGTGCTAGAAAGACATAGCAGAGTTTTCCGAACTGTGCAACCCAGTAAATTCTTGGCAAAAACAATCACCAAGGTTGTCTTGCATCTTTCAAATGAATGTAATCCCTTGCAGCATTGGTTTCTTTCTCTGCCAACATACAAAAGCAACTCTGCAATTACTACAATGTCCTCATTGCCCAAAGGATCAACCTTTTCTCATGTTTAATCTCCTTTGGCTTCTCTTTAAGATATTCTGTTCTTTTCTGGACATCCCATTTCCTCTAGAGACTGATTCTTCAGAATTATTTCCACAGGCTTCTTTTCAATTTGACATCTCCAAATTGTAGTTTCTCCCTGAGATTCTGCCCATGGACTACTTCCCTTTGTTTTCTCAGTAGTCTCTCTCTGAAGGTCTTTTCTTCTTTTATTTACTAGTTTATCAATTTATCTATTTTTACCATCTCTCTGTATCAAACCTATGCAAGATTTAGGTTACCATTTTCCAAGTACCGTTTTTTAAAATCACAAAATCTGCTACATCTGTGCACACATTCTTTCAGTTTTCTAGCTCTACTATGGGTATGATATTTATCATTCCCATTCTACCTTATCACCATACTAACGATCACTGTCATATGTCACCTGAGCTTGTGTCATACGCCACTAATTGATTTCTTTTAAATCCATTTCTGTTTCTATATCTGAATACAATACCAATAAAAGCTGTGTTCTGGTCAAAAGCTTTCAGTGATTCTCCATTACTGAATGAAAAGCTGCCGATTCTTGTTTTTATTAGCCAAAGTTCTCTACCTACTGCACTCAATCTACCTTTTCAAATTTACTATGAAACATATCATACATATACTTGTCAAACAGCATTTCATCTTTCTTAAATTTTTTTCAACACTTTGTTTTATCTATTTATTTTTTATTTTCATATGTATCCATCTGTGTATCTATATCTATTTATTCTTGCTTTTGGATTTTACTCCATTGGAAAAGATTTCCTCCTACACCCCATATCTTTAAAGACCTGACTTTGTCCTAATCTGGTTAAATGTCTGTCTTTTGCTATTGTAATGTTTACTTGTGTACTTTCTGAGGCATTTTGTACTTAAATAGGGCAAAATAGATATTCGTGAAACTGTTCTGCTCCATTAAAATTAGAACCTGCCTAAGGTATCTTTTAAGTACTGTAGTATCTCTCTCAGAGTGACAGTAAATATTTGTCTAATTAATTGAACCACCACAAAGGGGTCTATTTTTGACTGCTCTGTCTAATTGTTAGGATGTGGTTTAAGGTCACACAGTAGAATGTATTTAGTTTTCTGTGCAAATGTATTCTTAAATAATTGAAAATAAGAAACAAACTTCTATAACATCACTGGAAATCACTTCAGAGGATATTAAAAATAATGTATAAAATATATTGGGAGGAAATCTAGCAGGTAACTCTTTAACCAAGTGATCAGAATTATTATCAATATTCAAATTAATATTATGTACTTATGATAGGTTGAATTGAGAAGGATACAACATCATTTCTGTATCAGGCTTGTTAATCTCTAAAATGAGTACACTGTACACTTTAAAAATGTCAAGACAAAAGAAGACCGAGGCTATGTTTCAGATTAAAGAAAACTAAAGAAACTTGACAAATAAATGCAGTGCTTTAATCTGGAGTATTGGCCAGCTATTTTATTTGTACAAATAAAATAGTATAAAACATTACTAGAATAATTTTAAAAGAAATATAAATTGTAGGTTAGATATTATTGTATCACTCAAATATTCTGATTTTTATAATTACATTTTGATTAGGTCAAAAATATCTAGTTTTAAGAAATATATTCCAATGTACTTAGAAATGAATGGGTACATTATTTCCAACTTTTCTAAGTGGATTAGAAAAAAGGAATATATACATATATAAGTGAATATGTATTTCTATATAGACATAAAGAGAGATTCAAAGATGAGAGAGGGGGAGAGAGAAAAGGTGGAGGAGAAGAAGTGAGGGAAAGAGAGACATAGCAAATTGGATAACAACAAAACAAGAGGTAAATCTGGGTGGAATGTATGTGGGAGTCCTTGTATTATTCTTACAAATTTTTCTATAAGTTCAAAATTGTATCAGAATAAGAATTTATTTAAAATGTTTGTTCTGCAGGAGTTGCTTGTATATTTTTGAGATTAATCCTTTGTCTGTTGCTTCATTTGCTATTATTTTCTCCCAATCTGAGGGCTGTCTTTTCACCTTGCTTATAGTTTCCTTTGTTGTGCAAAAGCTTTTCAGTTTCATTAGGTCCCATTTGTTTATTTTTGCTTTTATTTCCAATATTCTGGGAGGTGGGTCATAGAGGATCTTGCTGTGATTTATGTCGGAGTGTTTTGCCTATGTTCTCCTCTAGGAGATTTATAGTTTCGGTCTTACATTTAGATCTTTAATCCATTCTGAGTTTATTTTTGTGTATGGTGTTAGAGAGTGTTCTAGTTTCATTCTTTTCCAAGTGGTTGACCAGTTTTCCCAGCACCACTTGTTAAAGAGGTTGTCTTTTTTCCATTGTATATTCTTGCCTCCTTTGTCAAAGATAAGGTGTCCAAAGGTTCGTGGATTTATCTCTGGGCTTTCTATTCTGTTCCATTGATCTATATTTCTGTCTTTGTGCCAGTACCATACTGTCTTGATGACTGTGGCTTTGTAGTAGAGTCTGAAGTCAGGCAGGTTGATTCCTCCAGTTCCATTCTTCTTTCTCAAGATTACTTTGACTATTCGAGGTTTTTTGTATTTCCATACAAATTGTGAAATTATTTGTTCTAGTTCTGTGAAAAATACCGTTGGTAGCTTGATAGGGATTGCATTGAATCTATAGACTGCTTTGGGTAGTATAGTCATTTTGACAATATTGATTCTTCCAATCCATGAACACGTATGTTTCTCCATCTGTTTGTGTCCTCTTTGATTTCTTTCATCAGTGTTTTATAGTTTTCTATATATAGGTCTTTTGTTTCTTTAGGTAGATCTACTCCTAAGTATTTTATTCTTTTTGTTGCAATGGTGAATGGTATTGTTTAATCTCAAAAATCTATAAGCAAATCCTACAGCTCAATTCCAGAAAAATAAATGACCCAATCAAAAAATGGGTCAAAGAACTAAACAGACATTTCTCCAAAGAAGACATACAGATGGCTAACAAACACATGAGAAGTTGCTCAACATCACTCATTATCAGAGAAATGCAAATCAAAACCACAACGAGGTACCATTACACACCAGTCAGGATGGCTGCTACCCAAAAGTCTACAAGCAATAAATGCTGGAGAGGGTGTGGAGAAAAGGGAACCCTCTTACACTGTTGGTGGGAATGCAAACTAGTACAGCCACTATGGAAAACAGTGTGGAGATTTCTTAAAAAACTGGAAATAGAACTGCCATATGACCCAGCAATCCCACTTCTGGGCATACACACCGAGGAAACCAGATCTGAAAGAGACACATGCACCCCAATGTTAATCGCAGCACTGTTTACAATAGCCAGGACATGGAAGCAACCTAGATGCCCATCAGCAGACGAATGGATAAGGAAGCTGTGGTACATATACACCATGGAATATTACTCAGCCATTAAAAAGAATTCATTTGAATCAGTTCTAATGAGATGGATGAAACTGGAGCCCATCATACAGAGTGAAGTAAGCCAGAAAGATAAAGATCAATACAGTATACTAATGCATATATATGGGATTTAGAAAGATGGTAACAATAACCCTACATGCAAAACAGAAAAAGAGACACAGATGTACAGAACAGAATTTTGGACTCTGTGGGAGAAGGCGAGGGTGGGATGTTTCGAGAGAACAGCATCAAAACATGTATATTATCAAGGGTGAAACAGATCACCAGCCTAGGTTGGATGCATGAGACAAGTGCTCGGGCCTGGTGCACTGGGGAGACCCAGAGGGATGGGGTGGGGAGGGAGGTGGGAGGGGGGATCGGGATGGGGAATACATGTAAATCCATGGCTGATTCATGTCAATGTATGGCAAAAACCACTACAATATTGTAAAGTAATTAGCCTCCAACTAATAAAAATAAATGGAAAAAAGAAATGTTTGTTCTGAAAGTGAACTGAAAGTGTTTTTTTCACTCAGTACTGTCCAACTCTTTGCGATTCCATGGACTGTAGTCCTCCAGGTTCCTCTGTCCATGGGATTCTCCAGGCAAGAATACAGGAGTGGGTTGCTATTCCCTTCTCCAAGGAATCTTCCTGACCAGGGATTGAAGCTGAGTCTCTTGCATTGCCAGCAGATTCTTTACCATCTGAGCCACCAGAGAAGCCTACTTTAAATGTTTTATTATGTACAAATGGAGTTACAAGATAAATTATACTTCATTTGACCAAAGTTCCTTTGCCTCCTATAGTAGAGTTTTGCATATTCTATCTTGTGACCTGATGGAAACACTTAAATCGTTGTTTGTATTTTTATTCTTTTCTCTTGAGATTTATGATTTCTGTTGACTTGTACTAGGACTTAATGTTTGTTTCTCCCCTATATTCACATGTTGAAGTCCTATCTCCAATGAGATGGTATTTGGAAGTGAGGCTTTTGGGAAGTAATTAAGTTCAGATGAGGTCATGAGGACTGAGCCTCCAGGATGGAATCAGTGCTCCTATAAGAGAGGAGGCCAGAGCCCCTTCTGTCTCCGTATGCACACACCCAGGAAAGGCCATGTGAGCACACAGTGAGAAGGCAGCTGTCCGCATTGTAGGGAGAGGATCCTCAGCAAAAAACAAATCTGCTGGCACCCTGATCTTTGACTTCCCAGCTGCCAGGGAAATTGTCTGTTGTTTGCCACCCAGACTGTGATAATTTGTTATAGCACTGAGCTAACTAAGCTGATTCTTTCTAACTATTAAGACACTGGTGAAAGTATGCTTGTGGTCTAGTAAGTAGAATCACAGAAAAAGAATATTGTTAGAGTGAAATAATGGAGAGCTGCTTCTAGTGATTGGAATCATCTGATACTTTCTCAAAGTTTTAGTCTTAAAATTCAATTTAAAGCACTCCTCTACATGCAAAATTGTCATTAAAAATTCAAGCTTAATGATTTTAAAAAGAAAAACTTAGCAATACCCATTTTTATGTAAACCATGTGTTTTTTACATTTATTTTTCTCTACAGCCTCACCACAATTATGCTAGTTTCTTGTTTCCTCCCTCACTTTTAATTTTTCTCTAAAAACAAAACCAAATTTTATATCATGCTTCTTAAAAAGGAAGTTGAAAAAGTAACTTTCTCTTTGTGGGGTGTAATGGAATTTATTATGGATTTTTACCTCAAGTTGTTGTGACTCAGTATACATTTTATGTCATATTTTTATTATTCAAGTATATACTTTGTCTTGCACTTTCTGATTCACAGTTTCATTTTCCAGGGTTTTGCACATTAAAGGGTCTTAATATTTTCTGAACAAGTGCTTGCATAAATAAATGAATAAGTGAGGAATATTTTTCTAACTTCAGCTCAAATCATCACAATTGAAAGGCACATCCAAGTTGAAGTGTAATTATGTTATGTTTAAATTTGTTAAAGTGGTTATTTCTTAGTATCCTATGGTGCTTTACAACGGATTTAAAGTGACTGTGAGGTTTAGGTATATGGCCATGACATTTAGAAAAATACAGGAAGATCATTCAGTGTTTCCCAGGACAGGCAGGGAATTAGATCTAGTTTTATAGTGTTGTGGCCAAGCATAAGTGTAAAAGAGGAAGGTGAAAATTAATTTTGAAATCCAGGAACCCACTTAACTTGGTATTTACGTTAATTTATGAGATGAGTGAAGGAAAAGAGTAAAGATATTTGAAAATGGAGGTGTCTGCAGATACTCTTCATGAGCACTGTGATGACTGAAACATTGCTCTACCTTTTAAGGCAAGGGTGCAGATGAAAGGATTTTTTTGTTTTCATTTTGAAAATTATATTTCTTTCCTTATCAATTACCATTGTATACATCAGCACTCAATAACTTGGTGATTTTAAGCCATTTCCAAAGAATAGTTCTTTGAAAATATTTCTCTAAATTTTACAGGACATGCAAACTGTATATTCTTTTTTTATTATTTGAAGGCACTGCACTGCATGCAGGACCTTAGTTTCCCAAACAGGGATCAAACCTGTGCCCCCCCAATTGGAAGCATGGAGTCTTAACCACTGGTTCACAAGGGAATTCCCCCACTGTATATTCTTAAAATATGAATCAACACAAATTGAACGTGCCATGATGAACTCATCCCTAAGAAAGGTGTGAGCCTAGTTGTGGTCCACTTTGTCAGCTATTGTTGCTATTGTTTAATCGCTGTTGTGTCTGACTCACTGGCAACCCTATGGACTATAACCCACCTGGCTCCTCTGTCCATGGGATTTCCCAGGCAAGAACACTGGAACAGGTTGCCATTTCATTCTCTAAGGGATCTTCCTGAACCAGGGATGGAACTGTGTCTCCTGTATTTGCAAGCAGACTCTTTACTGCTGAGCCACCTGGGAAGATTTGTCAGCTATTACTGCTAATATAATAAGTTTGCTGTTTGAGATATTTCCCTTTAGGATGCCAAGATACTGGAGGGAGAGCTGTCTTGTGAGGGACTGAGCGCAGTGCCACCCCCACCATCTCATGGAAACCTGCTAACCTTTGCTCACTGTAGTAACTGGCATCACCCAAGGGCCAAAGACAGAAAATAAGTCATCTTGCATGTCTCCTTACAGACTCCCATTGTACTGCTGATCCCTAAATGCAGCTAATTATACATTCTCTACCCATCTTGGATCTTTGCTCTCCTTGCCTTTACTTCTATTGTTTCTAAGTATCTCAACTAAATTGTAGCAACAGCCCCCAGCAGGACTTTCTGCTTCATGTCCCACTGAATTCATTCTCTACAATACTGTGAGAGGAAGAAAGATCTTTCTAAACTACAATCTGAATCTGTCACTCAATTCTTGTGTTACTTAAGTTACTTACCTTGAGAATGAACCCAGACATTTTGATATGATATACAAAACCTTAGTCATTTTTCACAGAGAATAGTTTTGCGGTTGTCAATGGAGAGGTGGGTAGGGGAGGGATGGATTGGGATTTGGGGACTAGCAGATGCAAACTACTATATAAAGAAGAGATAAATAAGGTCCTACTAGGGAACTATATCCAATGTCCTTTGATAAACCATAATGGAAAAGAATATGAAAAAAAAATGTATGTGTGTGTATGTGTATAAGTATATGCATGTATGTGCAGCACAGTGCTCGATCATGTCTGACTCTTTGAGACTCCATGAACTTTAGCCCAGGCTCCTCATCCATGGGATTTTTCAGACAAGAATACTGGAGTAGATTGCCATTTCCTCTTACAGGGGATCTTCCTGACCCAGGGATCGAACCTTCATATCCTGTGTCTCCTGCATTGGCAGACTGAATTTTTATGACTGACCCACCAGGGAACATATATATATAATCCCTAGTCATTTTTGTTATTGTTTTACCATAGTAGACAATTAGGAAAAGGAAATGGCAACCCACCCCAGTATTCTTGCCTGGAGAATCCCGTGGACAGAGGAGCCTGGTGGACTGCTGTCCATGAGGTCACACAGAGTCAGGCAAGACTGAAGAGACTTAGCAGCAGCAGCAGCAGTGGGCAATTATCTATGCATATATATTTTTTATGTATGTATATACATTTTTACGTATTTTTTTCCTTGACCAACATTAATTCTCTCTCTCATTTCTTTGATAACAGCCTGCTCTTTTCATCAAATAGTATTGATGTTATTTTCAATCATGATGTTATGCTCTCCTTTAGCCAAGTAGTGGCTGTATGACCCATGATAGACCCAAACAGACTCTTTCTGAAAATTTGAATTTCAGATGACTAGGCTAAACAGCATATCCCTGCATTCATCATGTCTCCTTGCACTTGAATATGTTTTGACTCTTAGTGTAATAATCTCTCATCCCTGCCCTTCAACTCTAATATCACCCTTTTGGAAGCTTTCTTAACTCTACCCATGTGACATGGAAACCCTCCTTGCGTCCTTTCACCGCACTTAAATCTCTGTCTACTATTTCTCACTTACATGCCCACATACTCCTCCAGAATGTTAGCTTCAGGAATACAGAGAGAAATGGAAGTGCTACGAAATAGAAGAAAGAACATGAATTCAGTGACACACTAGGCAAATTAGAAGAATGAACAGAACAATAGGATGCAGACAAATATCATGTGCTATGAGTCTCTAGTAACTGCAGCAAACTCAGCTGTTGTCTTCTCAAACCGGGAGATACTTTTGGAGAAAGCATATGTGGTAGTTATTACTATTATTCACTAAGTGTTTCCAGGTTACTCCCCTCCCAGACATGTGATAAGACTGTATTTCCTCGAGTCCTTGGGTTTCTGGCCACTGAGTTGTGAACAGAAGTTATGGATGTGACCTTAATTTCAGGAATGCAAGACTCTACTGCTCTCTAATTCTGACATTGGCAATGAGAGGGAAAATTACCCATCACCCCAGTAACTATGATTAGCAGACACCCAGTGGGCATGTATTGGGAGAAAGAGATCAATCACTGCTATTTTCAGCTGAGACTTTGGAAATGTTTGTTAGCACAGCATAACCCATTCTACCCTGGTTTCTCCTGAATGGAACCAAGTGATAGAAATGACAGGGGATAGCCAATAAAAAGTCCAAAAAAAGAAGAAATGAACTAAGTTTCAGGCTTGATTTAAGTTAGCAAGCTTTGTCATAAACTACTGAATTCTGATTTTAATCTATCCTTATTTGTTGAACTGCAAGCAGCGTTATCCATTCTTTGCTGTTTGAAGGAGGAAACCGTCTTTACTCCCTCTGGAAGGGCCACAGGCAACAGTATTTACAGCCCTCGGCCTCTCCTGCCTGTTGAAAAGAGGAGTCACTTCATCCACAGATTGCATGTACAAATCAAATCACACGTTGTTCAGGGAGAGAAAAGCAAGAGAGTGTGTGTGACTCACCAGCATTCTGCCTGGTCACCCCCCAACCCCAAATACAGCCACTTACACGCTGGAGGTACATCAAGAAAATTAATCTACAGTGGTGGCATTCCACTTATCAACAAGCAAGTAGGAAAGATGTTTTATGCAGAAGCTGATAAAATATAGTTCTTATCCATCCTATAATCATATCACATAACTAGTATCACAAAGCTCTCATAGGAGGCCTTCCTTAAGGGAGGGTGGCGAAGTGCTGCTAATTATATGTGTTTCACAAAAAAAAAGTGTAGACATTTAATTAATGTTTGAACAAATGCAACGTCTGAAAAAATAAATCTACCCCTCAAAGCAGAATTGTCCAGCTTTAAAGTAGTCCAAAATACAACCAATAA
Organism: Cervus canadensis; assembly: GCF_019320065.1. Classification (NCBI taxonomy): domain Eukaryota; kingdom Metazoa; phylum Chordata; class Mammalia; order Artiodactyla; family Cervidae; genus Cervus; species Cervus canadensis. The sequence continues at coordinate 35,547,537 of NC_057409.1, read as the reverse complement.
ATGTAGATAAATGCAGCAATTATGTAACACACTGATTTTCTCAAATTCTTTGTATTGCTGGATAAGCACAACAAAGCCATCTGATTACGGCGAACAGAAGAGTGGAAGACTGTTTCAGCATCTGGGGCTTGTAATTAGCTCTCCTGGTTTATTTCCAATCAGGCACTTTTATGCAAGTGGTTTGAAAAGTACAATTGCAAAATTAAAGTAGTTATATTTAAAATTGTATTAAAGTATCACTGAAAGAAAAGGAAAGAAATGATTTTAATACAAATGCACATTCATTTTAATAAGCACTGTTTTAGGAACATTAGATATTATCTATTATTGCTCATTGATTCATAACCTTCATCCCATATTAGTCAAGCGGCAATAGCTACCACAAGAGGGCAGAGAGTGAATGCTAATGATTTAATGAGAGTTATCTTGTCCAGGATAATCTTATTCTTGTGGTAGCCTCAGACCCCAATTCAGAATAATATCATTAACTGAGTTCTCTTACCACAGTCACAACTACCACAGTCTCATGTGTTCTTAAATTATTCTGCTCAGATAGCCTAATTTTCCCACTAAAGCCTTTAGAATGAGAGTAGGAGAGAGCGAGAGAAAGGAAAAAATAGAAAGTCAGCTTTTCTATATTCTCTTGACTAACCATGCCTTCAGAAGATTAAGATCCAGTAAATACAAACAATATGATAGTGCTAAGATAAAAAATGTACACAAATAAAGTGCTTTTTATTGATTCTCTATGAAAGAATTTTTAAAAAGAGCAATTTTTTTCTTCAATATGCCCTACCTAAAGTGGAATATAGATTAATACATTTTTCAGTAAATTTATTATTATAACCAGTGAGCACTTCCATTCAATTTGGAGGCAAACAAATCTAGTTTAACCAAAGCTACTCTTTCATTCCATATTCCAATCAGTTTTGAACACCTGTTTGAAGGCATGAAATAAATTTCAATTTACCCTGTGACAAAACAAAAATATGTATATTCGTCTTGTAGATTAATTACATATATAAACTTTGACAGTGACTCTTCCATTAAAAACTAGGAATCACATCTCTTAGTGCTGAAAACTTAAATTAGTTTCTTAAGCTATTTTACTTGTTATTGACTATGATGATCATATAAAATACCAATGAAAATTGGATATTTCATAAATAGTGATTTACAGTTCTGTGTATGCTGGAACTCAAGAACATTAATCACAAGTTGGCTTTATTGTTTTCTGGACAATGATTGTTCTTGCCAAGAATAACCTTGATTCAGAAGATGGATTCTATTATAGAACCAGAACAAGTCTGTTTTTCCCTCCTCTTCATTCTTTGGTTCAAAGAAGAGTAGACAATGCATATTCTATGGGAAATGGTGAATAATCTGTCATGTTGTGAATGTTCTACCACATCTTAGAGGTGAAAATTATTTTGAACAATGAATTTGAGGACTAGGGCTGCCATCATGCCTATAAAGGTTGATGAGCTATCCTAATAAAGACAATTAGAAGCATAGTATTTGTACTCAAAATGATGAGTGGTTACAGATAACTATTATTCTATTATTGGCTGAATATGCTGTTTTGTGCTTTTTTCTTCTAGAATAATTGGAAAACAATGAATATTATATAATTATTGATATATTTTAAAAGCTTTTAAAGCAACTACTGGGCTAGAAATAAGTTAAGTAGTTTAGCTGTATTATCTTTCATTATTTGTCCCATATTACTGATGGGGAAATTGAGAACTAGAGAAAAGTTACTGCATTCTGTCAAAGCTCGGCTTTAGAAGCGGTAAGTGCTATTCCCCTCTCATTCCACTGGATGAAGCAGATCTCATGGCCAAGTCTGTCAATGCTAAAATAGAGAGTCCCTCAGGAAACATCTCATAATGGAGAGGTGATTTTTGATATAAAACCATTAAAGGTATATGATAAATACAGCAACAGTGAGCAAATGTAGTTATAAAAGATAGGGAAGGGCACACCAGACTGTCAGAAAAACGACTAATGCAAACCTGAAACAAAACAGTGGCCTGAAAGTGGGAGAGATGGAAAATATTCAAGGGTTTTGGGGATCAAACAAGAAAATGTTAATGACCTTATTCTTCTTTGAGATAGAAATACTCTAAATATAAGATTTTGCAAAGCAAAATGAAGATGTTTGCTGAAAATTTTGCTCATTGAAAGTACAAACTTAGTCACGGTTTCAGTGGAATGTTATTTTCTTCTGACAAGCATTACAAAAGGACCTTAAATAGGTCAATTTTATGGGCAGAAACTGGACAATGAAATAATAGCTTTGCTTATATAAGTAGCTTGAACTGAACCTAACTTTATTATGGAGAAGAACAGGGGCAAATTATAGGTGATTATTATTGTTGTAGGTAGTTAAAGTGAAAAGATTTTTGAAGGCTTTTTGTTCAACTAAGGAAATTGAACAAGACAAAACAAACAAGAAGAAACAAATCCCATTTCCTCTGAAATACACTAATTATTTATATTATGCAATATCTAAAAGAGAATAAAAAAGCTTCGATGCTTGTCTCTCAAGGTTGTTTTGTTAGTACATATTTTTCTTTTCCTGTGAAAATGTGAAAACCCAAGTTGTTTGTACCTCCCACATACAAAAGAGCTTTCACTGATATACTTAAAAAATAAATGCATTTTTTTCCCTTTCCCTCCTACTCCGTTAGCATTTTTCCAAAGGCCTTTTTTAATATTTTATTTTCTAAGGGCAGTTTAAGGTTTATAATGAGATTAAAAGAAGATTCAGAGCTTTCCCTATAACCTCTGCCCCCATATATGCTTATCAATATCACTCACTAGAATGGTTTTTTTTTCCTTAAACCAAATGTGAATCTATTTTGATATATCATAATCACCCAAATTCCATAATTTACCTTAGGGTTCACTCTTGGTACCATGCATTCTATGGGTTTCATCAAATGTATTATGGCGTATGCCCATTATTATAATATCATACAGTGTTTTCACTGCCCTAGAAATCTTCTGTCCTCTGCTTATTCATCTCCCATCCCTCTGACCCCTGGTAACCACTGATCTTTTAACTATCCCCATAGTTTTGCCTTTTCCAGAACATCTTATCTTTAGAATCATGCGTTATGTATCCTTTTCAGATTGGCTTCTTTCACTTAGCAAAATGCATTTTTTTCCTCCATGCCCTTTTGTGGTTTGATAGCTCATTATTTTTTTAGTACTGAATAGGATTCCATTGTGTTTATGTACCACCAATGTGCTTTTCTTCTTGAGCAACATTGTACCTTCAATGTACCTTCATTGTACCTTCATTGTACCTTCAATGTACCTTCAATGTACCTTCATTGTACCTTCTTCTTAAGAAATTGGTACCTTCAAGAGGTACTTGATTTTGTTTCTGTGAACTTGCTTTTAATATTATAATCTGTTCAGTGTATGTTCTCTTTTAAATGTCACAATAGAACTGGAATAACTAGTCATTTATATACACATATTATATAAGAAGTCCCAAGTTTCCTCTTTTTAAATCTTGAGAGTGATTTTATATGATGAAAAATAAATCATTTAAGTGCACATTTTTGAATCTCTGAAAGGTTCAGTTCCTCCAAATTTTCTAACCTATTTTTATTTGAAGCTAAATTTTTGATTTAGGATTTCAAGCTGTTCCCAAATCAATACTATTTTCCAACAAATCTACACTTTGCCATCAAAATAAAACATGAATATATATTTTGCTTCTTTTCTGTGAAGTTTGGTACAATACCAGTATTATCAGTTACACAAGTAAATTTTATTCTTTGATACCAAATATTGAATGTTTACATCTTTGTAAAACTTAAGATTTCAGAATCTTATTTAGAAATTAACAAAATTTTCACCCAAAATCATACTCACTTAAGGTTCAAATTTTTGCTTATACCATCTCTACATTACATGTACATATTTTTATTGTAGTAATAAAATGGTTCAAGATATTTTATGGAGATTAGTTTGGGATTCTATATCCAAAGTTATATGATACCTATGATAGAGAAGGTGAGCAAATGACAATAATATCAGTGTGTACTATATATTAAGAGTGCGATATACATTTCCAGAGCAATAGTGGGCACTTATGCTATTGCTTCATTTAATACACTCATCAGCCTGGCAAAGTAACATTATCATCCTCATTTATAGATTAGTAAACTAAAGTTCTAAGAAGTTGATATTTTCAAGTCCATTCTCCTGGGACTCAAACCCAGATGCATATTATTCTCTACAATATGGAAAACTTATCTATTCTCTTATTGGGTGATAGGAAGCATTAGTATGTTGTGCTGATACACACTGCTGAAATGGAGGGTTTGTGTAAAGCTGAAGGTTTTCTCAAGGTTGTCCAGTAACCTTGTCCCTGATGTAGTCTCCCTATAAGGGTAATGGAGCTGGAAACTGAAAAAAGAGGCCACGGCAGAGGAGAATCCCTGATCAAATGGTCAGATAAGATTGCAAGACTTCCTTTATACATATATTGACATATCTAAGGGAATGTATTCACATGTGATGGGACCCAATAAGACCAACAGTTTGAGACTAAGGAGTAAGCTCTGAACTCTGGATATATTATGAATTAGATCTCTTTTTAGGAGACTTCCTGGTTGACCCAAGGATGCCTAATTTCACTTTGTTTTTATAAAACAACTAACATGCATGAATGATTGTGTAAGCATCTGCTTCATTTTTCATTGCCCTATATGTAAAAGTTGTGCTATTCTGTGCTCAGTTGCTTCCGACTCTTTGCAACCCCATGGACTGTAGCCCACCAGGCTCCTCTGTCCATGGGGATTCTCCAGGCAAGAATAATGGAGTGGTTGCCATGTCCTCCTCCAGGGGATCTTCCCAACCCAGTGACTGAACCCAAGTCTCCCACATTGCAGGCAGATTCTTTACCAACTGAGCCACTAGTATTCCTGAGTCCAGGAATACTGGAGTTAGTAATTTATCCCTTCTCCAGGGGATCTTCCCAACCAAGGAATCAAACTGGGGTCTCCTACATTGCAGGCAGATTCTTTACCAGCTGAGCTACCAGGAAAGCCCATATGTAAAAGTTACAGATTTGTAATTAGATATTTTTGCATGTGCTTTTTAAAATAAAAGTAAGACATTTAGATGATTACAAAGTATAATTAATATATTTGAATTGTATTGTTATTCAAGAATAGCCAAGAAAAACTTGAAAATTCATACAAAAGAAACTTTTAAATTAGATACATAAATGTATTGCAAACTTATAAATATGGCATTGTTCAGAGTAATAGATCACTGTAGTATAATGTGTGTGATAAAGGTGAGATTTTTTTTAAATGTGTAAGGAAAGATAAACACAATAAATTGTGCTGGCACAAGTGTCTATCTCATAAAGGAAAGAAATTAGACCATTGTCTTACTATTTACACACATACATATACAAAGATTAAAGTTTAGGAAGTCTACATTTGAAAATAAATTCAATTTACTGAGAAACAATCCGAGAAGGAACTGGCAACCCACTCCAGTAATCTTGCCTGGAGAATCCTGTGGACAGAGGAGCCTGGTACGCTGCTGCCCGTGGGGTCACACAGAGTCGGACATGACTGAAGCGACAGCACAGCATGCATGTGTTAGAGAAGGAAATGGCAACCCACTCCAGTATTCTTGCCTGGAGAATCCCAGGGACAGGGGAGCCTGGTGGGCTGCCCTTTATGGGGTCGCACAGAGTCAGACACGACTGAAGTGACTTAGCAGCAGCAGCAACTGAGAAATAATATAGGAGAATATTATTTATAATTCTGTTCCTCCTAAGCTTAACAGAAGGCTATGAATGAAAAAAGTGAAAGTGGCTCAGGAGTGTCGGACTCTTTGAGACCCCATGGACTACACAGTCCATGGAATTCTCCAGGCAAGAATACTGGAGTGGGTGGCTTTTCCCTTCTCCAGGGGATCGTCCCAACCCAGGGATTGAACCCAGGTCTCCCTCATTGCAGGCAGGTTCTTTACCAGCTGAGCCACAAGAGAAGCTGACGAATGAAAAAACATTACTTCAAGTTATTAACATGCTAAGAGATATATAAACAAAGTTTAAAAATAGATAAAAAATAAAGGGTTATTAGATTTATTTCATGAAAGCTCTTACTATCAACGCCATATACATATAGCTAGAGATGAAAAGATAATTAATAGACTAATAAATAAAAATTTGTATAGCCATAGGAACTATACTAAATTTTATAAGAAATTGGAGTATTTCTAATTTGTTATTAGTATTTAAAAATAATAACCAAGATGGATTTTTATCTGTCACAGTGACAGAAATAAAAACAAATTTTAAAAGGTACATGCAGTATTAGTCTGTGGGAAAAAGGTTTAACTCATACTCTGTTGGAATTGGTTCCACCTTTAGAAGAATAGAACTACCAAATTTTTAAAAGTTTCGTACTGTTTACCATAGCAGTTCCACTTGTAAGGACCTATTTTATAAGACTAATAATAATAGAAGATTACTAAACTAGTAGTAATAGTAGACTACTAGAATTCTATTATACTAGTAAAAAAGTGAGAAAATTCACTGCAGCATATTTTCTAGCAGAAAGAAAAAGACTGAAGATAATATATCCAGGGATATGGGAATAGGAAAATGTTTGGGCAAAGTTTGTTATATCTGTACAGTTTAATTAAAATTGAGTTCAAATGCAAGCAATAGAAAAAAAAAAACACAAAACAAAAATATAAATAAAATAGATGGCCCAAGCTAGAAATTGCTTTCTCCTTCATATTAATGTATGGTATCTCTACTTCATGAAGCCCTTGAGGACCCAAACAATGCATTTCACTGCACCATCATCCCTGAGCTGTTGACCCTTCATCCTCACAGTCCAGCTTGAAAATAACCACATTTAAGGTGCAAAATGGAGTGATGTGTAAAGATGTAACATGTAAAAGATGCAGGAAAATATGTCAGCTTACATCTCATTAATCAGAACTTAGAGGAATAAGCAAGGCTGTAGTGTATATTTTTTTTTTCTTTTTATTTTTTTTAATTGAAGGATAATTGCTTTAGAGAACTTTGTTGTGTTCTATCAAACCTCAACATGAATCAGCCATAGTGCATATTCTTGATGGTCATTTGGCCAACTAAAAATTATATTACTTTAAGCAACAGGAATACTTGATGATGATGAAAAAAAAAAACCAAAACCTTGTCTCTCTTAAAATGTCTAAAATAAAGTAGTGATCTGTATACTACTTGGAAGAATGATTTTAAAATATAATTGGGTTTGGGAAAGCAATTTTCAGAAATATTTATATAACGTTATGACTTTGTCTCTGTTTGCCTATAAATAAGATGATAGTAATAGTAAATATTTCAGAGAGTTGTCATAGAAGTTAAACCAGATATAGTTTCATTAAGTTCTTAGAATAATGTTTCAGTTCAGTTCAGTTCAGTTCAGTCGCTCAGTCATGTCCGACTCTTTGAGAACCCATGAATTGCAGCACGCCAGGCCTCCCTGTCCATTACCAACTCCCGGAGTCCACCCAAACCCATGTCCATTGAGTCAGTGATGCCATCCAGCCATCTCATCCTCTGTCCTCCTCTTCTCCTCCCACTTTCAATCATTCCCAGAATCAGGGTCTTTTCCAATGAGTCAGTTCTTCACATCAGGTAGCCAAACTATTGGAGTTTCAGCTTCAGCATCAGTCCTTCCAATGAACACCCAGGACTGATCTCCTTTAGGATGGACTGGTTGGATCTCCTTGCAGTCCAAGGGACTCTCAAGAGTTTTCTCCAACACCACACTTCAAAAGCATCACTTCTCTCGAAACATCCCACCCTCGCCTTCTCTGTACAATATTGTAATTAGCCTCCAACTAATAAAAATAAATGGAAAAAAAATAGCATCAGTTCTTCAGCACTCAGCTTTCTTCACCGTCCAACTCTCACATCCATACATGACCACCGGAAAAATCATAGCCTTGACTAGAGGGACCTTTGTGGGCAAAGTAATGTCTCTGCTTTTTAATATGCTGTCTGGGTTGGTCATAACTTTCCTTCCAAGGAGTAAGCGTCTTTTAATCTCATGGATGCAATCACCATCTGCAGTGATTTTGAGCCCCCCAAAATAAAGTCTGACACTGCTTCTGCTGTTTCCGCATCCATTTGCCATGAAGTGATGGGACCAGATGCCATGATCTTAGTTTTCTGAATGTTGAGCTTTAAGCCAACTTTTTCACTCTCCTTTTTCACTTTCATCAAGAGGCTTTTCAGTTCCTCTTCACTCTCTGCCATAAAGGTGTTGTCATCTGCATATCTGAGGTTGTTGATATTTCTCCCGGCAGTCTTGATTCCAGCTTGTGCTTCTTCCAGCCTAGCATTTCTCATGATGTACTCTGCATATAAGTTAAATAAGCAGGGTGACAATATACACCCTTGACGTACTCCTTTTCCTATTTGGAACCAGTCTGTTGTTCCATGTCCAGTTCTAACTGTTGTTTCCTGACCTGCATATAGTTTTCTCAAGAGGCAGGTCAGGTGGTCTAGTATTCCCATCTCTTTCAGAATTTCCAACTGTTTATTGTGATCCACACAGTCAAAGGCTTTGGCATAGTCAATAAAGCAGAAATAGATGTTTTTCTGGAACTCTCTTGCTTTTTTGATGATCCAGTGGATGTTGGCAATAATGTTTAGTACATGGTAAATTACTAGTATGGATTTATTATTATTATGATGATTGTTTAAAAATATTATATGTAGATGAGTATTTATTTGAGAAAGTACATTTCACTTTTTAGTACATATGCTTTTGTATTTAAAATATTTTTAAAGTATATATTGCTATAGTTTTTTTCTTAATCTGGAAATGAAAATATCTAGCTGTATGAATGTCAGAGGCAATGTGCTTACAGATTCTCCATATACAAATTTTTAAGATTAAATTAACAGAACTGTAGTGAACTGTGCTTTTATGGTATAAAATAAACAAGATACTATGTTGCTGTGGGGAGAGAGCAAATTAGCCAAGATGGTGTGTTCAGGCTCTCTTGACCCACGTTTAAAAATGACTATGTAACAGTTGAGCTCATTTATAGCATTGCACATGTGCATCACAAGGTACTCAGCTGGACCCAGGCTACTTTTGTTATGTGAGCTCCACTTAAAAATCCCTGGCATTATTGCTGTGTTATGGCTGTGTCAGCCCAAGAGGAGAGACTATAGCATGTCGTCTACTATGGTCCCTGTGCCAGCCAGGAGAGAGATTGTCTTGTGTGAAGTTATGCTATAAATGTTGCCAGGAAAGAATAATCATGCAAAGAATAATCATGCCTGCAGTTCCTAAGGCTCCTGAAGTCTTCTTCCAGCTTCTTAGGTGGAGCCTTGCCTACTCTAGATTCAGCAAACTGTGGGCACAGTGAGATACGGGGAGACAATTGGCATCATGATCAGGATCAGCAATATAGTTGCATTATTAGATTCCTAATAGACTGTTAGCAGATGCTACATATTAAATAAAAACATCAGAGAAAAGAAGTTTTCTTTGTGAGTATTCAATTTATCAATATTCTTATGGAAAATTCTCAGAACTCTGCTGTTATCTTTGGTGATCATTGACAACAGTGTATTAAATGTAAGTAAGCATATTAACATGACATTTTATGACTCGTTACTGAATCCTGAGATCAACTATACCGGAAAGATCAGTAATCATATCATGTCATCAACTAAATGGAGAAATGATTAAATGTATTATGATAAAACATTCTTATCAAATTATCAGTAGCTATCATAGAGATTGCATTTACTTTATACTTGCATGTTATTGTTTAGTTCCTAAGTTGTGTCCGACTCTTTGTGACCCCATGGAGCCTGCCAGGCTCCTCTGTCCATGGAACTTCCCAAGCAGGAATACTGGAGTGGCTTTCCATTTCCTTCTCCAGGGGATCTTCGTGACCCAGGGATTGAACCCATATGTCCTGCATTGGCAGGCAGATTCTTTATCACTGAGCCTTCCAGGAAACCCCATACACACATAGATGGTATATGTAATATATACATCATTATATTGTATCCATTAAGAGGTATGTGTGTATGTAAATGTTTGTATTTTTTACTTTGGTAAAATATAAAAAAATAAAATTCATAATTTTATAAATTTAACTATTTTAAAGTGTACAATTCAGTGGCATTCATTGGGTTGTCAAAAAAGTTTCTTCAGATTTTTCCATAACATCATACAGACACTCAAAAAAACTTTTTGGCCTGTCTAGTAGTATACCCACGTGTTGTGTATATTCCAGAATATTTTCATTAACCCCAAAAGGAAACCCTGTACCCATTAAGCAGGCACTCCTCATTCCTCTGTTTTCCCAGCCCCTACCAAACACTAATCTGTTTTCTGTCTTCCAACATTGGGTCTGATATTTTACATAAATGGAATTATACACATGTGACCTTTTATGCCTGATTTATTTCACTTTTATTGGAATATTTCCAAGCTTCGTTCCCATTGCGCATGTATTTGGTGTCTGAGTAATGTTTTCATTTCAGTTCTGTTCGGTCGCTGAGTCGTGTCTGACTCTTTGTGACCCCATGAATCACAGCACGCCAGGCCTTCCTGTCCATCACCAACTCCCGGACTCCACACAAACCCAAGTCCATTGAATCAGTGATGCCAAACAACCATCTCAACCTCTGTCATCCCCTTGTCCTCTAGCCCTCAATCTTTCCCAGGTTCAGGGTCTTTCCCAATGAGTCAGCACTTCCCATCAGGTGGCCAGAGTATTGGAGTTTCAGCTTCAGCATCAGTCCTTCCAATGAACAAATAGTACTGATCTCCTCTAGGATGGACTGGTTGGATCTCCTTGCAGTCCAAGGGACTCTCAAGAGTCTTCTCCAACACCACACTTCAAAAGCATCAATTCTTCAGTGCTCAGTTTTCTTCACAGTCCAACTCTCACATCCATTCATGACTACTGGAAAAATCATAGACTAGACTAGACGGACCTTTGTTGGCAAAGTAATGTCTCTGCTTTTTCATATGCTGTCTAGGTTGGTCATAACTTTCCTTCCAAGGAGTAAGCATCTTTTAATCTCATGGCTGCAATCACCATCTGCAGTGATTTTGGAGCCCAGAAAAATAAAGTCAGCCACTATTTCCCCATTTTGGCCATGAAGTGATGGGACAGGATGCCATGATCTCAGTTTTCTGAATGTTGATCCTTAAGCCAACTTTTTCACTCTCCTCTTTCACTTTCATCAAGAGGCTCTTTAGTTCCTCTTCACTGTCTGCCATAGGACTGGTGTCATCTGCATATCTGAGGTTATTGATATTTCTCCCAGCAATCTTGATTCCAGCTTGTGCTTCATCTAGCCCAGCATTTCTCATGCTGTACTCTGCATATAAGTTAAATAAACAGGGTAACAATATACAACCTTGACGTACTCCTTTTCCTATTTGGAACCAGTCCATTGTTCCATGTCCAGTTCTAACTGTTCCTTCCTGACCTGCATACAGATTTCTCAAGAGGCAGGTCAGGTGGTCTGGTATTGCCAACTCCTTCAGAATTTTCCACAGTTTATTGTGATCTACACAGTCAAAGGCTTTCTCATAATCAATAAAGGAGAATAGGTGTTGTTCTGGAACTCTTTGGCTTTTTCGATGATCCAACAGATGTTGGCAATTTGATCTCTGGTTCCTCTGCCTTTTCTAAAACCAGCTTGAACATCTGGAAGTTCACACTTCATGTATTGCTGAAGCCTGGCTTGGAGAATTTTGAACATTACTTAACTAGCATGGGAGATGAATGCAATTGTGCAGTAGTTTGAGCATTCTTTGGCATTGCCTTTCTTTGGGATTGGAATGAAAACTGACCTTTTCCCGTCCTGTGGCCACTGCTGAGTTTTCCAAATTTGCTGGCATATTGAGTGCAGCACTTTCACAGCATCATCTTTCAGGATTTGAAATAGCTCAACTGGAATTCCACCACCTCCACTAGCATTGTTCTTCGTGATGCTTCCTAAGGTAATCTTGACTTCACATTCCAGGATGTCTGGCTCTAGGGGAGTGATCACACCATCAAGATTATCTGGGTCTTCAAGATCTTTTTTTGTACAGTTCTTCTGTGTATTCCTGCCACTTCTTCTTAATATCTTCTGCCTCTGTTAGGTCCCTACCATTTCTGTCCTTTATTGAGTCCATCTTGGCATGTAATATTCCCTTGTTATCTCTAATTTTCTTAAAGAGATCTCTGGTCTTTCCCATTCTACTGTTTTCCTCTATTTTTTTGCACTGATGGCTGAGGAAGGCATTCTTATCTCTCCTTGCTATTCTTTGGAACTCTGCATTCAAATGGGCATATCTATCCTTTTCTCCTTCGCTTTTCGCTTCCCTTATTTTCACAGCTATTTGTTAGGCCTCCTCAGACAGCCATTTGCTTTTTGGCATTTCATTTTCTTGGGGATGGTCTTGATTTCTGTCTCCTGTACAATGTCACGAACCTCCGTCCATAGTTCATCAGGCACTCTGTCTATCAGATCGAGTCCCTTAAATCTATTTCTCATTTCCAGTGTATAGTTATAAGGGATTGGATTTAGGTCACACCTGAATGGTCTAGTGGTTTTCCCCACTTTCTTCAATTTCTGTCTGAATTTGGCAATAAGGAGTTCATGATGTGTGCCACAGTCTGTTCCTGGTCTTGTTTTTGCTGACTGTATAGAGCTTCATCTTTGGCTGGAAAGAATATAATCAATCTGATTTCAGTGTTGACCATCTGGTGATGTCCATGGGTAGAGTCTTCTCTTGTGTTGTTGGAAGAAGGTGTTTGCTATGACCAGTGTGTTCTCTTGGCAAAACTCTATTAGCCTTTGTCCTGCTTCATTCTGTACTCCAAGGCCAAATTTGCCCATTACTCCATGTGTTTCTTGACTTCCTACTTTTGCATTCCAGTCCACTATAATGAAAAGGACATCTTTTTGGGGTGTTAGTTCTAGAAGGTCTTGTAGATCTTCATAGAACTGTTCAACTTCAGCCTCTTCAGCACTACTGGTTGGGGCATAAACTTGGATTACCGTGATATTGAATGGTTTGCCTTGGAAACCAACAGAGATCATTCTGTCGTTTTTGAGATTGCATCCAAGTACTGCATTTCAGACTTTTGTTGACTCTGATTGTTACTCCATATCTTCTAAGGGATTCCTGCCCAGAGTAGTAGATAAAATGGTTGTTTGAGTTAAATTCACCCATTCCAGTCCATCTTAGTTCACTGATTCCTAGAATGTCGAGGTTCACTCTTGTCATCTCCTGTTTGACCACTTCCATTTTGCCTTGATTCATGGACCTAACATTCCAGGTTCCTATGCAATATTGCTCTTTACAGCATCGAACCTTGCTTCTATCACCAGTCCCATCCAAAACTGGGTGTTGTCTTTGCTTTGGCTCCATCTCTTCATTCTTTCTGGAGTTATTTCTTCACTAGATCTCCAGTAGCATATTGTATTGTTTTATTGTATGAAATTAGCAAATTTTGTACATTTGGTTGTTTCCACCTTTTAGTTATTGTGAACAGTTCTGCTATAAATGTTGATGCAAAATTTTTTGCTTCAAGACTATTTTTCAATTCTCAGGGGAGTATAGGAGTATTAGGAGTGGAATTGCTGAATCATATGGTAATTCTTCCCTTGTGGCTCAGACAGTAAAGAATCTGCCTGCAATGCGGGAGATCAGGGTTCAATTCTTGGATCAGGAAGATCCCCTGGTAAAGGAAGTGGCTACCCACTGCAGTATTTTTGCCTGGAGAATTCCGTGGACAGAGGAGACCAGCAGGCTACAGTCCAAAGAGTCAGACATAACTGAGCAACTAACAATGTTACATTTACCTGGCAATTCTATGCTTTACTTATTGAGGAACTCTCAAATCATTTTCCACAGTGGCTACACCATTTCACATACCCACCAGCACTGTAGAAGAGTCTACTTTGTCCACAACATTGAATTCACTTGTTATTTTCTGCTTTTTTGTTAGCTTGTGTACAGTCTTCTCTTCTGTTGTTGGAAGAGGGTGTTTGCTATGACCAGTGCATTCTCTTGGAAAAACTCTATTAACCTTTGTCCTGCCTCCTTCCATACTCCAAGGCCAAATTCGCCTGTTACTCCAGGTATTTATTGACTTCCTACTTTTTGCATTCCAGTCCACTATAATGAAAAGGACATTTTTTGTGGGTGTTAGTTCTAAAAGGTCCTGTAGGCCTTCATAGAACCGTTCAACTTCAGCTTCTTCAGGGTTACTGATCGAGGCATAGGCTTGGATTACCATGATATTGAATGGTTTGCCTTGGAAACGAACAGAGATCATTCGGTCGTTTTTTAGATTGCATCCAAGAACTGCATTTCAGACTCTTTTGTTGACCATGTGGCTACTCCATTTCTTCTAAGGGATTCCAGCCCTCAGTAGTAGATATAATGGTCATCTGAGTTATTCACCCATTCCAGTCCATTTTAGTTCACTGATTCCTAGAATATCGATGTTCACTTTTGCCGTCTCCTGTTTGACCACTTCCAATTTGCTTTGATTCATGGGCCTAATATTCCACGTTCCTATGCAATATTGCTCTTTACAGCATCAGACCTTGCTTATACCACCAATCACATCCACAACTGGGTATTGTTTTTGCTTTGGCTCCATCCCATCATTCTTTCTGGAGTTATTTCTCCACTGATCTCCAGTAGCATATTGGGGACCTACCAACCTGGGGAGTTCCTCTTTCAGTATTCTATCATTTAAGACTCTACACATGGGCATCACCAGATGGTCAACACCTAAATCAGATTGATTATATTCTTTCCAGCCAAAGATGGAGAAGCTCTATACAGTCAGCAAAAACAAGACCAGGAACAGACTGTGGCACACATCATGAACTCCTTATTGCCAAATTCAGACAGAAATTGAAGAAAGTGGGGAAAACCACTAGACCATTCAGGTGTGACCTAAATCCAATCCCTTATAACTATACACTGGAAATGAGAAATAGATTTAAGGGACTCGATCTGATAGACAGAGTGCCTGATGAACTATGGACGGAGGTTCGTGACATTGTACAGGAGACAGAAATCAAGACTATCCCCAAGAAAAGGAAACGCCAAAAAGCAAATGGCTGTCTGAGGAGGCCTAACAAATAGCTGTGAAAATAAGGGAAGTGAAAAGCGAAGGAGAAAATGAAAGATATGCCCATTTGAATGCAGAGTTCCAAGAATTACAAGGAGAGATAAGAAAACCTTCCTCAGTGATCAGTGCAAAAAAGCAGAGGAAAACAGTAGAATGGGAAAGACCAGAGATCTCTTTAAGAAAATTAGAGATACTAAGGGAACATTTTATGCAAAGATGGACTCAATAAAGGACAGGAATGGTAGGGACCTAACAGAGGCAGAAGATATTAAGAAGTGGCAAGAATACACAGAAGAACTGTACAAAAAAGATCTTCATGATCCAGATAATCTTGATGGTGTGATCACTCCCCTAGAACCAGACATCCTAGAATGTGAAGTCAAGATTACCTTAGGAAGCATCACTATGAACAAAGCTAGTGGAGGTGGTGGAATTCCAGTTGAGCTATTTCAAATCCTGAAAGATGATGCTGTGAAAGTGCTGCACTCAATATGCCAGCAAATTTGGAAAACTCAGCAGTGGCCACAGGATGGGAAAAGGTCAGTTTTCATTCCAATCCCAAAGAAAGGCAATGCCAAAGAATGCTCAAACTACTGCACAATTGCATTCATCTCCCATGCTAGTTAAGTAATGTTCAAAATTCTCCAAGCCAGGCTTCAGCAATACATGAAGTGTGAACTTCCAGATGTTCAAGCTGGTTTTAGAAAAGGGAGAGGAACAGAGATCAAATTACCAACTTCCACTGGTTCATTGAAAAAGCAAGAGAGTTCCAGGAAAACATCTATTTCTGCTTTATTGACTATGCCAAAGTCTTTGACAGTGTGGATCACAATAAACTGTGGAAAATTCTGAAGGAGTTGGCAATACCAGACCACCTGACCTGCCTCTTGAGAAATCTGTATGCAGGTCAGGAAGCAACAGTTAGCACTGGACATGGAACAACAGATTGGTTCCAAATAGGAAAAGGAGTACGTCAAGGCTGCATATTGTTACCCTGTTTATTTAACTTATATGCGGAGTACAGCATGAGAAATGCTGGGCTGGATGAAGCACAAGCTGGAATCAAGATTTCTGGGAGAATTATCAGTAACCTCAGATATGCAGATGACACCACTCCTATGGCAGACAGTGAAGAGGAACTAAAGAGCCTCTTGATGAAAGTGAAAGAGGAGAGTGAAAAAGTTGGCTTAAGGATCAACATTCAGAAAACTAAGATCATGGCATCCTGTCCCATCACTTCATGGCAAATAGAAGGGGAAACTGTTGAAAAAATGCCTGACTATTTTTCTGGGCTCCAAAATCACTGCAGATGGTGACTGCAGCCATGAGATTAAAAGACACTTACTATTTGGAAGGAAAGTTATGACCAACCTAGACAGCATATGAAAAAGCAGAGACATTAATTTGCCAACAAATGTCCATCTAGTCAAGGCTATAGTTTTTCTAGTGGTCATGTATGGATGTGAGAGTTGGACTGTGAAGAAAGCTGAGCACCAAAGAATTGATGCTTTTGAAGTGTGGTGTTGGAGAAGACTCTTGAGAGTGTCTTGGATTGCAAGGAGTTCCAAGCAGTCTATCCTAAAGGAGATCAGTCCTGGGTTTTCGTTGCAAGGACTGATGCTGAAGCTGAAACTCCAGTACTTTGGCCACCTCATGTGAAGAGTTGACTCATTGGAAAAGACCCTGATGCTGGGAGGGATTGAGGGCAGGAGGAGAAGGGGATGACAGAGGATGAGATGGCTGGATGGCATCACCAATTCGACGGACATGAGTTTGGGTAAACTCCTGGAGTTGGTGATGAACAGGGAGGCCTGGCATGCTGCAGTTCATGGGGTCGTAAGGAGTCTGACATGACTGAGCAACTGAACTGAACTGAACTGAATTTTGTACAGTCATCTTAGTGTGTGTGACTTTATTATGATTTTGACTTGCATTTCCCTAATGTCTAGTGACTATATTTTCATGTGCTTTTTGGATATTTGCATATCTTTTCTGGAGAAATGTATGTTCAAATTCTATGTCCATTTTAAAACTGGCTTCCTTGTATTTTTTTGTCATTGATTTATAACAGTTATTTTTTATTCTGGATACTCTAGTTTTATCAGATATATGACTTTTAAATCGTTTACTCATGTATATGATTTGCAAATGATTTTCTCTCATTCTGTGTGTTTTCTTTTAACCTATTGTTATGTATTATTTTATATTTTTATTTATTTATTTGTACGTTAATTACTTTACAATATAATGGTGGTTTTTGCCATAGATGCACATGAATCAGCCATGGGAGTACATGTGTTCCCCATCCTGAACCTCCCTCCGGCCTCCCTCCCCATCCCATCCCTCAGGATCATCCCAGTGCACCAGCCCTGAGCACCATGTCCCATGCATCAAACCTGGACTGGTGATCTCTTTCACATATGATAATATACATGTTTCAATGCTATTCTCTCAAATCATCCCACCCTCGCCTTCTCCCACAGAGTCCAAAAGTCTGTTCTTGACATCTGTGTCTCTTTTGCTATCTCGCATATAGGGTCATTGATACCATCTTTCTAAATTCTATATATATTCGTTAACATACTGTATTGGTGTTTTTCTTTCTGACTTTCTTCACTTTGTATAATAGACTCCAGTTTCATCCACCTCATTAGAACTGATTCAAATGCATTCTTTTTAATAACCAAGTAATATTCCAATGTGTATATGTACCACAATTTTCTTAACCATTCTTCTGCCGATGGACATCTCGGTTGCTTCCATATCCTGGCTATTGTAAATAGTGCTGCGATGAACATTGGGGTACACGTGTCTCTTTCAATTCTGGTTTCCTCAGTGTGTATGCCCAGCAGTGGGATTGCTGGGTTGTATGGCAATTCTATTTCCAGTTTTTTATGGAAACTTCACACTGTTCTCCATAGTGGCTGTACTACTTTGCATTTTTGTACTACTTTGCATTTTTACCAACAATATAAGAGGGCTCCATTTCTCTGCACCCTCTCCAGCATTTATTGTTTGTAGGCTTTTTGATAGCAATCATTCTCACTGGCGTGAGATGGTACCTAATTGTGGTTTTGATTTGCATTTCTCTGATAATGAGTGATGTTGAGCATCTTTTCATGTGTTTGTTAGCCATCTGTATGTCTTCTTTGGAGAACTGTCTGTTTAGTTCTTTGGCCCATTTTTTGATTGGGTCGTTTATTTTTCTGGAATTGAGCTGCAGGAGCTGCATGTATATTTTTGAGATTAATTCTTTGTCAATTGCTTCCTTTGCTATTACTTTCTCCCATTTTGAAGGTTGTCTTTTCACCTTGCTTATAGTTTCCTTCATTGTGCAAACTTTTAATTTTAATTAGATCCCATTTGTTTATTTTTGCTTTTATTTCCATTACTCTGGGAGGTGGGTCATAGAGGATCTTGCTGTGATTTACATGAGAGTGTTTTGCCTATATTTTCCTCTAGGAGTTTTATAGTTTCTGGTCTTACATTTAGATCTTTAATCCATTTTGCATTTATTTTTGTGTGTGGTGATAGAAAGTGTTCTAGTTTCATTCTTTTACAAGTGGTTGACCAGTTTTCCCAGCACCACTTCTTAGACAGATTGTCTTTTCTCCATTGTATATTTTTGCCTCCTTTATCAAAGATAAGTTGTCCATTGGTGCATGGGTTTATCTCTGGACTTTATATTTTGTTCCATTGATCTCTGCTTCTGTCTTTGTGCCATACTGTTGAATACTGTAGCTTTGTAGTAGAGTCTGAAGTCAGGTAGGTTGATTCCTCCAGTTTCATTCTTCTTTCTCAAGATTACTTTGACTATTCAAGGTTTTTTTGTATTTCCGTACAAATTGTGAAACTATTTGTTCTGCTTCTCTGAAAAATACCGTTGGTAGCTTGATAAGGATTGCATTGAATCTATAAATTACTTTGGATCATATACTCATCTTCACTATATTGATTCTTCTGATCCATGAACATGGTATATTTCTCCATCTATTTGTGTCCTCTTTGATTTCTTTCATCAGTGTTTTATAGTTTTCTATATATAGGTCTTTTGTTTCTTTAGGTAGATTGAGTCCTAAGTATTTATTCTTTTTGTTGCAATGGTGAGTGGAATTGTTTCCTTAATTTCACTTTCTGTTTTCTCATTGTTAGTGTATAGGAATGCAAGGGATTTCTGCATGTTAATTTTATATCCTGCAACTTTACTGTATTCATTGTTTAGCTCTAGTAATTTTCTGGTGGAGTCTCTAGGGGTTTCTATGTAGAGGATCACATTATCCTCTTCTTAGAGGATAACTTCTAAGTTAAAACTCTTCTAGAGTTTTACTTCTTCTTTTACAATCTGGATTCCTTTTATTTCTTTTTCTTCTCTGATTTCTGTGGCTAAAACCTCCAAGACTATGTTGAATAGTAGTGGTGAGAGTGGGCATCCTTGTCTTCTTCCTGACTTTAGGAGAAATGCTTTCAATTTTTCACCATTGAGGATAAAAAGTTTGCTGTGGGTTTATCATAAATGGTTTTTATTATGTTGGGGTATGTTCCTTCTGTGCCTGCTTTCTGGAGGGTTTTTCTCATAAATGGATATTGAGTTTTGTCACAGTCTTTCTCTGCATTTATTGAGATAATCATATGGTTTTCATCTTTCAATTTATTAATGTGGTGTATCACATTGATTGATTTGTGAATATTGAAGAATCCTTGCATCTCTGGGATAAAACCCACTTGGTCATGATGTATGATCTTTTTAATATGTTGTTGGATTCTGTTTGCTAGAATTTTGGTAAGGATTTTTGCATCTATGTTCATCAGTGATATTGGACTGTAGTTGGTTTTCTGTTTTTGTTTTTCTTTTTTTTGTATGTGTGTGTGGCATCTTTGGTTTTTGTATTAGGGTGATGGTGGCCTCATAGAATGAGCTTGGAAGTTTACCTTCCTCTGCAATTTTCTGAAAGAGTTTGAATAGGATAGGTGTTAGCTCTTCTCTAAATTTTTGGTAGAATTCAGTTGTGAAGTCCTGGGCTTTTGTTTGTTGGAAGATTTCTGATTACAGTTTCGACTTCGGTGCTTGTTTTGGGTCTGCTAAGATCTTCTGTTTCTTCCTGGTTCAGTTTTGGAAAGTTATACTTTTCTAAGAATTTGTCTATTTCTTCCAAGTTGTCCATTTTATTGGCACATAGTTGCTGATAGTAGTCTCTTATGATCCTTTGTATTTCTGTGTTGTCTGTTGTGAGTTCTCCATGTTCATTTCTAATTTTGTTGATTTGATTCTTCTCCCTTTTTTTTTCTTGATGAGTCTGGCTAATGGCTTGTCTATTTTATTTATCTTCTCAAAGAACCAACTTTTAGCTTTGTTGATTTTGGTTATGGTCTCCTTTGTTTCTTTTACATTTATTTCTGCCCTAATTTTTTATGATTTCTTTCCTTCTACTAGGCTTCATTTCTTCTTTTTCTAGTTGCTTTAGGTGTAGAGTTAGGTTATTTATTTGATTTCTCTCCTGTTTCTTGAGGTAGGCTTGTATTTCTATGAACCTTCCCCTTAGCACTGCTTTTACTGAGTCCCATAGGTTTTGGGTTGTTGTGTTTTCATTTTCATTCGTTTCTATGCATATTTTGATTTTTTTCTAATTCCTTCTGTGATTTCTTGGTTATTCAGAAGTGTCTTGTTTAGCCTCCATATGTTTGTGTTTTTAATAGTATTCTTTTTCCTGTAGTTGACATCTAATATTACCG
Organism: Cervus canadensis; assembly: GCF_019320065.1. Taxonomy (NCBI): domain Eukaryota; kingdom Metazoa; phylum Chordata; class Mammalia; order Artiodactyla; family Cervidae; genus Cervus; species Cervus canadensis. The sequence continues at coordinate 35,526,639 of NC_057409.1, read as the reverse complement.
CATTGTGATCAGAAAAGATGCTTGAGATGATTCAATTTTTTTTGAATTTACCAAGGCTAGATTTATGGCCCAGGATGTGATGTATACTTGAGAAGGTTCCGTGTGCACTTGAGAAAAAGGTGAAATTCATTGTTTTAGGGTGAAATGAGCTATAGATATCAATTAAGTCTAACTGGTCTATTGTATCATTTAAAGTTTGTGTTTCCTTGCTAATTTTCTGTTTAGTTGATCTGTCCATAGGTGTGAGTGGGGTATTAAAGTCTCCCACTATTATTGTGTTACTGTTAATTTCCCCTTTCATACTTGTTAGAATTTGCCTTACATGTTGGGTGCATATATATTTATAATTGTTATATCTTCTTCTTGGATTGATCCTTTGATCATTATGTAGTGTCCTTCTTTCTCTCTTTTCATGGCCTTTATTTCAAAGTCTATTTTATCTAATATAAGTGTTGCTACTCCTGCTTTCTTTTGGTCTCCATTTGCGTGAAATATCTTTTTTCAACCCTTTACTTTCAGTCTGTGTGTGTCACTAGGTTTGAGGTGGGTCTCTTGTAGACAGCATATATAGGGGTCTTGTTTTTGTATCCATTCAGCCAGTCTTTTTTGGTTGGGGCATTCAACCCATTTACATTTAAAGTCATTATTAATAAGTATGATCCCATTGCCATTTACTTTGTTGTTTTGGGTTCACGTTGATACAATCTTTCTGTATTTCCTGTCTAGAGAAGATCCTTTAGCATTTGTTGAAGAGCTGGTTTGGTGCTGCTGAATTCCCCGAGCTTTTGCTTGTCTGTAAAGCTTTTGATTTTTCCTTCATATTTGAATGAGATCCTTGATGGGTACAGTAATCTGGGTTGTAGGTTATTCTCTCATCACTTTAAGTATGTCCTGTCATTCCCTTCTGGCCTGAAGAGTTTCTATTGAAAGGTCAGCTGGTATCCTAATGGGGATCCCCTTGTGAGTTATTTGCCCTTTTTCCCTTGCTGTTTTTAATATTTGTTCTTTGTGTTTGATCTTCATTAATTTGATTAATGTGTGTCTTGGGGGTGTTTCACCTTGGGTTTATCCTGTTTGGGACTCTCTGGGTTTCTTGGACTTGGGTGGCTATTTCCTTCCCCATTTTAGGGAAGTTTTCAACTATTAACTCCTCACATATTTTCTCATGGCCTTTCTTTTTGTCCTCTTCTGGGACTCTTTTGATTTGAATGTTGGGGCATTTAACATTGTCCCAGAGGTCTCTGAGGTTGTTCTCATTTCTTTTATTTCTTTTTTTCTTTTTTCCCATTCTGCTTCATTTATTTCCACCATTCTATCTTCCACCTCAGTTATCCTATCTTCTGTCTCTGTTATTCTACTGTTGGTTCCCTCCAGAGTGCTTTTGATCTCAGTTATTGCATTATTCATTATTGATTGACTCTTTTTTATTTCTTCTAGGTCCTTGTTAAACTTTTCTTGCATCTTCTCAATCCTTGTCTCCAGACTATTTATCTGGAACTCCATTTTGTTTTCAAGATTTTGGATCATTTTTACTATCATTATTCTGAAATCTTTTTCAGGTATACTCCATATCTTCTCCTTTTTTGTTTGGTTTGGTGGGCTTTTATCATGTTTCTTTACCTGCTGAATATTTCTCTGCCTTTTCATCTTGTTTAGGTTGCTGTGTTTGGGGTGGCCTTTCTGTATGCTGGAAGTTTGTTGTTCCTCTTTATTGTGGAGGTTCCTCCCTGTGGGTGGGGTTGGATGAGTGGCTTGTCAAGATTTCATGGTTAGGGAAGCTTGCATCAGTGTTCTGGTGGGTGGAGCTGGATCTCTTCTCTCTGGAGTGCAATTAAGTGTCCAGTAGTGAGTTTTAAGGTATCTATGGGTTTGGTGTGACTTTTGGCCGCCTGTATTTTTGTGCTCAGGGTTATATTCCTGCATTGTTGGAGAATTAGTCTGGCATGTCTTGCTCTGAAATTTGTTGGCTCTTGGGTGGAGCTTGGTTTCCATGTAGGTATGGAGACTTTTGGATGAGCTCTTGTTGCTTAATGTTTCCTGGAGTTGGGAGTTTTCTGGTGTTTTCAAGTTTTGGATTTAAGCCTCCTGCCTCTGGCTTTCAGTCTTATTCTCACAGTAGCCTCAAGACTTCTCCATCCATACAGCACTGATGATAAAACATCTAGGTTAATGGTGAAAATATTCTCCACAGTGAGGGTCACCCAGAGAAGTTCACAGAGTTACATGGAGAGAAGAGGGAGGAAGGAGATAGAGGTGACCAGGAGGAGAAGAGGAGGAATCAAAAGGGGAGAGAGCAATCTAGCCAGTAATCAACTCCCTATTTGCTCTCCACAGTCTGGAACACTCAGAGAGGTTCATGGAGTTACATAGAGAAGAGAAGAGGGAGGAAGGAGATAGAGGTGACCAGGAGGAAAGGAGGGGAAGTCAAAAGGAGAGAGACCAATCTAGCCAGTGATCAGTTCCCTAAGTGTTCTCCACAGCCCAGGACATCCAAAGAGATTCACAGAATTAAGTAGAGAAGAGAAGGGGGAAGGAGGAGATAGAGGTGACCTGGGGAAGAAAAGGGAGAGTCAAAAGGGGAGAGAGCAATCAAGCCAGTAACCACACTCCTAAGTAAAAATGGGTACTGAAGATTGGATTCTTAAAGGTACAGAATTGATAACAAATACCAAAAAGCAAAAATTAAAAATCTAGAGTAGAGGTTGGGCTCTCAAAAATACAATATTAAAAAGAACAAAACAAAATCACAAAAGTTATTTTATATATATATATATATATATATATATATATATGAAATTTGCTTTAAAAATGGGGTCTTTTTTTTTTGCAAAGTAATAGTAGGTTTTAAAAATGAAAATTAAAGGAGTAATAAAGACCTTAAAGATAATAAAAATTAAAAAGATAATAGTAAAATATATCTAGGAATTTCTCTGGAGCTGTTGAGGGCAGTGTGGGGTCAGTTAAGTTTCAGATAGTTCTTTGTTCCAGCTTATACTTCTTCTCAAGGTCTATAGGTCCCTTAGGGTTTTAATCTGTTGCAACTGTCACTTCCAAAGCGGTTCCCTTTTCTTTGTTTATTTTGGCTTCCTCTGTTTGCAAGTCTCTTCAGTGTCTAACTTCCACCCAGACAGAAGGGGTGAAGATGGTCATTTATTTAGGCTCACTTGTTCAGTTGTGCTGCAGGAAGAGAGGAACACTGCAGACAAACATCACTGGAGTGTGTGGGGAGTGCTCACAGTTTCTGGGCCACACTGGGTTTACCCCCGCTCACGGCGTGTGTAATTTCCCTGTCTACACTGCTCAGGGTCCAGGTTGCTCTGCAGGGAACTGTCTAAGGTGGGCCCTGGGTTGTGTGCACTTCCCAGGTCTTAGCCACTCAGGTTCAGGTTCTCAGGTACTCCACTAAGGCACAGACTAGGTTGGGCATGCGTTTTGTGCCCTTCCCAGGTCCGAGCAGCTCAGGTGACCACATACTTGGTGAGCGCACTCTCCCCATGTGGGCGGTGCGTCTTATCACCTCCCCTGTCCCAGCCGCTCACTTTCCTGGGTGCGCGGTGAGAGCGCCATCCCAGGTGTGCCATGTATCTCCTCTGGGGAGCTGATCTCTGGCTGCGACCCTCCTGGCAGATGTCAACCGTCCAGGATTCCAGGAAGACTTGGTTAGCAACTGGGAGCCTGCTCACAGTTTGGTAGAGGATGCCATCTCTGGGGCCAAGTTTGCCCCTTGCCTTCTGGCTCTGGCTGTTGCCCACCTGCCTCCCTGCCTCTGGCAGGGCAAGGGGCTGGTTCGCAGCTGGCTAATTCTCCTCTGGTATTCACTCACCCAGGCAGTACCTTAGGTTAGAGCTTTTTGCCGGAAAGTTCTCTCTCTCTTCTTCTTCTTTTTTTTTTTCCTCTCTGGCTATCCCACAGTTTGAGTTGCTATCTCATGTTAGCTCCCTCAGATTGCCGGGCATTCAGGCCAGGTCCTTACCCTAAGCAATGCAGCCGGCTCCTCCCTTTTCAGCCCCTATTTGCTGGTGGCAGACACAAGTATCTTCTACTCCCAGCTACTTCTCCGCTGGGAGTTGCTGTTAGGTGTGTAATCTGTGGGTTTTATTTATTTATTCTTTCCTCCCAGTTATGTTGCCCTCTGAGATTCCAAAATTCCCCACAGACCCGCCAGTGAGAGGGTTTCCTGGTGTTCGGAAACTACTCTTTTATGACTCCCTCCCTGGGATGGGTCTCCATCCCTAACACTTTTGTCTCTCTTTTTATCTTTTATGTTTTGTCCTAACTCCTTTCGATGACAATGGGCTGCCTTTCTGGGTGCCTGGTGTCCTCCGCCAGCGTTCAAAAGTTGTTTTGTGGTATTTGCTCAGCGTTCAAATGATCTTTCGATGAATTTGTGGGGGAGAAAGTGGTCTCCCCGTCCTATTCCTTCACCATCTTAGGACCGCCCCCACTCTTTTAACCTCTTCTGATGTACACAGTTTTCAAGTTTGATGAATACCCACTTATTTATTTGTTGCTCTTGCTTAATGGTGACATTGTCAAATCCAACATCATGAAGATACTAAAACTTTTGTTCTAAGAGTTTTATACAATTAGCTCTTATATTTAAGTATTTAATCGATTTTAAAATTTTTTGTATATGATGTGTGGTGGTGGTATAGCTTCTTTCTTTTGTATACGATTTGATTTTTGACATTTGTTGCAGTTTCAATAAATGTTGCTATTACAATTAGCAATTTAAATATCCTGGAAATATATCATGTATGCCAAGAAATGAAGCTAAAATTTATTTGGGCAACACACATGCTACTGTGCTAAAAGCTTTATACATTTTCATTTATTCCTGAAATAAATCTATGAGACTTCACATAAGAGTAGAAAGCCAGAGACAAAAATCCTCAAAATTTTCTTTGCAGAATGATTTTTAAAAGACTTTTATTACTTATAGCTATCTAAATTAAAACATGTAAATTAATAGAATACATGTGAATATCTTACTAATAGTCTTTTCTGACTATACAATTGTAAGATGTCTCTTGCCTCAACAAAGAATACATAATAGCCATTTATTCCTAATATCTGAATGCTGAGTAGCTTTCTCCAGGTCAAAAAATTTAAGCTTTAACAAAAAATAATTATAACTAGTTTTAAAGCAATCTGCTTCACAAATCCTAACAACAAATTAACATTGAAAAATTATGCCCTCTACAGCTTGTATCAAAGAATTAAAGAAAATCCTTCAAAGAAAAAAAATCAAGAGATTTATTAAAGTTTATTATATGGTGATTGTGGCTTTTGAATTATCTCAGAATTAAAAGTTTCAGGTATTTTGGCATGATGGAATAAGGACTAGAATGAAAACACCGACTATACTTAAAAACTTTACCCCTTATCCTAACTAGTTAAAATGCATAAGGTTAAGTTATATGACTTCTTTATGTAGAAGATTTTTCCTATGTCAAGAGGTGATATAAAAAATACATTAGTAAAGCATTGTTCAACTCCAATTCCTTCACCTACTGGTTTGTAAAGTTGTATGATCTTAAAAATGTCTCTGAAGCACTGTGATCCTGTTTCCTTATCTGTAAAGTGATGATTTCTATAGGCCAGATTTTTAATGCCTTGTACAAATTAGATATTTAAGATATATTAATTTCTCACTTGTCTGTTTTAGTTCAATTTCTTCATAATACAATTAAAACTGTAAAGTGAGCATTTATTACAGATGGCCAGTTTGTATATCCTGACTTAAAAAAGAAAGCACAATTTAATAACTATAAATATTACAGATCAAAACATAGTATAATAAAATTAATAAGAGAGCTTGATCTGTATGTATATACAAATCTATTGCTTTTTTAAGACCCATATTAAAAGCTTACTTTAGGCGAAGAGTTACATTCAATTGCAGGAATATTTAGTGCTGTTTTAAATTCCCAACTGGCCCACTCAGAGGCTCCCTCTTTCTCTTCCTTAGATATAACTTTGGATTCTGCCTTTTGATATAATGGCTCTGGGCAAGAAAAGTGCATCTCTGATCCTCGGGGCACCTGGTACATCCACCTGCCCCTGGAGGAGGAGGGATCAGAGTTAAGCGGGACTCACAAAGGGCAACAACTGAATGGGAAAGTTGAGACTGTGCTTGTAAAGTGCTGGATCAAGAAAAGAGGACCTGAAGCATTTGAGAAACCACTGCTTCTCACTCACTGACAGGCAAAACCGCAGGTGACAACTGGAGATTCTTGGAAAGGTCTAGGAAAACACATTCTGAAGTGATAGGAAAGAAGAAGGAAAAGAAAGTGGACAGGCGGAAGACAACTTGAGATCTTTTGTGTACAGAGATGAAGGTTGACTAACCTTTGCAGGTCATAACAGACTGCTGGCTCATGAGAGCCACTCTTGTCTGTTGGTTGAATTCGTGATACTCTATAAGGAAGGAAATCTGAGGGGTGTGCAATAGGGTAGAGGGAAGCCATGATAGTCACCTGTACCAAGGGGTAGCTAGAGAGCAGAGACTGTAATGGATGGTTTGTAATATCACAACTCATTCACTCTCTCTCTCTTTTCTCTGCCACACACATGCACACATGGACACACACAACCTGGAAGAAAAGAGTATTATCTTCTTTCTAAAATAAGGAAATTGAAGCTTGGAGAGTTTACATTATCTACCTCTCTCTTTCTGTATGCTCAGTAAGGTTGGACTCTTTGTGACCCTTTGAACTATAGCCTGCCAGGCTCCTCTGTCCTTGGGATTTTTCAAGCAAGAACAGTGGAGTGCATTGGCATTTCCCCTTCCAGGGGATCTTCCCAACCCAGGAGTTGAACACTCTTCTCCTGTGTCTCCTGTGTTGCAGGCAGGTTCTTTACTGCTGAGCCTTCAGGGAAGTCTGCAAATTATCTACCTATGACTACTCAAAAAGTATGTTGAAAGAAGCATTCATGTTCAAGGTTGACTAGCTCCAGATTTATCAGACCATCCTTTTATTACCTTGAGAGTTCATTCTCTTCCTCCAAGTTACTCACTAAACACCCAGCAAATTTGCCATTAAAACTGTATAATGAAACTTCTAAATATGATGAGGGAATTCTAAATATTCATCTTATTCAAATTTTCTGATTATGATGCTTATGACAGTATATAAACAATTTTAGAACATAAAAAATTTGTGAAATTTTATGTTCACTAGGCAAGCAGCATGGAAATTGCTAGTATTGATGGAATACTTTTCTTGTCACTAACCCATTTGTATAAAAGAGATTCATTAAGTAACAGCTTAAAGAAAGCATAAAATATATAGAAGGGGATGACAATAAATGTACAAATGACAGAAAACTGGAGCAGAGAAGACTATAGAATATTGCAAATACTGACAAGGTTTTTGTTGTATATAAAGATTTTTAATAATGTTTTAATTCTAAATTAGTATAAAAAAGTGAAAATAATACCATTGTTATGAAGATATTTTTAAGAAGTTTCTAATAAGGACTGTTTGTAACTTCATCATCCATTGGTCCAGAAGAAACATGGTAATATTTAATCATTTGATAATTGATGTATTAATTTCTTTACGCAAATGGTGTTTTACCTTTTTTTCGTTATCTCTTTTTTTCTGGCATTTTTCAGTGTTGTTTTGATCGGAAAATTAATGGCATTGGTGTTTATTTAAAAGTGTTTTCTGTTTCAGGATGCTCTAAAAAAAAACCCACTCCTATTGCAGAAAAGTGCACTTCAACAATTAACCGTTAAGTGCTGGTGTAAATTAAGGCTGTATACAGGTAGATAAATGAACCTGTCATATATATAATTGCTAAGCAAAGTGTTTACACTTTTAGCCATTTTCATTGGTTTGCTAATGCAGCTTTCTGTTCTAAAATGATAAATCATCATTTGTTAAGAAATAGGTCTTCCCTCTGTAGCTAAGGAATATGTTTTCCATCCTTAATACAGACTGTTTTAGGGTTTCAGAAAAGAAAAAAAGAGGGACTCTTCATGGTGTAAAACAGTGTCTTTTTTTCTCTGTGATGCAGGCTCCAGGTGGATGATTTATAATAATTCATGGCCCAAAATAGTTTTAAGGAAAGAGATTTGCATGCTCCAGATGATGCAGAGTCACAGCTGAAAACTATAACCCCAGAAAAAGTAACCCCTGAGGTGGCAGAAGTTGAAAACTATGTGAAATGTGTGAAGTGTTTTAAGAACAGGTCACCTTTAAATTGCCTTTCGAAAGCATACTACTTTTACGCTCTGTCTACGGGGAGCCTCTGATTTTAGTGTTTGAATGAAACCTTTTTCTTTTTTCCTGCCTGGCTACATGACAGTGGCACAAATATTTTCATGGACAAATTAATATATTCTCTCAATGAATCCATAATGCATTCTGAAACTGTGGGCTTTAGTGGTCTACCTTTCAGCTGGCTGCAATTAAGTAAAAAGCCCAAGGCTAGGGTAAGCCTTAGGACTTAAATGTCAGCACTCTGTTCAGGAGTTTTATTTACATGATCTGTTTACTAATTGCTGACAGTGCGTTTTTGGGATACTGAGCCTCAACGAGTCTACCTTTCGAGTTGGATTTTCCTTCCAGCTTGGGCGCTTAAATAAAGGAAAAGACACAATCTGTAAAGGAGGAGACAAAATGGTGAACCCTGTCCATATGGTTATGTGTGAAAAATGTGTGTTTTGCTGGGGTCTCAGTATCCCCCCACCACTGACTCCAACATTTTATGGACTTCAACCATTTGCATATGGGAGAAATTCTGTAATGGCACAATCTTGGGGGATTTTGTTTGACTACTTCTGAGCTTCTCATGGTATTTAGTTTCTATTCAATTCACATTATTGGCAGAAGCTCTGATTGGACATTTAAGTTTACAGTTGCCTCCTTCAAGAAGCGTATTTCTCATAAAAGGCCAAGGTCATCTGCAATCAAAGAATAATTCAGAGAAATGAGTAGAAAAAAATTTCAAAATGCATTTCAGGGTGCTGTATTTATAATCAAAATGTTAGTAGAGTTTACTTAAAGGAAATAACTTATTAGAACAAAGAAACACTTGACCATTTGCTCAGACACACAGAATATTACACAGGTAACAACAAGCATGATGGTCGATGTACAGAAATGCATAAGAAGTATCTTAAGAATAAATGTATATGTACGTAAGCAGTTCTCTATCTCTTTTTTCCTCCCCCCCTCCTTCTCTTTCTCCATCAATCTATCTTGAGAGAAAGAGATAAGTAACATAGAGAAGTAGCTAACTAACATATAGGATTTTTATAAAGATGAGACAAAGAGAGTAAAATTCCATAATAAAATTTCATGTTATGGCACCTGATCATTATAGGATATCATTAGGACCATAATAAGTAACCCTGTTTTTTTTTTCCCCCAGTTAAATTTACATCCTTCTGGATAACCTCAGAGGATTACAGTGCTGTAGGTCATGATCCAATGGGAGACAAGTGCAGAGGCTAAAAGCAAAGGCAAGAAAATGGACTATTTCCAAATGTAGTTATTAAGCATTCCTGCCATTAGAGGTGTAAGCCGATTCTCTATGGGTATTCTACTAACAAAGAGTTTAGATTTAGAAGAGGAGACATTTGAAAATAAAATGAAAGTGCTAATTATATCCTAATAGTTTGGCAAAAGACCTGTGTTTTACATCTTCACTCATTTTTAATGTTCTTCCTGAAAATTTCCTCTTAATTGTTTTTCCTGGCAAATTTTTATTTATGCTTCTCAACTCTTTCAATTACCTAATTCAAAAATCATTCTATCTAGAAGGAGCTGCATATTTAAATTCTTAATAAGAGAATGCCTTCTCATTCCCTCAATATTAACCAGCCATTTGTCCTGGATTAACTGATGTGGCTAAAAACAATGGGTTGGACCAGTATGGAGAGACCAAAGAATTAAGAGAGGAAAGAACAGATGAACTTCCTCCTCATCATCATCAAAATAAAGTCGAATCATTAATTCAGTTCCACAACCATTATGATTGAGAATGTGGAAGACCCCAAAATACTGATTAAGCCTCCTGTTTAAACTGCCATATGACCTAGCATTCCCACTACTGGACATATACTCTGAGAAAACCATAATTTGAAAAGACACATGTTCATTGCAGCATTGTTTCCAGTGGCCAGGAAATGAGGCAACCTGGATATCCATCACAGATAAATGGATGGAGAGGATATGGTACATATATACAATGGAATATTACTCAGCCATAAAAAGGAAAGAAATTGGGTCATTTGTAGAGATGTGGATGGGCCTAGAGTATGTCATACAGGGTGAAGTGTGTCAGAAAGAGAAAAACAGATACCATATTTTAATGCATATATGTGGCATCTAGAAAAATAGTATAGATAAATCTATTTGCAGGGCAGGAATACAGATACAAATGTAGAGAACTGGCATGTGACATGGGAGGGGTGGGGAAGAGGAACTGGGAAACTGGGATTGATGGGTGTACACTGCCATGTGTAAAACAGATAGCTAGTGGGAAGTTGCGTGTGACACGGGAAACTCAGCTCAGAGCTCTGTAGAGATTTAGATGGGTGGGATTGGAAGGGCGTTGGAGGCAGGTCCAAGAGGGAGGGATATATGTATACATATGGCTGATCTGTGATGTTGTACATCAGAAACTAACACAATATTGTAAAGCAACTATACCCCCTAAAACGAATTGTGATGGGAGCATGGAGACATTTCTCTGCTCCAGGCACTCCCTCTTGACAAATCTCATTACATCACAATCATATTCTTATGTTCAATCTAATATGATGCTTCTAATCTCTCTTAAGCATATCATGTAACTAATCTATTGGTTCTATTCATTTTCTGCCCACCTAAACCTCTTCCACTTACACACTTTCCTCCCCACATACATCAGATTTGGACACATTTGAAGGTACAGTCACTATTAATACCAGTTTAAAGGAGAAACACATCTCTTTTTATAGTGCCTGCTAAGTAGTCCTCATTATTATATTGTACAACCTATTCAAAATTCAGGGTTGCACTGAAAATTCCGTGTCTGTAATCTCTGATTACTACTGGCGCCAATAACTAATTGTTTCAAATAGGTTTCAGCAAAGTAATTTAATTAGAATTTGAATGAATGCTTATTTGAAGCCAACATTCAGGCTTTATTTCTGAAAGTAATGCCATCCTTAATGACGAAGGAAAATACATAGTAAATGACTGTTGTGAGGTTTCAGAATGAATTTGGTATTTTCAGATATTCAGGAGGTAGGGAGTGGGTAGTGACAAAAGAAGAGAGATGGAAAGAATAGCCAGTCTTTGTAGCATTGTGAATGTGAGGTTGGCCAATGTTTCAGGGTGTATTTGAGGAGCTCACTGTGTTACCCTAGTTTATTGGTAAATTCTTTTCATCCCCAAAGCTCACAGGAGCATATAGCATTCTTTGGTGACATTCTGCATTCTGACTCAAAAGGGCTTCTTTAAATGCTAATGCATCTTCCTTACAACCAGTTCCTGGAGTAAATTCCCTAAGTGGAATTCAGGTTGCTTTCTTAGTAAAAGATGATTTCCTGATCTTCATTCAGAAAAGTCTTATTTCTATCAGGAGTCTCAAGTGAGGCTCTCATTTTGCAGTTTACTTTTATCTCCTCACTTAGAAGCAAATCAGATGATAGGATTTTTTTTCCAGCTTTTTTATCATTGATGTGAGAAAGAGCACTAATGCTGCTTAGAATTTAATTGCTCTCTAGAATATATGTAAAGAAAATAACGGCGTTTGCAAAGCTAAACTTTGTCAGTTTTAGTTCCAGTTTTGTTACAAAAAAATGCCTGTTGATTCTTGAAGTTTGTCTTTGGGTATCCTTTGCAGCTATCATTTCCTACATCACTAAAATTCCCAAGCTCCCATATGGCTGTGATTCCTACTCCCTTAAGGCTTTTGACTTGACAATGATAAAGTCAATAAAATATGGCTGACACAAACATGGACAAGGTTTGGATGCCAGCTGTATACAAGAGAATCTTCTAATCACAACTGTTCTTTTATATGTTGATTGAGATGGTAACACAATTTTTAACAAAGGAAAGAAAACTCAGTGTTTCCACAGAAATAATTTCTCTTGGGACTTCTTGATATGGTTGTGACATACAAAAATGATAAAGGTCCATTCTGAAATATTTCAGTGATCAGACCTTTTCTTTTCTATTAAACACCATATTATTGTTTTGTTTTGTTTTCAGTAAATCAAGTGCTGGACTACAAGTCAGAACTCCTGGGATCTGTTCTTAGTCTCAGGACAGTTTTATGCATCTGGCACTTTATTGCATTCAGTTTAACACTTTCTGGTATACTTTATTACTTTTAAATCTTTAAATCTTATTAAATAAAATATTTATTTTACCTGGCCAACAATCTTGAAAGCTCACTGCGGCTAGATCAGGTCTACTATGCTTTTATACCTCAGGAAAGATCTCCCCAGATAGGGACATGGAGAAGACACTTGATAAAAATTATTGAATGAATGAATGAATCATAAGAAAAATGAATGAAAAAAATAGGAAAGGAACTATTTTGTTAACTTGATGTCTCCAAGTAAAAACATCTACATATGTAATTTCATATGGAATAGTAGATACAAATAAGGTAACTACATATTCTTTGCTACTTCTGTACTTTTGAAATTATGGTAATGTGATGAAACTCTCAGGGATTTGCTTGACTACAAGAGATAATAATCAATTGTCAGTATAACTCTTTATATTTGGCATGGTTTTATTAACACACCAACAGATTACTGGAACATATATTATCAAGGTGTCCTGATAACTTATTTTAGCTTTCCTTTCCTTTCTACCTTAAGACAACATACAGAATTTTAGAAATGTTAAAATTCTGCTTTTGAAGTCCTCAATTGTGATTTATAGATTTACCTTTCGTACATGGGAACAACAGCCTGAAAAAGATAAAGCTGCTTGCACTATAGAACTGAACCACAATGTCTCAACATTGTAGTTTGAGGATCTTTTGGATGACATATTGAGAGTATGCTTTGTGGATAGACTTCTTCATGAAGTGACCCAATAATATAACTCATGAAGAACTTTTATTATTTATGATGGATTGTGGAAAACTCTACTTAATGCATCAATATCACTACAAATTATAAAATTTAAAGGAGCAGCTATCAGTAAAGTTAATAAAGTAAATAAAAAGCAAAATAACAAATAAAACTTGTATCTCCATACTATATGAAAGGAAACCTTGCCAAGGGGGACAAGCAAATATAAAAAGAGTACCCTCTACACTGTACAGTACCAGCAACATACTGACAGGAGCTCATATGGGTCACATGTTTGCTCGACTATAGATTCAAGGACATATAATGAATCATTCAGAAGAACTCCTGTGATATAGTATGTGGGAAAACTATTCAAACTCCAGAATACAGATTTGATCAGCACTAGAGACTACTCCTGGAAGACTCCAAGGCAAGAGAATCATTGGAGTACTCATTTCTCTAGAAGTATTTAATTTTTTCTGCCACAGAGTTCAGAAACATCACCAGGACCAGACAGTATAGATAGTACATTTTCTCAGGGAATTTAGTGGATGGTGCTTTACTTGCTTCCACTGGTTTTCAGACTGTGAATCTACAGAGTCCATGGGTTTCCCTAGGGTGGGAAGTTGTAAAGGGCAGATCCTTAGTCATCAGACTTCAAATTCAGCTTTTTTATGTCTTATGATCAGAGTATTCTCATTTTCCCATCTTCCCTCATCTATGTTCTTACCAGTTTCTGCACCCAATTTCTCCTGTATAACAGAGGAGCTTCATTACTCCAGTTGTATTGTGGGAGTAGGGTAGGGGTTGTTAATAATAATTCCAGTTCAGCAAATGGAAGCTAGAACAATTCCTGGGAAACCAAGATATATAAGCCTCCTACTTTGATGACTTGACTTCTGCAAATATCCTTCCACTTTCCTGCAGCTGTCATTTCTACCATCATCAACACATGCTCTGATACATTTCATGGTTTTTAAAAAAAAATCCCATGGCCTTCTTCCCAGGTGGTGCTCAGTTCAGTTCAGTTCAGTTTCTATAAAGAAAACTGAGCACCAAAGAATTGATGCTTTTCAACTGCAGTGTCGAAGAAGACTCTTGAGAGTCCCTTGGACTGCAAGGAGATCAAACCAGGCAATCCTAAAGGCAATTAGTCCTGAATATTCATTGGGAGGACTGATGCTGAATCTGAAGCTCCAATATTTTGGCCACCTGATTTGAAGAACTGACTCATTTGAAAAGACCCTGATGCTGGGAAAGATTGAAGGCAGGAGGAGAAGGGGACAACAGAGGATGAAATGGTTGGATGGCATCACTGACTTGATGGACATGAGTTTGAGCAAGCTCTGGGAGTTGATGATGGACAGGGAGTCCTGGCATGCTGCAGTCCATGGGGTCACAAAGAGTTGGACACGACTGAGTGACTGAACTGAACTGAACTGAACCAATGCAGGAAACTGACACAGCAGTTTTATCCCTGGCTTGGGAAGATCCCTTGCAGAAGGGCATGGCAACCCACTCAAGTATTCTTGCCTGGAGAATCCCATGGCCAGAGAAGCCCGGCAGGCTATGATCCATAGAGTTGCAAAGAGTCAGACATGACTGAAACGATTTAGCATGCATGCACACGCATGCACACATACCCCTCCAGCCCCTTCAAGTACACTGTCATTTCTAGACTTTTTAAAAATCTCTTTCTCCCTCTCTCTCTCTCTCTCACACATACAATTTCCACTTAGTTCTAATTTTCTCTTAACCTATATTAATGAAGTGAAAATGTTAGTCACTCAGTTGTGTCCAACTCTTTACAACCCCAAGTACCATAGCACATCAGGCTCCTCTGTCCATGGAATGCTCTAGGCAAGAATACTGGAGTGAGCATCCATTTCCTTCTCCAGGGGATCTTCTTGACCCAGGGATTGAACCTGGGTTTCCTGCATTGCAGGCAGATTCTTTACCATCTGAGCCACTTTTGCTTCCAAATGCATATCTCAGCTAACATTCTTGTTAAGATCACTAATGGCATACAATTCTAATGGATGCTTTTCTGACATCACCTTGCTATTGTAGATTTTCAGCAATGATCCACAGAGACGACCATTTCCTTCTTGATACACTTCCCTATCTCTGCTTTAGGAACAGCCTACTCTTTTAATTTTCCTTTCCTGTCACTTTGCTTTGTATCAGTTTCCTTTGCTAAGCTTCTCTACTTGACTACTTGGGGTAAAGTTCTAAAGTTAGTCCTGGCTGCTTTTTCTTTTCCTACTGCACTTCTGGCTAGGTGATCTCATTCATTTCTATGACTTTCAAAGTCATTTATGGGCAGCTGACTCACAGATTTATATTTCTTATCCAGATTTTTTTTTCTGAGTTCTAAATTTATATCTCTAACTTGCCTATTTGAATGTGTCAGAGGAAATTCCAAATTTGCACTGAAAACAAGACACATCCATTTCATTCACACTCTACCAATCTAATTATTCCCACTGTTTCCATATTTCAAATAAATGTCATCATTGCCACCATTACTAAGGCTAGAAATCTGGAAATAATTCTTGACCTTTCCCTTACCTGGTCCTTCATATTTCATTTATCTGTACCAGCTGTGCCTTCAAAACATATGGTCTATTTGTCCATGTCTCTGCTGCCACCACTTGCGTTCAAACTATTATCTATTGCTTGGGCCACAAGAATAGTTTCTTTTTTTAAAAAAATATTTCTTTATTTATTTGAATGGACCAGGTCTTCATTGTGTCATGTGAACTCTTAGTTGTGTCCTATGGGATCTTGCTCCCTGGACATGAATTGAACCTGGGCACCCTGCATTAAGAATGTGGAGTCTTATCCCCTGGACCTCCAGGGAAGTGCCAGACCACAAGGGTAGTTCTTAACTAGTATTTCCTCCTCTACTATTTCCTCCTTTTCCCCATTTTCCACACTCAAACTATACCTATGTTTTGTTTTTTTTTCTCTAAATTTACAGGATGTTTTGTTATGCTACTGCTTAAAACTTTTCAATGGTTCCCCATTGCCCTCAGGAAAAGATCTAACTTGGTGGCCATGGTCTCCAAGGCTCTGAGTGATCTGTTCCCTGCCTAAACCTCCCTTCTCCTCTCGCGCTCAACCCCTGGCAACATCTCATTCTCCAGTCTCACTGACCTCCAGTTAGCTGCTAGGCTGTCCCTCCAGGTTCATTCTAGCTGGAGGGCTATTCCTCAGGCCTTTCTTCATACAAAGGATCGAAAACAATCTAAATGACATCAAAACAATTAAGTACACGGTAGCCAATGCGTACTATTAACTGCTATTCATTCCTCATAAGGATATAATAGAATTGTATATATTTTATGGAAAAATCTCTGATCATATCATTAAGTTTAAAAAATAAATTGTTTGCAACTTTGGAGCAATCTGCAATTACTCCAAAACAAGTTAAGAAACAGGTTTCAGAAAATACATAAAATATGTAAAATATATATAAAATACATTAAAACATGTATAAAAATAAAACATATAGAAAATGACAGCCCACTCCAGTGTTCTTGCTTGGAAATCCCATGAACAGAGGAGCCTGGTGGGTTACACAGTCCATGAGGTGGTAAAAGAGTCAGATAGACTGAGCAACTAAACAACAACTTAATGTCTATTTTTACAAGCAAGAAAATAGAATAACAAGTTTCACACCAAACTGCTAAGAAAAACTGCCAGTTTAATGGCAGTTGGACTATATAATCCAAGGGAGGCTTGTGCTTTTTACACTATATATAATTGTTATTTTTTACCATAAGAATGTATCCACAGAGGGTAGAGTTGACCCAAACAGTTTTGCAGTCTTTGCTAAAACAAAGCCTTTTTGCTTGTTGTCTATTTTTATGACTTTCTAGTGTATCATATATGAAATATAAATCAAAATGGAAACCAATAATTTTATAATTAATGTTCATAATTATTTTAATAATAATAAAATGTCATTTTCTGTTATAAGGTAATGAAAGGGACCTCTCCATAAAATGACTAATGACTTTATGATCTTGGTCTTGAATAGTTAATGATTGTTCTATGAATGATTGTAATGAAAATAAAACCAAATATGTAGAGACATTTTTTAATCAATGAAAAAATTATCGAATT
Source organism: Cervus canadensis (assembly GCF_019320065.1). Lineage (NCBI taxonomy): Eukaryota > Metazoa > Chordata > Mammalia > Artiodactyla > Cervidae > Cervus > Cervus canadensis. Next base: position 35,509,472 of record NC_057409.1, on the reverse strand, counting down.
ACTATATAATGTATATCTTATAAAACACTCATACTATACTATATACTCTTTTGAAAGTGGAAACAAATTCCCTGAATGTACCTAAACTGTGCCAAAATAGATTTTCTTGACATCAAGTTTAAACTGTAATGTTGTGTATTTTCCAGTTAAAATAATGTGGATGGTAACTTAGGAATTCAAATTCTAATATAACTTAATATTTTGCCCTGAATAATTGACAATCTGTAAATTAGCCTCATTTAGAAAATAAAGAAAAACATTTTACAATTGGGTTATATAAGACTTAGCATGGATTTATTAAAAAATAAAAAGATAAAATTGTTTGGAAAATGGCTGTTTAAACTGTTTTGTGCTTTTGTTTTCATTTGGAGAATTTTCCTGAATATTTGATAATCTCTTTTAATAAGAACCTCCAAGAGATGAGAGTTAGGTAAATAAGGTGGTATTTCTCCAAATACATTTGACTATAAAGCTGAGAATTTTCCTTAGTAATGGACTCAATGATATCAACATTCCCCTTGAATGATGTCATGGTCTACTCATCAAGGAGGAGAGTGGTATGTCATCATGTAAAATTGGGGTGCGTGCCTTTCTCCTTCTACCCCCTCACTTGCCATCTTTATTAATTTGACAGTTTCAATAAAAAGTACATGTATCTCCACTCTGTATCTCAGGAAAAAGGGAAATGTAGGGATGACACGCAGAGAAGAACTCAGTGCTCCCTAAGACTGCCTAGCCTGTCAAGATGTGTGTGTACCCAGATCTGGTTATGACCACGAAATACAAGAGCAAAGTGCTATCCCAATGCATGAGTGTACATGAACAAGGCAATGACTTACTTTTCTATTGAGATGCCTCAGAATCGTGTGCAAGGTAAAACTTCTAGTGGGTCTCTCTGTAGAATATAGTGCATCACTGGAACTGGAGAGAGAAGATCTGTGGCTTGTTTGTCTATTTTTGTATTTATTGGAATTTTGTTGAAATACACAGAGCACAAAATTTACTATTTTAATCATTTTTAAGTATGTTCAGTGGCATAAAGTGCATCCACATTGTGGTGCAACCATCACCAATATCCTTCTCCAAATTTCTTTCCAACATGCAGAACCATAACTTGGTACCTATTAACCAATGACTCCTAATTACCTACACCCATGCCAGCTTAGCTTCTGACCATTCTACTTTGGAGACAGAACATTGAAATTCAACTCTTGGTCTTCCCATGGGCTTCTCAGGTGGTGCTTGTGGTAAAGAACTCACCTACCACTGTAGGAGAAATAAGAGACGTGGGTTTGATCCTTGGGTTTGGAAGATCCCCTGGAGGAGGGCATGACAACTCACTCCAGTATTTTTGCCTGGAAAATCTCATGGGGGGATGAGCCTGGTGGGCTACAGTCCATGGAGTCACAAAGAGTCAGAACAACTGAGCACACACATTTGTTATAAATGTGTATATGTTAATTCAAAATTCTTAATTTTTCCCACTCCTATCTTCTGACTGGGGGCTCATGCAGAGGGCAAGGGACACGCTTGGTCCATTGTGGGGGCAACACTGTCAGTCACAGTTCCCCAGCTCCATCATGACCACGACACTCTAACCTTCGGACCCAGTGCTGCTCAGGCTCTAGGAATGTGACACCAATGCAACCAACCAAGTACTGGTATTTACTTTATTGCTTAATCTTAGGTGAATTTTATTTTATTTCTTTGTCTCTTTTCTTTCATATTAAATGAGAATAAAAGTGCCTTAAAAAAATCTGCTCTGTATAGATAGTCAAGTCTTTATGAGCATATCTATCTACCCATCATTTACCTACTTTTGTAATTACAAAATAGATTTATATATAGACACATAAACGTATGTGCATGCATGCACACACATACACACACACACACACACACACTCACACACACAGATCTATCAAGTATTGGTTGTTTTAAACTAAACAAAATAATTGTTGCCCTTGATATTATTCACAGTAGTTAACTAAAAAATAATCTGTCAAATTTTGGAAACTCTCTGAAGCCAGAGGCCTAGAAGAAGCAGGAACTATTATTATTTAATGCTTTTGTCATTTTCTTAATTAAGTTTTTCTCACATCTGAGAGTTATAGCCAAGGGTCCTTAAACTATTTTACCTTGTATATACTTTGCATTCCTTTTTTACTCTAGGGAGCCGTTAACTATTAACTTGTGATTCTTTTAAGCTATGTTTTTAGAGGCTGACAATAAGATTTTTTGAGAATAAAAGCTTCTGTGGTGTCTCAAAATCAGTTATAAATTGCATAATTTAAGTCAACTGAAACTATTTGAGTTTTTATAAAGCACTTGGAAAATAATTCTCTTTTAAAAAAATGTACTACGCTTGCTGAAATCTTTAAGCCCTCATTTCCATTAAATGCAATCAGAAGAGTCTTGTTCATTTGTGTTTCCAACAGAGCTACAGAAGACCAAATATTTAGACTTTTGGAAAATTTGACAGGTCTAGATACTTTTAAACATAATTTAAATTGTCATTTACTACTAAGGTTATAATTTTTTTAAAAAATTCAGTGTTTTATCAAAATATTTCCTAATTTAGAGCTTATCTATTACCAAATCAGCAGAGAAAATATACATTGCCATAAAATAAATAAGTATATAATGATGTTTCATCAACTAAATTGAATAAATATTTCCTCCCACTCTTTTTTTATTATGAATGGAGTTGTCAATTTCCTCATACATTTCCACTTATTTTACGTTATTTCAAACTCATCCTTATGAGATGAAATATTTGGTCAAGTTACTGGAAGTGAAATTGAACTTCAAAATTTCACTTTACAGTTTTATTTGGGAGGTGGGGGATACTGCTTGTTTAACTTATTTATATCAAAACTATTTCCATATATTTAATTTTCTGAAGTCAAATAATATATTGCACATTATCTGTAAAATTATAGGACTTTTCTGTAACTTTTTACATACTAGGAAGAGAGACTTTTATAATAGAATACCAAGTTCTTACAATAGATAATTTTAAAATTTCATGAATGATTGAGAGAGATTCATAAGGGCAGTGTTTGAACCTGATATCTTTGTGTTTATTAGATCTTCAGCCAAGAGCACAGATGAGAATAAGCTAGATTATGGGGTAGTAATAAACTATCATGAAATATCAGTAACATAACAAAGTTTTATTTTCACTCAAGTCAGCAGAGGAACTGCATTCACCCTAAGCCTTCAGGAAATCAGGGTAATAGAGCATATACCATCTTGAAAACTGTCAGAACAGAAATCTCTGGAGAGTACCATATTAACAATTATGTGTGGTAACATGGAAGCAAAACGTGCCATTTCTTTTCATAATTCATTGGCCAGAACTTGTCACATAGGGGATGCCTTGCTTGCTCCTAATCACATAGAAATAGGGAAATGCAATTATAACATGAAATGGAATGGCAAGGAGCCAGAAATAGTGAGTGAAGTGCAGTAATGACTACCTCAGTTTTCATGACCAAGTGCTCTGAAGAGCAGAAAGAAGATGTGTATTTCTTTTCCATATGTGCTCTTTCCTTCTGTACCCTGAAGCAAACAGCAGACGTGGACAGCTGGTGGCAGAAGAGGCATCATGAGGAAAGGACTATCTATTGCTGGCCTAAAGGTTTATTTAATCATATCAGCATTGAGGCACATGGATGATATACCAGAATGAATATGCTACAAGAACATTTTTCTTCAGTCCTTTAATATTGATTATCACAAGCTTCATCCCCATTGCCCTTTTCCTCATGCATATTTACAAACAGCCTCCAACTTGTTTGACGATAATCAAAGATTATATGGTGCTAAGGAAAATGACAGAATTATAATATGTGAGGAAATGGTTTTAACTTTATCTACTAAATATGCCTTTTCCCCTGCCAAGTGCAAGGGAAAAGTACCTAAGCAACAGTGTTATGATGACAAATGTCTACCAACCAGGTTTCCAAATATAGAAACCGTGGTGATCACTTAATTTAGAATTTCTGATATGATTGTCTCTGCATATTTATATGGGTTTGATCTCTATTTCCCAAGTGGCGCTAGTGGTACCGAAACTGCCTGCCAGTGCAGGAGATATAAGAGACTTGGATTCCATACCTGGGTCAAGAAGATCCCCTGGAGTAAGAACCCACTCCAGTATTCTAGCCTGGAGAATCCCATCGACAGAAGAGCCTAGTGGGCTACAGTCTACAGGGTCACAAAGAGTCAGACACAACTGAAATGACTTAACACATACTACTTATATGAGAACTATCTTGAATATATAGATATTTATGTTTTTATTTAAAATCTTTAAGGAGAATAATAAAATTATAGAGTGAATCTTTAACCCCCTCCCTCACACATGTTCTGTGAGAAAATAGGGACATTTTATGTTGTTCACTCACGCTGTCATGAACTCCATCTCAGGACTCCAAATTGGTTGAGGAAAGTTGGCTTTCAGACATAGTTTAAAGCCTTATAAGATTTAAAGGCAAGGAAAATATTATTTTATTCCATCTATACCTCTTCAGCTTGTTTTGCCTGATACATGATATTTATTCAAGGGGATAAAAGCCATGCTTAAAATCATATTTTAAAATGATAGTCAATTTCTTCAAGATAATCAAATGCAAGAGCATTATATTTTGTAAGTAAAATAAAATGTGGCTTGATTTCCATCCATGATAATTATTGAGAAATTCAATATTACTCATTTGGCAGGGTTCTCCTCACTTCCTTTGGAAAATGAAGAAACTCAGGACTTATGTAGTTCAAGGATTTGAGCAGGTCTTCTGTCCTTCAGCTATTAAGCAACTTCTTTAGACTCTTTCATTTGGTTCAACTTGCAAGTTCCATTCAAAACCAGCTATCTCCCTGACAGCGCCAGCCAACTCCATGCTAAGTCCAAGGGAGCTTTGCAGTTAATATGTTGTCTCAAAACACGTATTTAGATGCTCATATCTTCTTCAGCGATTCAGAGCTGAATCACACTCCAATCCTTGCCACTGACCCTCAGTCTCTGGATACAATCATACTTTCCAGGCCAACTTGCACAGCCTTCAAATTTTCTTCTCCAGGGTAACCAGATTAATAATTCAAAAGGTTTCACCTTTCAAGGCAGAAGTTTCAGCACTGGTGGTGAGGAGGTAGGGGAGAATTTTATCCCACAGTCAACTAGAATGCATAATCCATTAGGCAACTTATATTTTCCCTACATTTTTTTCAGTATTGAGTCTCCAGCACCAAGGACAGTGACTTTCCATCTCAAGCTCTTGATCAACATCCAAATGAAAGAAGGAAGGAAGGAGGAAAGATTGAAAGAAGAAAGAAGTATGGGCATAACTCAGAAACACAAAGGGAGGTATTCTTAAGTATTTATGACAATGTACAAATTTAATTACTATCTCAGTAGGTAATCTGGTTACAATACTTAAATCCTTTCTATAGCAACACTGTTAAGTAGTCTATATTTCACACCTAGGCCTAAACACTTCTTCTTTGGAGAACACAGTAACTCTGAGCTTGTTACTTCTTTTGAGAGTTCTTATTGTTAGAGGGAGGTACATGAACAGAGTGGAAAGTGTAGAGTCAAATGGACATGAGGTTAAAAAGGTCCAGCATTTTCCTTTCCCATCTATATTATTAACCATTTATATCCCAAGGCACTCAAAGATAGCTGTATATGTCTATCTAAATCTTCTTTACTATTAACTAAGAAATCTATTCTTTCAATTTTATATAATTCTCTTCTCATCATTCTGCTTTTGTTTCTTAAGACTTTCTAGTTATCTAAATTGCACTTTTAAGTGTAGGGCCCTGAATTAATCCAAATATTCCAGGCAAATGTGAAATTACATAGATATTTCTAGATCACCTGAATTTAGAGGGCATTTGAATTCTTTTAGTGTATCTTGTAATCAATTTACCAGTTTTTGCAGCCCTCTTTATTCTTTACTCATATCACACTGAGTATAAACAAAGATCCCTGAATTTCTCTTTTTTCATAGTTGTCCTATTGTTAAGCCATATCTCCATAATACTCTATTTGTAAAGTTTGATTTATGAACCTAGTTTTACTCTTGTAATTCTCATGTTGTGGGATATCTTTCACCAGTCCTAAATTTTTCTCTCATTCAATTAGTTTTCAAGCTATCTCAACATCATTTCATCATTGAATTTGATGTATAAGCCTTCAGTCTCTTCAATGAAAATCCAGATAATGTTTAATATGGTACTGTCCAGTCAGAGCCACATGACTAGCCATAGGACTGTTTCAATTGACAATCACTATTCCATCCAAGTATTTCTGTAATGAAATTTCCCTTAAAAGATTCATATTACTCCATCTTGGCTGCTAAGATATATTTTATCAAGTATTCAGTAGGGTTCCAATTTTCCCACCACATTTTTCTAGATCTAATAATTTAAGTGTTTTCAAAAAAGAGTAGACACTAATTTAACCTCTGAGTTCATCTAATTACTGATTATTTACATTGCTGTTTACAAATAATCCTTTCACTAGGTTAGATAATCTTGCTGAGTATCAAAGTCAAGCTCAGTAAGCTGTGGTTTGTGAAAACTTTTCTGAAAAGCTGTTGTACTATCTCCAACCTTTTATAGCCTTTCTTGATATCTTAAATTATCCACTATTATGAAAACAAATTCAGTGATTTTGATTGGAGTTTAGTGGTATCCTAATGGGATTTCCTGGTGGTTCAGTGGTTAAAAAAAAAAAAAAAAATCTTCCTACCAATGCAGAAGATGTGGGTTCAATCCCTGGGTTGGGAAGACCTCCTGGGGAAGGAAGTGGCAACCCACTCCAGTATTCTTGCCTGAGAAATCCTATGGACAGAGGAACCTGGTGGGCTATAGTTGAAGGGGTCACAGAAGAGTCAGACATGACTTAGTAAATAAACAATAACAACAACAGTGTAAACAGTCTGGACCTAGGAGACAAGCCCTTTTCAGGCAGCCCACTGTTAGGATCCACTGTTTGCTCCCAGACTTCAGGTCTCCTGTTTCAATGTAGCTTTGAGCTTTATACCCCTAAGAGTTTTCTTTTCAACTGAACATGTAACAGCTGAATAGTTAACAAAGGGCCCTGCTTTTGCTAGCCCTCTATTATAAAGCAGTGACTGAAAGTACAAGCTTTGAAATCACAACACTAGTGGTTTCTGTCAAACTCTATCATTTACCACCATTCTCTAGCTTTGTAATCTGAGGAAATTCACTCACAACCTCACTGGACTTCAGTTTCTCATCTACAAAATACATACAATCATGGTTATCATAAGAACGCAATATAATCATGAATGTCAACTTCATAACACAGCGGCTGTCACTTAAAACAGTATTACTCTTTTTCATCGATGCCAAATCAGATTGTTTTATCTCATTCTTGATTATCTTCTTGGTTTCATCACACAGTCAAATATTAATCTATCAAATATGTTTGACAGTATTTTAATCACAGGGAGGAGATGGGTTTTGTATACTCTATTCTGATGGTAGAGAAAATGGTAGAATCACAAGCAGCACATAATTAGGGATATTTGGTGAGGGGTCCCCAAAAATACAAAAAGGCAGCTGAATAAGCATATAATACTTTCACTTCAGAAACAAAATAACATTGTCTACTTCCTACTTTTGGCTACATTTTGCTCCTTCATTTGTGGAAGAGCAGGATGTTTTGTGTATTGATGATATGGCAACAGAAAAGCTAAATGAGTATAAAGTTCATGGAGAAAAAAATGACATCAGAAGCAAATATATTAATTTTCAAAGCTTGGCAAAGGACTCTCATTATGATGGCAGCAATGAACTGAATATTTTCGACTGGAGAGTAATAAGTCAAAATGCTCCTAAGTATGGCCAGCCAGTGCCCCTTCAAGTTCTATTCCAAACGAGCATACCAGTAGAATTTTCTGAAACATTTTGACTTTTTGAATAGTTTGTAAAGGCTGCAGAGATAAAAAGTGGAACAGTAGGACAAGATGCAGAAATAGAAGGTCCCCTAGGAACTATTATGATGCAGAGCACCCAGATGACTTTAGGACAGTTAAGGAGATTCAGGACCTAAGTAGCAGACTAGACCGAGAGGTCTTATCTAGGTAATAGACCTGCTTGTGAATAATCTAAGAGAAGTTTAAGTTCTTAATTGTTTTTATTTGCAGATGAAAACATTCTAATCTTTCTATAATCTTTCCTCAATGTCCATGCCATGGAGGACCATATTAAAAATGAGATCCTTTTTGCACTGCTCTTACTGAGCTCTATTATGATGGAGCTTTCTCCAAAGATCTCTCTATGTCTATCTCTCTGTCTATCATCAGTCTCTTTCTCTCTTTCAATCTCTCCATATATATTAATGAATATACATACATACATACATACTTATATATATTTATGTATACATAAACATATACATATGTATATACATGTACATATTTATGTATACATAAATATATATATATTTAAATCCCTAGATAATTTTTGTCAGTGTAATTTTTTTGTAAGAATCTGAGGCTAAGAATAAAGAAAGTGATGGAAAATCACTATTGGGATAAATGAGCTATGGATTTCGATTATTTTTATTTAAGAAACAGTGGGGATAATTGTGGTTTTTCAATTGGTATCTTTTAGATGATGAAGCTTTAATGGGAGGATAAATAATCTGCATGAATCAAGAAAATGGCCTCTGAGTGCTAATATTGTTCTTTTTTGTCTTTGGCTTTTGTGTGATGAGCCATTTGCAATTTAAAAAAAAGCTACCTGGGAGGACAAATGTAATAATGTCTTGAACCCCTAGGCAGAAAAACACCATATAATTACATCTTTAAAATATTATTACCGCAGTTCTGTCCTAAAACTTTTGTTCCTTACAGGGAAATCTTTCTGTAGGTGAATCCCCCGGGCTGCACTGCTGCTTCTCCTTCTGTCTAGAAGTGTTTTAAATGAGCCGAATATGGTCTCTCAGTGAAGCAGAGTGTCTCCCTTTGGGAAGAAGCTGGATTAGGGGCACTTGACCTTTCCTGAGTTGGGTGTGAAGAAACTGACAATGAAGATCTTAAAGAATCCCGTTTTGAAGGCCTTAGATACATTTGTCCACTGAGTTTGCTCCAATTAACATGGTTAAATTTGATAATCTAAAGATGAAAATAATTTCTTGTTGAAATAGATATAAGAAAAGGAGCCAGATGACAATTGTGGTTTTTAGGAGATAAGGCTGCTTGTTTCTGAAATAATTTATTCATCATTTTAATAAATATTAACTGAGTGTACTCTGTAGTAATTACTGACAACACGATAGTGAGCAAAACCTGTAGGTTATGGTCTAGTAGAGAAGGCAGACGCAAATAAAATATAGTATTAGAAGCACTTCAAGAAGGAAAAGTGCAGTTTTGTGAGAGTATGTAGCAGGCATCTGATTTCACTGGAAGAGTGGTGGTGGTTAGGGAAGGCTTCCCTGAACAATATACATTTAAGTCAATATTATCTCACTGATTTTAGCATACAGCATTTTGCCATCTAATTATGTTTTTCTTTGTTCTCAAAAATACCTTCTAAGATAGGTTAAGTAATACATGCTTAGTTGCAAGACAAAGACAAGGGAAACCACTTTACACTGGAACTCTCCAATCTTCTCTTTAGCTTGCTAAAGAATTAAATATTATGATTGGACATTACAAAATATTATAATAATTGCCTCAATGAGGAGCAGTTAAACTTTAACTCCTAGAGACTTCATTGGAATTAGACTGAACACTGTCTTATTTTCCCTTTTCTCATGTTGTGAGTCCTAGGAAAACCAACTTTGATATTATTTTCATGTACTAATTGAAGATAAAGAAGTTAACAGTGTTTTACAAACAGTTCTGTGGAACTCTGCCCACATAGACATAAAACAGACGTGGTCTCAGCATTCTTGTTCATAGTTTTAGGATGTAGCCAAAGACTCTTTATAGAGACAGAGGTCATCCTTCAATGCCTGTAAGTGCCTCTAGAGTAGACTGTATTTCATTTATCCTGGTGGGAAAAATTTCCATTGCCACTGGCCTGGACTGTATTCATTCTGCAAATAGTGTTGTTCATTTCTGTTTCTGTCATTCAAAATCTCTTTCATGAGTTCCCTTTTCCATTTTTAAAACATAAGGCACATGAAGGAAGCTATATAAAGTCAAATTCATTTTTATAATCTCTGATGGCAACTTCATCCTGTAGCTGCTATTCTGGGATTTTGTAGCCATAACACAGAGGACAGCAATCAACAGCAGAGAGCAAGAAGAGATTAGAATTGCTCTGCCTTGATCACCAAACACTGCAGCTTCAGTGGAGCATGTGCTTTGCCTTATGACCGTCCATTTGCAGAAACTACAAATAACCTTTTAATGCCAGGGTGCAATCAGTAACTTCATTTTGCTTCTTTTTCACTCTAGAGCTTAATCAGAACCCGGCAAAAGGCAGTATTTTTGAGATGAAATAGACACTTTTTGCAAAATCTTAAAATGACAGACCTCTTTTTGTGGAGGAACATTTCATAATGATAATGCCAGTTCTGTTGTTTGGGAGTATTTCACATTCGTACCAAATTTACAAATAAAGTTCACATTTATAACTAATAAATGATAATGATTTAAAAATAGCTAACCATAGTTAACATATTTCCATCAGAGTTTCCTTAAACCCTAAGAACTAGATTTTTGGCACAATTTACTAAAGTATAAAATTACATAGGTGAAAAAGTAAAGTGTTAGTTGTTTGGTCGTGTCCAACTCTTTGCAACCCCGTGAACTGTAGCCCACCAGGTTCTTCTGTCCTTGGGATTCTCCAGGCCAGAATACTGGAGTGGGTAGCCATTCTCTTCTCCAGATCTTCTCGACCCAGGGATCAAATTGAGTCTCCTACATTACATGTGCATTCTTTACCATCTGAGCCACTGAGGAAGCCCAAAAGTACATGACATGCCTATGAATTCCGTGCACTTTTCCTAGAGGGTTAGCCAGGAGTAAGTGATTTTCAGCAGGTCCCAGAACAGTGTATCAGCAGGTCAAAGCATGTAATTCAGCACTCTTCATTTGTACAGTTTGATCACCATAATCAGTTCTATTACCTCCCTGAATTAAATAAGGTTACATCTTTCGCAGTAGTCACGTACCTCTGAAGGTCAAAAATAATCCCATTAGAATGGGTTAGGAATATTAAAAGAATTTTTGATGTCAAATTTTCCTGTTATCCATAACAATTTTTTCTGCAACTCATTCATTTATTAATTTATTCAGTGAACATTTATTAAAAGATATTATACTCCAAACACTGTACATGACTCTAGTCAGACTTATATATCTTTATTTCAAAATTCTTACAAATTCAAATTTATTTGTATAGTTCTTATTTGCACTTCTTGTAAGAAGGAAAAATAGAATTTTGGTTAACAGTTTTTATGTAATCTCTTTTTGGCTCAAGAATTGGGGGACTTAGGATTCCCCCTCCTGCTCTGCCTTCTCTGTCTGTGACATATCTCTCTTAGTGCCTGAAACTTCCTATTGCACAGCTGAGGACAGTGAACAGACACCACAAATGAGCTATGAGACTTTCGTGCATTTGCTCTGAATGAAGTGTATTATGACTTATGGATGGAAAGGGGAAAGAGAAAGCAATTGTCTGGAAATGCCAGTGAATTATAATTAACTTTTAAAATTTAACAAAGTAATCAACCTGCTTTTCTCACCACCTCCCCTTAAAAAATTAGTAACACAACTCATGATAGTTTGACTCTGCTCAATGCTGCCATTTGAAGAAATTAGAGAAATTTTAATGTCAAATGACGAAGTTCATTTCTGACCCTTCAACAGTCAAACAGAGTTAATCTCTTCCATTATGCAATTTTGTGTTTCTTTGTTGCTGTTCTGCATAGTCCTACTGCTGTATTTATAATTGAATCATAAACATTTGCTTTGAAATATATATTAATGTGTCTTTCTTTACTAGACTCGAGCTTTCTGAGAATTATGATTTTGTTTTATTCATCTTTATATTTCCAAGCCCTAGTACAATACCTGCCACATACCAATAACCAAATAAATAATTGTGAATTGAATAAAATGAGTTTATTTCAGCTCTCTTTAACACTTTCCTCTGAGGTATGAAAACTTCTGATGCAAATAACATATTTGTCAGGTAAATTGTGGCAGTTTATCAATTCATCATAGTGCTTTAGAAATTAATACTACCATACTCTTGTACATTCTTTATTAATACTACAATGCTATTTATGTCCAGCTTCTCCTTCTCCAATAGATCTTTGGGAACAATAATGTAACATTGAAGAACTGTTTTGAGATAAGTTGACATCTGAGAGAAAGAACTCTGGATTTGGGGGGAATACCACAGATGGTACAGGCTCCTGATGTAAAGATTAGAATCTTCAGAGACTGCACTAGTTAAATTTCATTTTGTGGTTCATCTTTGCGACAGATCTGTGTTCAGCTCAGATTAGCAGAAGGGTATCAAGAAAGAAAACTCAGAATAATATCTTAATATTTCATGAATCAGCCTTGTCTCTTGCAGCTGCTTTTACAACTGCTGTGACTTTAGTTCTCTTGTGAGTGTGCATGCTAAGTCACTGTTGTTATGTCTGACTTTTTGAGACCCTATGAACTGTAGCCCACCAGGCTCCTCTGTCCAAGGGATTCTCCAGGCAAGGATACTGGAGTTGGTTGCCATTTCCTTCTCCAGGGGACCTTCCCAATCTAGGGACCAAACCTGCATCTCTTAGATGTCTCCTGCACTGGCAAGCTGGCTCTTTACTACAATTGCCACTTGGTTTTGCTTATTCTCTGGTGCTTAAAGCCACAGTTTTCCTTTCTATTTCCCCAGGGATGAGTTCTAATCTATTCTCATGTGCTCAGTTCAGTGGTTTGATTCGCTAATACCTGCCTCAGCTCCTCTGGTTCTTGGGTGTTTCTTCTGCTCTTACAAGGTCATGTGTTCTTACAGGAATCTCATTTGTACTGATATAAATCTTCTACTTGGACTAAAAACTCATAATCCTATACTCTGCTCAATTCACACTTTTTCTGCCATTATTTTCTGCTCATCTCAAATATGGATGACCCCCACCTTTTCTATACCCGTTTTCTTTCCTCATAGCTTGACACTCTCATGTCCTCCTAAATATATTACTTCTGCTCTATTCCTTCAGTTGTCTGCCCTCTGGGTGTCAGCCATTTCCAGAAAGGTTAGCTCTGCTATTGACCACACTTAATGAGGATGACCTGGTCCTGAAGTTGTTTCCAAAAGACAGCAAAGTTCGGTGTTCCCTGAGGGGTTTTAAGACACCTAGCTCCTCACCAGAGTTGCCATGCCTGCAACTTAAAGTGAATGTTTTAACACCGAAGCTCGGAACTCCACATAGGAAAAGCTCAAGCTCTTATTCTTTGACCTCTTTTGATTGAAATTACATGAACAATAATAATAAATCATATTCTCCTGGAACTTAGAAATGCTAGATTCAGTGTTCAAAATCATGTTCTAAAGTCTCAGAGAGAATTCATCTTCCAAAATTTCTTTAGAAAACCATTCTGTATTAAGCTGTTTCAGTTTATGATCCCATATATTTATGATTCGTTTGCCTCTTTGGTATTTGTGCCTGTCAAGAAATCATAGTGGTTAGTATACACCTTTGCTTGGTTACTGTTTGGCTTAATGTTTTAGTTTTACTACATCTATTTATTTTTCCCATAGAAATCCTTGATTATTATTTGTGCTTATCTTTCATTTTCTTTTTCTCACTTATTCCTTATTTTCCTCAGTATGAACGTCATTTCCAGCAATGAGTTTATCAGAGTCTTAGAAAGTAGGGCAAAATTCTCTCTTAACCAATTTATTTCAACTGTTATTTACCCAGTTGCTTACTGGAAATCATATGTTTTATTTGTCTTGAAATCCATAAAGAGAACATATTAAAGTAGTGAATCATACCCCCCGCTGGCATTAATGTCTTTCTCTGAAAGCTTGTGAAGCCATTTTGATCATATGCATAAATTCAGATGTTGTGATATAATAACTTGGGGAATTAGGTTTTTTACTCAGTCCTGTAAATAACAAGAAAAAGATAAAATGATTTTATCATTAAAAAGCACCCTCTGGCCCAAAACACTTAAAAGAATAGTTCATTTTCTTGAGTTATAAAGTGTTCAATTGATTTCTTCTACAGCGCATTGGTTTCTTACTGAAATTTAGCATTTCAATAAGAGTGCACTTTTTGAAATATGCAATCAAGAAAGTTGGAGCATAGAATATATTCTAATTTAATAAATCCTGGGAAACACAAGCAAAGTGAAGTTCTTCAGTTATTTAACTTTTAAATTAAAATCTAATAGTAAGTGTTACTGGACATGATTGCATAATAGAAACACACCATTTCAAATCCAAGATCAGTCTGTACATCTTTTTTTCTCAATTGAGATAAAAATGAGAAGTTTTCTATATGCCAAACCCAGATATTATATCTTTCTTTAATAAGAAGGGAGGAAAGAATCATTTCAGTAATGTTACATAAATAAAAATTATTTCATGTAGGACTAAGTTTGTGGTTACTGGGCTAAACCTTCTTTCATTTAATAAAATTATGTTGGCATTCACACAGTAGCTTATGAATAAATGTTTTTATTTGTTAAAACTGATACATGACATCTGAAAATCTAAAAACTACTATTTTAGAGAATTATAGGCAAAATGAGCAAACCATCATCCATTAGAAAGCAAGCTTACAGTTATTTATAGTGTTCTTATTTCTCACAAGTAAAGTTCCAGCAAAATAGAGGTATTCCTAGCAAAAAATTTAAATTGAAAGCATCCTGGCAGATTAATTTGCATTTGAATGATTTTATTCCCTTTATACTCTCAAAAAGCATTACATTAAGTATTAATGCTACATTTTGCTCCTGTTATTGTTCACCTTCACTTCTGCTAAACATTAACTTCTCAGCTTATTCAAGAACAGATGTAGATGAGAAATAGTGTTTGGTGATACAAAGTAGCCAATCTCAAGTTATCACTTTAGTTCCAAAACACTGTTTATCCTATAAAGCAAAGAACTGACACATGCACATGAAGTGATCCCAAAAAGCCTCTTTGTTTACCATAGCATGCTTTTTTCCCTATTATTTCTTTCAAAGATACAATTGCTGGAATGGATGTAATTGTAATACAAAATGGAAAACATTAGTATAGAAGCACTATTTTGTTTCTTCTTCTGGTGAAGACAAAAACTATAATAGCAATAGGTTTTCTAATCAAGATTTACTTTCCCTACAGAACAGAACATTAGTTATGTAAGCTATTTTAATCATAAGAGACTACTATGCAAAGCTTAGCAGAATAGTAACAACAGAAATAATTACAACAGCTAGGAGTTTTAGAATACTAAAATACAAATTTTCATTTGCTGATCAGTTTTACATACAGTTCTTCATTTGACTCCCAGATTGGCTAAAAAATCAACGCTGCATTTCACCAACCTACGGTAGGTGGACGCTCATTTGTGGTCTTGCCTCATTTAATGAAAAGAATCTGTCAGATGATTTGTCTCTGTTATCAGCCCTTCATTAGCAGCATACTTTCAAGATATTTGTGTTTTTATTAACCTCTTTAAATCTCAGTTTATCCATGGATGTGAAGCAGTAACATGACACTATTTCCCAACCCAGCGCACAGTAGTAGGATTTCTACTAATGGAAACTAAATATTAATCAATTCACCCCCCCTCCCACCATCTATTCTTTATCCAGGAATGAGATAATGTAGGGGTTGCCATTCCAACCTTCAGTAACAAATATCTATTGCCTATTTTGCGACAATCAGTGGTCTGGTCACTAAGTCAAATACATTCTCTTTGCTGTAAGAATGAAACTAACACAACATTATAAATCAGTTATATTCCAAAAAGCTTTTTCAGAAAACACATAAAACACAGCCCCTGTAGTCAAAGAATTCTCTTCCATTTCAGAGTGTAAAAATCCATACATGTTATTTTAGTATGGTCAGATATCTCATGCATTTCCTAGAGCCTTCATTTTAAAATATGCATGTGCTCAATGAAGAGAAAATCCCTTAGAATGTGAATCCGGACACTTTTTTAATGATATACTGTAACATGTTTAAAAGGCTTACTTCCTTTAGCAGCACCTTGTCGGGAAGTTGAGCCACCAGTCTGTTTTTCCTTATGAAGAATTATCCCTGAAACAACTTGTTGCATTTGAAGACCTAATTAAAGACTTAATTAGTTGGCAAGCTTGTTAAATTAGACTTTGTGAAAGTGCATATGCTCAAATGGAACTAACTTACAGCAGTTTGGGACAGTGCTACATTTATCTACCATATGCTATTCTCTGGATAATTGACTTTGCTCTCCACTTGACCTGAAGTGCAAAGGGAAACTATAACAGACAGGTCTATAACCTCTGAAGAACTAGAAATGCTGACATAGCCAATCCACATATTTGCATTACACATACTAAACTAACAGACGATAGTATTTACAAGGCTTCACTAAATGCTTAAATCTATTTTGTGGACAAAAGGATTTTTAAGTTAATTCATTTTGTGGAGAGAATAATTTAACCAAGTTAGCATTTAGTTGACAGAATTATGATGAAATTCATTTTGTCTACCTAATTGATTGGACAGCTAGCAGAATGCATTTCTCCCCAGAATGAAGAATATGCAGAGGCTGTCAAACGGCATTTCCTCCTTGGCCTCAAATCATTCTGTCAACAAAATGAACACAACATCCTTTCGTCTACAGTATCGATGTGGGTGTTAATTATGGGGGAATAGAATGCTAAGTCGAAATCTTCTCTGTTAAGTATTGATAAAAAAATATTTATACCATCCATTAACTAGATATGAATCTTGTAAAAGGATTTTTTCTGGGAAAAGCTTATATCTAAACTGTGTAACAGGGTGGGTGTGTGGTTGGTGTTCTTCACATTCAATGTTATAGACATGAAATAAACACATTGGCTAAAAATGTCAATTCAGTGACTGGTGTGATAACATCAGGAAACCAACGAACAAAGCCAATCTACTGATAACTGGTTGTGGTGAAAACGTGCATTGTTTATTGCAAGTTGCCCAACAGGGGCCAAGCAAAGAAAATGAACAGATCATGCTCGAAAGACTAGAATTACCTGAAGGCTTTAAGAGAATGTTTTTTAGAGAGGGATGCGGGAAAGTGTCACAGGGTGTGTGATCTGCTCGTGAGCATTCTTTTGATTGTCTGGTGATAAGGGGACTACAGTCTATGGAGAATCACCATTACTAACCTGGTTGCAGTGGATCTAGGATCTAGGTGCTGGTGGTCACACTTAATGTCTTTCATCTGGTAGAAGTTTGTTGTGTGTTTGTGTGTGTGTGTGTGCATGCTCAGTTGCTCAGTTATGTCCAGCTCTTTGTGGTCCCATGAGTGCAGCCCACCAGGCTCCTCAGTCCGTGGAATTTTCTGGGCAAGAATACTGGAGTCGGGGGCCATTTCCCTCTCCAGAGGATCTTCCTGCCACAGGGATTGAACTCACGTCTCTTGCATCTCCTGCACTGGCAGATGGATTCTTTACCATTAGCATCACCTGGGAAGCCTAGTGGAAGTTTTAGTACCTGTAAAACAACTCAAGCATGTACCGTAGGGGATTTATCTATGGCCTTTGAGGATGAGCTAAAGGTCCTTGACTTTGTCTTACGGCTAAACCAGTTTTAATTTGTCTTGTTTTCCTTTGTTTCTGTATTGTCTCACTTCTCTAATTAAATTTTCTCTTTGGATATCAGAAAGGCCTAGCATGCTAAAGTTTTCCTACAAACAAGATGTGGGGGACACAAGGGTCAGTCCCTGGGAAGGCTCTGCAGGGTCCTACTGGGTTTCAGTCTCACAATTTTAGCTTTCTTGTATTCTTTCTCAAGATACGCTCCGATTAATAGTGGAGAGCGGCTGTATGCTGTGCTGTGCTGTGTTTAGTCGCTCAGTCGTGTTTGACCCTTTGTGACCCCATGGCCTGTAGCCCACCAGGCTCCTCTGTCCATGGGATTCTCCACCTAAGAATACTGGAATGGATTGCCATGCCCTCTTCCAGGGTGTCTTCCCAACCCAGGGATCGAACCCAGGTCTCCTAAATTGCAGGCAGATTCTTTAACATCTGAACCACAAGGGGAGCCCTAATAGTGGAGTGATTCAAGAAAAAAGAAGTCAAGAGTTAGAGAAAGCATGAGACCTAAACCCAGGAATTTGGTGAAGGGGAATTTCTAACTGTATAATAGGAACAGGGGACAACCCATTCAGATTGAGGCAAGTCAGAAGGTTCTGGGAGAGAGGCTTTCAGAAAGATGAATACCTGACACATTTGGATGTTTTGAAAGAATTTGTCGAGTGACTGAAGGCTTGAAAGTAGAATTAAAAGTAAATATATAGCTGAACTAATGAAAAAATAAGATAATCACTAGTCTCTCTCTCTGCAGAGAGAGCAAAAAAAAATTGTTCAGGGAAGAAAAAGTAATCATATCTTACCACCTTACCCAGTTGTGATTATAAGTACCAGAGGATAACATAAGCTCAGAAAATGATCCACACCAAGTGAGAATGTTAGGATATTATATAAAGGGGGGGATATGGAAAGGAAGTTCAGGCCCTGGGGTTAAATAAAGGGAAGAAAGAATAGATTTCTCACTTCCATAATGGGTATCAATTCCACACTATTTGAAAACATTGATGTAATTACCAAAATTACCATCTATAAGAAATCAAAATGATTGTTTGCTGAGGAATGGGTCATAATAGTGAGAAGTTAGGCATGTTATTTTTGGTTTAAAACAAACAAATAAGCAAAAAACCTTTTCAAGGTGTTAAAAAAATAAAAACTTCTACATCTTAAATTATGCACTGTCTTGAGTTAAGTCACTTTAGTCATGTCTCATTCTTCGCAATCTTAGGGACCATAGCCTGCCAGGCTCCTCTGCCCATGGGATTATTATATCTCTTAACTCTTTAAGCATTGAATATATTTATTTATATATATCCACATACAAATAAACACAGGCCATGCCATGTTTAGTTGCTCAGTTGTGTCTGATTCTTTGTGACCCTCTGGACTGTAGCCTGCCAGGCTCCTCTGTCCATTGGGATTCTCCAGGCAAGAGTACTGGACTGGGTTGCCATTTCTTTCTTCAGGGGATCTTTCCAACCCAGAGACTGAAACCAGATCTCCCACATCCAGGAGGATTCTTTACCATCTGAGCCACCTCGGAAGCCCACACATACACACATACGTATTCTAAAACCTATTGGAAAACTGAAAGCAATTAATGAATTTTTGTGTTCTCTAAGTTTCTTTGAAATGTCCCACATCTTGTGAAATTCCTTATAAACTATATATTCCTATTTAAATATATTGCCCAAATAATTGCTTTCTGAATAGCAAAGTGAGATTACATTTAAAGATATGTCTTTATGGATAACCAAAATTAATAATATATGAATCTCATTTGGTGTTTATAAGTAGATGCATTTTTAGATCTCAAGAGTTTCAAAAAGTCATTCACTTATCCAGTAGTTCCAAATGCAAATACACACTTTTCGTGTTTACTTCATGCTAACATGCTGAAGTAATATGCTGGGCGTGAAATGTTTGCCTGATGTCTAAACTTATTTAAATTTTCAATATTGTATATAGCTTATAATCACCAGGTGCTTCTTGGTTGGATTTTTTAACATGCTTAACCAAATAATAATAATTAGAATGGGAGTGGAAAGTGTATGAGGAACTTTTATGCAAGATAGTAATTTAATGGAGCAAAATATCTTTCATTTTTAAGACAAAATTATGAAATAATCAGAAGGTTACAACAATTATAAAGTGGATGTTGAGGATTTAGCTCCTTTGTTGGATTTTATAATTGGTAGAAAAGTTTAGATATTATAGAGAATGTCTGCAGGTATTATTTCTGATAGACTTTCTTGTCACAAAGCTTAAGAAGTGGCACAGATAGGAGGGGATTAAACAGAAAGAAGTTTGTTTCTTTTAAAGATGCTCCTCAGTTACAAGTATACCATTGTCTCTAAAGACAAAGGCACAAACTTTTAGTAACTGTACCGATGAAGAATATTGCATTTCAGAAAACCCTACAAAACTGACCCTGAAAAAATGTCTAACATGGAAACTGACCAATGCAAGCCACTTGTTTCAGTAAAGACAGTTCCGTCCAAAAGTGGACAAATGAGAAAGAATGAAC
The DNA here is from genome assembly GCF_019320065.1 of Cervus canadensis. Classification (NCBI taxonomy): domain Eukaryota; kingdom Metazoa; phylum Chordata; class Mammalia; order Artiodactyla; family Cervidae; genus Cervus; species Cervus canadensis. Next base: position 35,489,189 of record NC_057409.1, on the reverse strand, counting down.
AAAAACAAAGTTCTCATTAATCCCCATGACATAACAGATACAGCTTACAATATAGATCCTGAATAGGTTTTTCTATTAAATGTATTGTTTTTAGCAGAAGAAATGCATTGTATATTAGATGTATCCTTTATTTCTTATCTAAAGAATACTGCCATCCTCATCTTTTCTGTCATAATTACTCTCCTTGTTAACGCTCCATAATGAGGAAAAGGCAAATCAGTTGTGTCATTATACCTTGCTGCTAAACGGAAGCAACACAGCCATTAATGACTTTAACATATGTTCATGTTTTCCTGGCCACTGGGAACTTCATTCATCTGGTTCTCCTTGAGGAGGCAAGACCCGTCTGTTAATATCGTGATGCTGAATTTTTTTTTCCTCTGGGAGTTGAAATTCAGAACAAAAATTTCAGGTTCAATATTAGAGGTGAAACTACTGGGAGAGAAGGTGCGCATGAGGGATAATGGCTCTAGAAGCATCTGCTATCACCTTTTCCTCCCTAAACCCTATGCGGGACTTCATTACAGATCTGTCCACTAGGTGGCGATATCAATATGTAACTTCAAAAGGAAGGAGTCAAAATCTTTAAATACGTAGGGCTCATAATTTCAATAAAGCTATAGCATTAAGCACTACACTGCATATTTTAACACTGACTTGAGGAGCATGGGTTTTAATCTTAGAACAGAGAGTTAAAGTGATTATCAGATAATTTGCTTAGTAATTTAAACTCCTCCCATCCTTCCCTTCCAAAGATGTGCTTTTAATTTTACTTGAACCATTTAGCTAATTGTATCAGCCTCAATATTTTCTTGTCAGTTCAGTCTAGTCTTGGTCAAGTTACTTAACCTCTTCATGTCTCATTTTTTTTTTTGTCTGGTGATCTAATGTGAAGAAGCACTAATAAAAATGATTATAAAACACTTTGCAAATTTTAGTGCCAAAGACAACTACACTGCTTTGAAGTCACCAGAAGTGTGACAAGTGTCCAGACAAGTACATAATTAAACTGTCCAAACTGCATTAGCTATTGATGGCATTTAACTAGGACTGACTGTTCCTATCAAGCTATGAGTTTAAATTATAGTGGCTTCTGTAACTCTCCCAGACTTCAGCAGACCAGAACCAGCAGCGGGCACTGAAGTCTGAAAGTTTATATGTATTTTAATGACAGTGATGGAAACATGAACAGATTGAAATCTCTTCAGTTTCCTCTTTTGTTACCCATAGAAGAAATGGTAACTCTGTTAATTGGCTTTAAAGGGAAAATGTTGAATGTCGTTAGTGTAATGACAGATAATGAAAGATCAATGGTGTTACAGCTCAGAATGGAACACTTTTTGTAACCTGAATGTCCCGGCTTCCACCACGCCCTGTACCGCTGAAGTCAGATTCGTATTTGTGCCTGTGTGCAAGCTCCCATCTACTCACAAGAACGTAATTACTCTACAAATGCTTCTGAGAATCCTTGTGATGTGACATAAACGCATCCCATACTAAACCAGGTTATTGGTCATTATCCCTGACAACTGAGTTGGATCTTTGGAGCTGCTAGCATCCCACGTAACACCTCAAAGGGGCCCCTAATCAGAACAGCTTTTCTTCCTCTTGTATGACCCTTGTCTACTAGAAAAGAGTAAATCACTTCAATTACTTAAAACAGAGGGGACTGAAGGCAGAAGGGTAGTTTCTCAACTGACATTAGAGCTGAGAATCCAAACAAAGGATCAAAAGCCACCTTACGATTATCAACAGGAAGTCAGGTTATCCCTACACTGAAGGGACAAGAAAGAAGTGTTGTGCCAAGAAGACAAGAGGTGGAAGTTACAACCACAGGAGGAGAATCTGTCACGAACAGGATCCATAGAAGAGGTACACTGCTCATTTAAGACACTGCCAGAAGCCAAGTGGCAATAGACCAATACCCAGGCTTCTCCCCTTCTTCCCAGTCTCTCCATAGTACCTTTTATTGTCCTAACTCAGGCAGAAGGCAGCTGACATAGAAGACAGCAGAAGGAAACACACGAGGCTGAAATACAGTGCACAGCAGATCAAGGGCAGGAAGGCCACGAGGTACTGGGTCAGCACAAGATGGGCTGGATTTAAGTTTATTGGGATGTAATTTGCTTTAAAATGTTGGGTTAGTTTCTTGTGTATAATAAAGTGAATCAGCTCTATGTCTGCATATATCTCCTCCGTCTTGAACCTCACTCCCACCCCCCTAACCCAAGCCCTGTAGGTCATCAGATAGCACCAAGCTGAGCTCAGGTTCCCACTAACTGGGCTTTCCTGGTGGCTCAGACGGTAAAGAATCTGCCTGAAACGCAGGGGACCCAGGCTCAGTCCCTGGGTTGAGAAAATCCCCTGGAGAAGGGAATGGCAACCTACTCCAGCATTCTTGCCTGGAGAATTCCATGGACAGAAAAGCCCAGGGGGCTACGGTCCATGGGGCCAAAGAGTTGGACACAATTGAGTGACTGACACTTGCATCTGTTTTACGCTTGGAACTGTGTGTATGCCAATCCTGGTCTCCCAGTTCATCTCAGCCTCCCCGCTCTGCATCCACATGTCCATTCTCTAGGTCTGTCTCTCAATTCCTGCCCTGGAAACAGACTCATCTTGTGGCTGCATTTTGATACTAACTGTGTTGAGTGATATGCCCTACCACTAGAACAAGAGCTGGTAAACTTATTTTTTTTGAAAAACCCTTGTAGTAAATAATTTTGGACTCAGTAGGCCATACCATACTGTTACAACCACTCGAATGATACTGCTTTGTAGCACAAAAGTATCCATAGGTAATATGTAAACAACTGAGCAAGGTTGTGTTACAATAAAACTTCATTTACAAAAAAAAAAAAGCATTTCATGAATTTAAGCTATTTCCATGGTATTGTTGCTTCAGCATCTGTTTGTTTGACCAAACAGTCTTCAGGGCCTTAAACTGACTAATTCTAATGCAATGCAGGTGATACAGGAGATGCCAGTTCGGTCCCTGAGTGGGGAAGATCTTGGCCGGGGCGGGCATGGTAACCAACTCCAGTATTCTTGCTGGGAAAATCCCATGGACAGAGGAGTCTGGCAGGCCACGGTCCATGGGGTCACAAAGAGCAGGACACGATCAAAGCAGCTGACCAGCACAGTAGCAAACTGACACAAGTCACCTGAGGTAAGCACATGCTCCAGATGAAAGCCCAGAGAGTCACAAGCAAATGTGAGTTCCTGATATGACTCCTCCTAAAGCGCTTGTGATCAACAGTCTCCCCATTTCTTTGGTTCTTCCCCACACATATCAAACAAAGCCCTCACTCAAGCTGGGCCTTAGCAAGCATCACTTCGAACAAAGCTAGTGGAGGTGATGGAATTCCAGTTGAATTATTTCAAATCCTAAAAGATGATGCTGTTAAAGTGCTGCACTCAATATGCCAACAAATTTGGAAAACTCAGCAGTGGCCACAGGACTGGAAAAGGTCAGTTTTCATTCCAATTCCAAAGAAAGGCAGTCCCAAAGAATGCTCAAACTACCGCCCAACTGCACTCATCTCACATGCTAGTAAAGTAATGCTCAAAATTCTCCAAGCCAGGCTTCAGCAATACCTGAACCATGAACTTCCAGATGTTCAAGCTGGTTTTAGAAAAGGCAGAGGAACCAGAGATCAATTGCCAACATCTGCTGGATCATCAATAAAGAAAGAGAGTTCCAGAAAAATATCTACTTCTGCTTTATTGACTACGCAAAAGCCTTTGATTGTGTGGATGACAACAAACTGTGGAAAATTCTTAAAGAGATGGGAATACCAGACCACCTGACCTGCCTCTTGAGAAACCTGTATGCAGGTCAGGAAGCAACAGTTAGAACTGGACATGGAACAAAAGACTGGTTCCAAATCAGGAAAGTAATACATCAAGGCTATATATCATCACCCTGCTTATTTAACTTATATACAAAGTACATCATGAAAAATGCTGGACTGGATGAGGAACAAGCTGGAATCAAGATTGCAGGGAGAAATATCAAACCTCAGATATGCATATGACACCACTTATGGCAGAAAGTGAAGAAGAACTGAAGAGCCTCTTGATGAAAGTGAAAGAGGAGAGTGAAAAAGTTGGCTTAAAACACAACATTCAGAAAATTAAGATCATAGCATCTAGTTCCATCACTTCATGGGAAATAGATGGGGAAAAAGTGGAAACAGTGAAAGACTTTAATTTTTTGAGCTCCAAAATCACTGCAGATGGTGACTGTAGCCATGAAATTAAAAGACTCTGGCTCCTTGGAAGAAAAGTTATGACCAACCTAGACAGCATATTAAAAAGCAGAGACATTACTTTGCCAACAAAGGTCCATCTAGTCAAAGCTATGGTTTTTCCAGTAGTCATGTATGAATGTGAGAGTTGGACTATAAAGAAAGTTGAGCACTGAAGAATTGATGCTTTTGAACTGTGGTGTTGGAGAAGACTTGAGAGTCCCTTGGACTGCAAGGAGATCCAACCAGTCCATCCTAAAGGAGATCAGTCCTGGGTGTTCATTGGAAGGACTGATGTTGAAACTGAAACTCCAATATTTTGGGTACCTGATGCGAAGAACTGCCTCATTTGAAAAGACTCTGATGCTGGGAAAGATTGAAGGTTGGAGGAGAAAGGGACGACAGAAGATGAGATGGTTGGATGGCATCACTGACTTGATAGACATGAGTTTGAGTAAAGCCCAGGAATTGGTGATGGACAGAGAAGCCTGGCGTGCTGCAGTCCATGGGGTTTCAAAGAGTCAGACACAACTGAGCTACTGAACTGAACTGAGGCTTACAACACTCTGCCATTTTTGGCTTGAATTGACCAGTTTAGTCTTAGTTCAGGAATCCTAAAGCACTACACTCACAGACCCTTGTAAGGGCATGTGCCTCATGTCCTGGCTCTCTCACTGTACACTCTGCCTTGACTTTCCTATGTGATCCCTTAAGGCATGTCTATACTTCTTTTAGGACCTGTGGGTAATAAGCTTCCTTATTTCACTTTCTCTTGCCATCGTCTGTTGAATGGAGCCTCACCATCTGGAACCCTGTACTCTACTTAATGAGTGCTAATTTAACAAAGTCATAACAAGAGGGTGGGCTGGATTTGGCCTGAAGGCCATTGTCTGCCCACCTGTTTTCTAAAATTATTTTCAGCACTACTTGCTGAGGGCTCAGGATATTTCAAGGCACATTCAAGAATATAATACTTCCTTCCACGGTGGTACAAGGATAAGAATTTTTTTCATGAAGATTTCTTGATTTCAAACTATAGTAAGTCCCTGACATAATAAACCTTCAAATTGAGAACTTCCAAAGATGTGAATATACGTATGCATGTCCAATCGTGTGTGCTATTTCATGTGTTGGTGTATATTGTATGTTGGTGTATGTTGGTGTATGTTGGTGTATATTGTTGGTGTATGTTGGTGTATATGTTGGTGTATATTGTCATGTGAATACATCCTCTACAATACATCCTCTACAACATCCTCTACTTTTGTGCACTTTATAGTACTGCATGCATGACTGTATAGAGTACAGTAGAACAACGTCTTTATTTCAAGCCCAGGATGTCTGGAAGCAAGTATAGAAGCAGCAGTGATGTAACTGCTACTACTCTATTTTTTATGGTAATGTATTATAACATGTAAAAAATTTTGCTATTTTTTGTGTTTACCTTTTATGTATTATTTGTGTAAAAAGTATTATAAATCTCTTACAGTATAGTTCTATATAGCTGATTGTGTTAGATGGTTACCTAGGCTAACTTTGTTGGACTTATGAACAAATAGGACTTAGAAACACACTCTTGGAAATGAACTCATTTGTGTGTAGGCGGCTTACTATATTAGAAACATAATAGGCATAATCTTATTTTTCAACCTTCAGTTTCAATAAATGTCCCATTTATTTTATTTATTTTTTGTTTTCAAATTATTTATTTTTTATTTTTAGATGGAGTGTTTTTTTTTTCCAATTATTTTTATTTGTTGGAGGCTAATTACTTTACAATATTGTAATGGTTTTTGCCATACATTGACATGAATCAGCCATGGATTTACATGTATTCCCCATCCCGATCCCCCCTCCCACCTCCCTCCCCACCCCATCCCTCTGGGTCTTCCCAGTGCACCAGCCCCGAACACTTATCTCATGCATCCAACCTGGGCTGGTGGTCTGTTTCACCCTTGATAATATACATATTTCGATGCTGTTCTCTCAAAACATCCCACCCTCGCCTTCTCCCACAGAGTCCAAAAGTCTGTTCTGTAAATTAAATTATGTCAGACTTGGATCATGTCAACAGGTTGGGAAGAGCCTCAATGAGGCCCTATTTTAGGGACCACCGATTTGCTCCAAAATATAAATGTATATAGTATATGGAGAAAAGGAGATAAATGCCTCTAATCTTTAGACCATCATGGTCACCAAAATACCCTCATTGTTCTAGCAACAGGCACCATCAAAGGCCAATAACTCCACAAAAGACAAAGGAGGGCCAGGTGGTGACTGCTCCTGATTCCACAAAACACAGCACTCCAGCCAGCATGCCTTGCTGCTGAGAGTGATTCCTTCTTATGTGATCCTTTCTCCCTGGAGCAAACTCTTTCTTGAGGACTTTCCTGATTAGTATACCAAACAGAATTCTATTGCCAGAGCCCCAAGCTGGTAGGAAGCCCAGGTTACTCTTTTGTTGGGAAAGGTCTTAGCTTTTTGTTTTGTTTCAATCCACATGTGAATCAGTGAACATAAATTGACCTGAGAGAAGGGATCAGCTCTTCATTCCATATATCCAACTAAGTCATAGTTTAAGCCCAACTGGGATGCTTGCTGTTATACTTTATTTGGTTTTATAACCCTCTGGCAACCTCCCCAAAGAGACTAGAAGTAACTGGTATCCTATACTTTGTTTTCAAGAAAAGTTTTAAAATCATCCTAGTGGTGTAGTGGTAAAGAACCTGCCTGCCAATGCAGGAGATTTGTAGGAGATTCAGGTTCAATCCTTGGGTCAGGAAGATCCCCTGGAGTAGGAAATGGCAAGCTGTTCCAGTATTCTTGCCTGGAAAGTCCTGTGGACAGAGGAGCCTGGCTACAGTACATGATGTTGCAAAGAGCTGGACACGACTAAATGGCTGAGTATAGCATGTCCATATTTGTAGGGCTTCCCAGGTAGCACAGTGATAAAGAATGCGCCTGCCAATGCAGGAGATGCAGGTTCAGTTCCTGAGTCAGGAAGATCCCCAGGAGGAGGAAATGGCAACCCACTCCAGTATTCTTGCCTTTAGAATTCCATGGACAGAGGAACCTGGTGGGCCACAGTCCATGAAGTCGTAAAGAATTGGACACAACTAAGCACGCACGCACATACACACACACAGACATCTGTAATTCTAGTTTGAAAGCAGATCATTCTGGTTCTAGAGGACTTGTTCTGGAGTTGGAGAAGTCAGGTTCTGCATAAACAAATTGTTGGGGTAAGGTGGAGGTATTCAGTTATTTTCATCTGTTTCTGTGTGGGCTGTGCTGGTCCTTTCAGCAAAACCAAAGACATTTAGACTTAGATGCTCTGGAAAGAGCCCTGTAATCAATTAAATTCAATACAGAATGTTGGAGAAACAGTAAAATGTCTGGAGAAAAAGGGAAAAGAACACCAGATGTAGTGATCCATAAAATGGGATGATTGTATTCATTAGAAATTTGTGATAGGTATGTTATAGATTTTTTGGTAGATTCTATCAAGAAAAATCAACAGATAAGCAAAAACTCCTGGGGGTAGGTATTCTTTCCCTTTAGGGAATCTACAGGGAACAGAATAGAAGGGTCTAAGCTATTAATAAGGATTTAGGTTGCAACCATGTATGACACTATACATACAGTCATGTTAGTGTATGTGTACTTCTTGTCCAAGGGCAATCAGTATGACTTAGGTTCACTATTCAGATAGGTGTATCCTGACAACACAGTTTTCTGGGGAAGGCATGTCCACCTGTGGGCACAGTCAGCTGTCTTCAGCTTGATGGTTTTTCCCCACACTGAACAGGATCAGGTTTCCACTTGAATATGGAAGGTTAAGATCTGAATGTGTAACAATCTGTGTTCAATGAGGCAGCTTCTAAGAGCAAATCTGATGAAGACATTTGTGTTGTGTGATGGGTAAACACAAGGAAGTAGGAACTAAAGGCATGGAGATGGGGAAAGAGCATATAAAAAATATAAAACAGGAAGGAAGACAGAAAGGTAAGATTTATAAGAGCTCAATTCATGTGCTATATTGTATGAAATGAAATAGGCAAACTGTGAATGAGGCTATAAGTGCATGTCAGGATTTGGAAGAATTTTTATTACCCACTAGAGTTAGACTCTTCTATATTTTGATATTACTAGGTCCTTTGCAGAGTAATACACGCTTTAAATTTTTCCCCAACCACATCAAGGCAGTATTCTGAACAATAGTTGCCACTATATCAGGAGTTATCGCTTTTACTTTTATTTTTATTTTAGTGAAGTCAGCAGTTTCTGTAGAGTAACCTGAAGCTATTTTTAAAGATCCATCTTCAATTGTGTATTTTTTAACACTTTAGCACTAAGCATGGGTTAAAGGAGGAAAAAAAAAATGAGGTCATATTTGAATATAAAACAGAGTGGCATCATTGATAGTAGAAAAGGAGACATTGACCGTGTCTTATTTTCCTTCATGAAATGGCAAATATATAGCTTTCATAGTAAGGCCTTGCTTTCTTAATATAGAATGGATAGTGTTTTATATATTATCATGCCTCAGAATCTTTGAATCTGAGGTTGGAAAGAATGGTTCCTCTCATCCTACATTTATCATCCAAGCAGGAATCCACTCATCATCACCCCTGACAGAAGCACGGACAGCCTCTGCTTTAAAAGCCCACAGAGATAATGACCTCACAGTTTCACAAGATCACTGTATACTGAGGAGTCTAGACAGCTATAAAGTTTCATCTTATATTCATCCCAAATCTGGTTACTCAGAAGTGATGTGCATCTTTCCCAGTTGTGTTTATGGAACTACCTAGAATAACTCCACTTTTACTCTCAAGACCTCCAGATATAAGGGTAGTGCAACTGTATAGGAAGAAGAGGTGGAAAGAATATTCCAGAAACCTTTCAAAATAGATAACTTAGAGAAACACTCCAAAACTGTGTCTCAACCAATTCAGTCTTTATAAAGAAGCACATGTTGGGTTTCAATCATATTTACTATTTAAATAAAAGCTGACATTTATTTAAAGCATATAATTTAAATAGCACTAAATTTTTTTTTCATCATGCATTTTCCTTAAATTAGCTCACAGCTTCCTTACACAGCTCTGCAGTCCAACGTGAGGCAATCTTGCTTCACAGTTAATGTCACTGGAAGAATACTGGTGGAGGGAGAAAGAAAAAATGATATATTTAGTGCTATATTTTATTGGATTTAACATCCTATTAGTTACAAGATACACCTTTATTTTATGGACCACGATGGCTAGGTGAATTATGGTATTTATTAGTTTGAGATATTAGGAGACTAAATGGATGCTGAAGCAGATCATTTCCTCTCTCCCTGTTCTGTTCTGAGGCTAGGCATGACTGAGGACAGGAGCGGGAACACAAGGTGACTGTTCCTCTCTATATTCATGATGTGTGCCTAGTGGATCAGTTGTGTCCAACTCTTTGTGACCCCAAGGACTGTACAGGCTCCTCTGTCCATGGGGATTCTCCAGGCAAGAATACTGGAGAGGGCCACCATGCCCTCCTCCAGGGGATCTTCCCAACCCAGGGACTGAACCCAGGTCTCCCACACTGCAGGTGGATTCTTTACCGTCTGAGTCACCAGAGAAGCCCATACTCATGTTCAGTTCAGTTCATTCAGTTATTCAGTCATGTCCAGTTCTTTGCAACCCCATGGATTATAGCACGCCAGGCTTCCCTGTCCATCACCAACTCCTGGAACTTCCTCAAGCTCATGTCCATCGAGTCAGTGATGCCATCCAACCATCTCATCCTCTGTCATCCCCTTTTTCTCCTGCCCTCAGTCTTTCCCAGCATCAGAGTCTTTTCAAATGAGTTGGCTCTTTGCATCAGGTGACCAAAATATTGGAGCTTTGGCTTCAGCATCAGTCCCTCCAGTGAATATTCAGGATTGATTTCCTCTAGGATGGACTGGTTTGATCTCCTTGCTGTCCAAAGGATTCTCAAGAGTCTTCTCCAACACCACAGTTCAAAAGCGTCACTTTTTCGGTGCTCAGCTTTCTTTATGGTTCAACTCTTACGTGCATACATAGCTACTGGAAAAACCATAGCTTTGATTAGACAGACCTTTGTCCGTAATGTCTCTGCTTTTTAATATGCTGTCTAAGTTGCTCATAGCTTTTCTTCCCAGGAGTAAGTGTCTTTTCATTTCATGGCTGCAATCACCATCTGCAGTGATTTTGGAGCCCAAGAAAATAAAGTCTATCACTGTTTCCATTGTTTTCCCATCTATTTGCCATGAAATGATGGGACCAAATACCATGATCTTCATTTTTTGAATTGAATTTTAAGCCAGCTTTTTCACTTTCTTCTTTTACCCTCATCAAGAGGCTCTTTAGTTCCACTTCGCTTTCTAAGAGTGGTGTCATCTGCATATCTGAGATTATTGATGTTTCTCCCGTCAATCTTGATTCCAGCTTATGCCAAATACTCAAAGCAAGTATTGAGAATGATTGGAAATGTGGGGTGAGAGGAAACATAAATATGTTTCATATATATATATATATTTAAGTAGCATCATTTGAAGGTGGCGAACAGCCTTGTGAGTGGCTTCCCAGGTGGTACTAGTGGTAAAGAACCCACCTGTCAATGCAAAAGATGTGGGTTTGATCCCTGGGCAGAGGAGATCCCCTGAAGGAGGAAATGGCAACACACTCTAGTATTCTTGCCTGAAAAATCTAATGGACAGAGGATCCTGGTGGGTTACAGTCCATGAGGTCACAAAGAGTTGGACATGACAGAGCAACCAAGCATGCAACAGCCTAGTGAAGCCCCTTGGGATGACAATATTTTGCAGTAAGATTTTCTGAGCTTCTGACACATAAACATCAAGTGTAGATGTCATTTATTAAATCTTATCCATTGCTTGCCATTTTGTGTGAAGACTTTTTGGTTTTCTCCCATTTAGATTTTCTGTAAGTCAATGATGGCAGGATGAAGGATGGACTGAGAACTTTGGAGTGGGCTGGAAGAGTCTGGAGATAGAATGAAGTGGTGCAAGCAGAAGAACTGGAAATATATTTGCATTGCCTGTCCCATTACATGCTTCTTTAATATGTTTAATTTAGTGAATTAAAATAGCATTTTCAACTATCTTCACCAAATCACTTAGCTTTCCTTTTGTTGACCTGGCTTATTTGCTCAAGAGCCTGCAAATGATATTAAAGGCCAATCTGCCATGTAAATGAAAATCACGATCTTGGGCAGAATCACAGGTTTCCTTTCCATTACTCTGGAAAAGTGTTCACTCTTACTCTCTTTTTACCTTTTCTCTTCTCTTCTTTTTATGTTTTTTAGCCTTTGTATTTTGTGTAGGACAATAAGGTTTGTCCCTTGTTTTAGCTTGAAATGTAGGAGGAAGAAAACAAAGCAAAACTCATTCTCTTCTCTCTTAGATACTGATAAGGAACTCTGTAGATGTCAAGACCCTAAAATGAATTGTTGGCAAAGAATGGTATTCATAACTATTGTCAACTTGACAATGAAGCCTGTGTGAAGTGTGATGCATTTCCTTTCCCTAGATATTTAGAGGGTTTGGAGTACTGTTACTCAGTTCTTTCTCTTTACTAACTGAACAAGAAAATAATTTTACTAAATTATGGCCACACAGATGGAAAAATAATTTTTCTACATTACTGGGAGTGAAATATAACATAAAGAGCCAAGAAAGACTGCAGCATTGACAGAACATTCTTTCTCCTGCTAGAATGTAATGTCATCTGATCCCAATTCTTTTCTCCCACATCTGTGTCTTTCATGACATCTTTACAACCTCTCTCATCTAAAGAACTATTCTTTGCCCCGACTTTGAAATGGTCCTTTGGCTGGATTTGACCAAAACACATGATGGAAGAGGAGGTGTTCCACTTCTAAGCAAAGACCTAAAAAGTACTTGTGAACCCTCAGTGTCTCAGACAGCCACCTCAAACAGAAGTTAAACTCCAGCTTGCCTAGTGGGAGATGAGACATCTTGTTAAAGTTGAACCCAGAGAGCTGGCAACCCACTCCAGTATTCTTGCCTGGAAAATTCCATGGACAGAGGAACCTGACAGGCTGTAGTCCACGGGGTTGCGAAGAGTTAGACATGACTGAAGGACTACAACTCAGAAAGCTGAAACTAACCGAGACTCTCAGACCCTGAGAAACTCACCAGCTGACCTGGACATATAATAAACCTGGCTGGTCAAGATCTGTTGAGTCTGATCTAAGTAGGTGAGACCTCTCAGCTGATCCATAGATCTGTGAGCTAAAATAAGAGTTTATATCAATAAAGAGGTTTTATTATTATAAATAAAACGACAAAGGTTTTTTGAGAGTAGGTTGAGGCATCTACTTCCTTCCTTGAAACTAGTTCAGAATTTCTAGAAGTTCCCAAGGGAAATATGCTGTTACTTACATTTTTTTCCCTACTTCTCCTGCTACTAGTTGTCCAACTTCTTTTTCTTTACTTTACCGAAAGAAAAAAATGTTAAAAAAAAAAAAAAATCAAGTCTGTGTTTAGAATTCTAAGCTTCTTTTACATTTATTTTCTTACCAAGCAAGGTCCCATGATCTTGGGACATGACCTCTCATGACCTCTCACACATGACCTCTCATTATAGTCATCTGTCAACTTGCTCTAAGATCCTTGACTCACTTCATTCACATGAATAAATAAATGAATGAAAAAGCATAAGACATTAGGGAAGAAGCTGAATTTTAATATAGTAGCAGTTTACACTCATAGCCTTAATTTTTTTCTCTTAAATTGTAATCTTTGGTCACTTGTATGAAAATCATGCAGGAGAAACCTCTAGAATACATATCCTTAGGTCTTACCCAGACTTATTGTGTCAGGAACAGAACTTGAGCAGAAGTAAATACAATTACATTGTGCTAATATTTTTATCTGTTTGTTTGTTGTTTAGTGTTGTTTTCCACTGTTGAAATTATAAAGTAGATCAGCAGTCAGCTCCTTCATTTCACTGAAAAAGAAGTTTGGTTTGCAGTCAGAGATCCATCAAGAAAAATAAGCCACTCTATGTATTCCAGTCACACAAGTTTATGTTTGGATATAAAATTAGAAAAACATTAAAAATTGCCCAAATACTATGTGCTAAGGAAACGAAATTCAAAGAAACTCTTGCTAACATCTAAGCAATTAATTATTAAAAAGTTAACATGAAGTTTGTTTCAGCTGTTACCTCTGACACCAGCCCACATATCTGTCCAGAACTTTCTCTGGAGATGAGTGGTCTATCCTTGTCTTTCACTCTCCAGGTTTCTTGCAAATGTCTCTCCTTAGCTGATTAAATTGAAACCAGATGGAGAAGGGGATTTTGTGAAATGTATTGATATTTCCCAGCTTCTCCTCTGTGATGCAGACATATCATAGATGAGGCTGGTGATGGGGTTAAGTTGACCTGAGAGAACCCAGTACATATCCAATCTCTGAGGTAATGACACTAAATCTGAGGTTTAAAATTTTAATGGAAAAACACTTCACCTTTTGGTAGAAGGCTGGAGTATCAGTATTATATAAATATTATTTACATTTAAGTTTTGATAATTAAACCAGGTAAAGATAGAGCTGATGTTGCTCTCATGATGCAGATATCAACAATTCAGCTTTCACAAGTGGCTTCAGCAGTTTCTTTCTTCCATTATATGTTTAAAATTTTCTCCTAAAAGTTTGGTAAGCTTTAGATTTTGTTTTCTGATTGGCACTTTGTTAGATTCTTTCTTCCTAAGTTTCACTGGACAACATGCAGCAGCATTTGACCTCCTCTTACCGATTTCATGGAAGATATTTCTAATTTTATTTCCACAATTATGGCCTTCTTCTATAGCACTTCTGGCAGTAACACTGTTTGTATACTCATGGAACATGTTGGAATTGATACTTTTTGTAGAGTCTTCCCAAAATAAGGCTAAAGGCAACAATACACTAAAGACAGGAAACAACAATATTGACACATGTAATTGCTAATAACATCTGGTGGAGTTGGGTAGATTGCACAGGTCTTTAAACTCCTATTTTCTTGTGAGACTTGGCCAGTTCAAAGTTCATGAGCAAAGGACAATCTCTATGTATATATGAATTTCCATCTCAAGCAAAGGTCAGATGTGTTTTGGAGAATGACAACAGCTTACATGTGTCAAGAATTTTGATTGCATAATTTTATTAAGTGCTCACAACAAGTCTGCGAGTATTATTCCCATCCTGTATATGTTGTGGTTGAACAACAGAGAGGGTAAAAAGTTGACACAAAGTCACACAGTTTGTAAAAGAGCCAGAATTTAAATCTACAGCTTCTATCTCCAAACTGTGAACTTTTTTCTACTTTGTCTCTCTGCCTCTCTCATAGAAGTTTCCAGCAAATAAAGTCCTCTCTGTTTTGTGAAAAGGAGTATATAGCACTGTTCTCTGCCTCACATATGTTCTTTCAGCCTCCATGGGTGATTCTCAAATTGGGAAGGAAGAAATGCTTCATAAACAAAGCCTCTACCTTTCCTCTCTGGGGCATCTCTTCTCTTTTATTTTTTTTTTTGGGGGGGGGGGGTCACCAATGGTTATAAACCAAAGTTGTAAATCATATTATACCTTTGTTGTGAATGACATTTTTTTTTTTAATTTCAGTCCTCTAGCATCCATTCTTTATTCTACCAGCACAATTTCTTTTCAAAATTTCTTTCTTTCTGTGTGTAGTCTTAGTGGGATGTTGAAACCAGCCTCCTACTATGGAGGCTGAAGTGGCAGAATACTTCTACTCCCCAGCCTAGTACTTCTGAGGACATGTAATTCATGATTGACTAATCAAATGCTTTCCTCTAGAGTTTTGAATTTGAAGCAACGGATGCAGTCACAGGGACAATTTGGAGATGATGTAATTCAAAGACAGTTTCTGTTATAACACTTATTTCTGTAGTCCCTCTTTCACCACAGCTTTAGTTTCTGTCAGTTTTCAAGGAACAAACTTTTCTTACTTTGTGTGAGTGTAAACTGGTACTGTACTTACTTTTTATTATTGAAATTAGATTCAATTTCCATGGAATAAAAGACTCCAAATTAATACATTGATAATAATCTATTAATAAATTCACCTATCTCAACTCATTAAACATGGAAACCGTAAGTATTACAATAAAAATTAATGAGAAAACTGGAAAGCAAACCACTTTGTATTAGGATATTGTCATGTATTTAGTGTATAGTGTGTATAATAATCAGAGTTGCTTTCAGTTGCAAGTAGAAAAAAGAAATTCCATTGTATTTGAAAAACTTGGAGGAAAATGAAAGAAGAAATGAGATTAAAAAAGATAAGATGGAGATGGGAACAGTTACTACCCAACATTAATGCTTTTATAAATTCACTAAAATTGTGCCTGGACAGTGAGAGTTTTCCAGAAGCCTAAGCAAGAAGAAAACATTGTCAGTTGCATATGTCTGAAAATTCCTCCAGTAAAACTTGATCACTTTCTCAGAAGAAAAATTACACCTCACACTGAGACCAGAGGGGGTGGGAAATGTTTTTGTTTTTATTTTTTATTTGTTTTTGGTATATGTGATCTTATGTGAGAACTGTACAAAGTACAGTAAATAGTGTCAACAAACACACCTTAGAGGAAACAGTAGGTAGTTCACATACTGTTTTCAAAACTGTTGCTCAGTATAAGTTAATAGCATCACGCCAAACTGATATTCACTGAAAAGAGTTCTGTGGGGGACAAAAATGAAATGACCCAGGTGTGTAACTCTCTGTAGATCCGTTGTTTCATCTACAGAGAGATCTTACAGTGTTTAGACGCATGGGTAGGCAACTGGCATTCCAGAATTCCTCCAAAACTATTGTTTTGCTAAATCATTGCTGAGAAATGAGCTTAAGGTTACATTCTCTAGCAATTAACTGCTGGGCAGCTATTCTATGTTGACTGTGGAGCAGATGGTTAATTTGGCCGTTGTTAAATTGGAGGAATTGAAGACAGAAGCATAAATAGAAAAAAACTGCTTTTCTGCTTGGAATAAAGAAGAGGCACATACTGGGAAGAGACAAAATTATGCTTAAGAAAGTATCAGATGATTTTAAATGAAGGAATAAAGACAGCATTACAAATAATCCCTTAAGGGGAAAATGGTGGTAACAGTAAGAAGTTAATTAAACGACTTCCTCTTTGGATTGAATACCCACTTACTTATATGACCCATTATCTAAACAAAACAAAGTTATGAGAAATCTCAAACAAACTAATTAGTTCATTTTTTAAATGGACAAATACACTTTTAAGATACAAAGAAAATTAAAGGACATATAAGAATGTATATAACTCGTCTATGTAACGTTTGAACAATAAAAATTTTGATTAAAATCATAATTTTCTAATAATATAATTTTTCAAATTTGACCATAGGGAAATAGAAACAGAACAGATACTAAGAAGTTGCTATGGACTAAATATTGTTTCCCCTGGGAGTTAATATGTTGAAGTCTAAATCGTCAAGGTGATGGTATTTTCAGGTAGGGCCTTTAGAGGGGAATTAGGTCATAAGAATGGACCCCTCATGACTAGGATTAGTGACCTTTATAAAAATAGGTGCTAGAAAGATGATCTCGCTTTCTCTGCTCTCTGCCATGAAATTATAAGACAACAGCCATCCTCTCACCAGGAAATGGGTTCTCACCAGATCACAACCAAGTGGTCACTCTGTTCTTGAATTTCCCACTCTGTAGATCAAAATCAATGTTTTGTTGTTTAACTCACCCAGTTGATGGTTTATTTGATACAGCAGTCCAAACTAAGATAGAAATTGAATAGAGAAATATCAAAATAATTGACTTAAACTCAGCTGTATCAATAACCACCTAAAATGTAAATCGATACTATGTGGTAGATTGAATCCCAGAAATGTTCATGTCTAATCTCTGAAACGTGTGTGTATGTTACTTTTCCTAGCAAAAGGGATTTGGTAGATGTGATTGATTATGGACCTTGAGTTGTGAAAATTACTTTGGATTATGTGAATGAGGCCAATATAATTACATGAGCCTCTAAAAGTGGAGAAACTTTTTCAGCTGGAATTGGATATTGTTAAGTTTAAGAATGGAAAAATAACACTATTATGCAAGGAATGTAGGTGAATTCTAGAACCTGGAAAAGACAAGGAAATAGCTTCTTCCTTGGATTCTCATGAAACAAACACAGGACTCCTGACATTTTTATTTTAGCTCAGTGGGAGACCTGTATAGGACTTCTAACAACCCACAGAATAGTAAAATAGTAAATTTGAGTTGCTTAAGCCTCTAACCTGGTGGCAGTTTGTTACAGTAGCAATAGAAAACACATAGATACTCCAAGTACAAGGAAGAAATGTTTAGTCTGCATTAAAAACAATGTGTTGTTAGAATAAAGACTCATATAAATATAAGAACACTGACAAATGAAAATAAAAAAAGAGATGCACCATGCAATAAAGGAAGTTGGTGTGGCTATATTAATACCAAAGTTTACTTTAATTCAAGATAATTTACTTTAATTACCAATTATGGAACATAGCATTGTATAGCAAAAGAAGGTCAGTTTTTTTTTAAAAAAACATAATCTTAAATGTGTATATAGGCGATAACATAGCTTTAAGTATTGCTATCTTTGGCGACATGATAAAACTGGAAGAATAAATAGACTCATCTACAATTATAGTTGGGAATTTAAACACATCTCTCTTAGAAATTAAATGAATAAACAGACAAAAATATCAGGAAACTATAGAATATTTGAAAAAAACCTACTAACCAGTTTGATCAAATTCACATTTATAATATATAAAGCAATAATACTACTCTGGCTCGACGGCATCACCGACTCGATGGGCATGGGTTTGGGTACTCTCCGGGAGTTGGTGATGGACAGGGAGGCCTGACGTGCTGCGATTCATGGGGTCGCGAAGAGTCGGACACGACTGAGCGACTGAACTGAACTAAACTGAATACTATGTGAATTGTTTTTGAGTACCTATAAATCATTCACAAAGTAGACAGTATGCTGGGTTACAAAACAAATCTCAATAAATGTTAAAGGACTGACATTATATGGAGTGTGTTCTCCAAATGCCAAGAATTACAGGAGATGATTAGAAAAATACTGGCATGTTTGAAAATTAGGCAATAAATGTCTAGATAATTTACTTTACAAAGATGAAATCACAACAGAAAGAGAGTGTTTTGAATGAAACATTAAGAAAAACACATATACCGGAGTTTGTAGAATATAACTAATGCAGTAGTATTTGGCGGGAATTCTTTTTTAGCTTTAAATACATATATTACAAGAAAAATATAGTTTTCAAAATTAATTAAGTAGGCTTTAATATCAAGAAACTAAAAAACAACAGCAGGGATATCCAAGTAAACCAAAGGCAGAAATAATAAATGTAAGAACAGAAATAAATGAAAAGAAGACATTTAATAGAGAATGTCAACAAAGTCCAAAATGCTCCTTTGTAAAGATTTATGAAAAATAATAAAAACTTATTGGAAGGCATCAAGATAAAAGAGTGAAAAACAGCAATATCAGAAATGATAAGCAAAATCTCACAATAGATCCTACAGGCATAAGAGGATAATAAGATGATACAACTAATAAATTATGTCAATAAATTTGACAATAAATTTGAAATGTGAAAATTCCTTGAAAAATGCAATACACTAAATAAAGCTCATGCAAGAAAAAACAGAATATTTTACATATGCTATATTTATTTATATATACCAACATTAGTTCCAAAAATTCCCCTCTCAAACAAACAAACCTTTATTCCCAGATGAATTCACTGGTGAATTCTACAAAATATTTAGTAAAAAAAAATCACTCTATCACAAACTGAGGATAAAAGAAAGGACAAATATTTCCCAACTGTTTTTATATGTCAAGTAGATTATTAATACCTGTACCTGCAAAGATACTACATGAAAAGAAAATTACAGGTCCACACTCCATTTCAACATGTGCAAAATATTATCAAAGTACTAGCAATTTGAATTTACTGGTGTATCAAATGCATACATTTTTAAGACCAAATGAGTTTATTTCAGAATCACATTTGGTTTGACATTAGAAAAATAATGTAATTAACCTCAGTGACATAACAAAGGAAGAAAACCATTGATTTTCTTAGTTGTGTAGAAAGTATTAATAAAACAACAACAACTTTTATAAAAAATACCTCAGCAAACTAGAAATAGACAGGAACTTCTTCAGTTTGATAGAGAGTACTTACAAAAAGCCTACGGGTAACATCAGACTTAACTCTGAAATATTGAACATTTTTCCCCTAAGGTAAAGGAAAAAAACAAAGATGTACATGATCACCATTTTTATTTGACATTGTATTAGAAGTCCTAGCTCATGGAATAATGTAAAAGAAAAAAAGAGACAGAGACACAGAGACAGAGTTTGAGAGACAGAGAAAAAAAAATCTGAAGTGAAAAGTAAGAAGCATAACTGTCATTATACACAGACAACATGAATGAAAATTTAGAAAAAGCAAATAAATCTACAAACTACAAGAACTAATAAATGAATTTAGCAAGTTCATGGAGTACACTGTCAATTATTTTTTATAAACTAGCAACAAATAACTGGATAATAAATTTTTTAAATAGCATTTATAATTTTATCAAAAATAAAATATCTAAGAATAATATTAACAAACTACATGCAAAACTTTTCTGAAAATTATAAATGGGGAATTCTTTAAATATTCAAAGATCTAAATAAATAGAAAGATATTCCATGTTTAGGATTGAAAGTCTCTAAACTGCCAGATATAAGTTCTTTCTAAATAAAGTTGTTATCTCAATCAAAGTCCCACCAGAATTTTGTAGAAGTATGAGATTTATATGAAAATTTAAAGACACAGAAAGGTCAAGACCAATCCTAAAGCTATAGGAACAAATAGAGGGTCATATTTGAAAAGCACAGGCAAACACTTGACATAAATAGCAGAGAGTTCACAGAGGACCCACATATATACAACATCTTGATTTACAACAAAAAACACCAACACAAGTTAATAGGAAAATAAATACATTAAAATTGTAATAAGGCAAGAACATACTTTGAGAATAGCAACAATTTTGCTGTCTTTAAAGAAGGTATAGCCTACCCCCTCAATTCAATCGAATATGACCACATTTGTAAATCAATTGCTAAGAATCAGTGCTAGTTTTATAGCTATTGTTTCTTAGTCCAAGTTGATGTTTCTATACTCTTTTCTGAGATATTAGGATTTAGAGTCTCCAAATTCATATCCCCTAGTCCTTCTTGCAGGCTGACTTTCTTTTAGGTTCTGCCAATAAGAGGCATTCACAGCATACTGAAGAGTTAGGTAAAGGAAAAAGGGATCTACTTCTGTTTCCAAGTTCTGTCAGCTTCCCTCTGACATTGAAGGGCTGTGCCAGATTCTTCTCTGTTGCCCTCCTTAGAATTTCCAACCCTAGCTCTGTATGGGCTCCTCCTTCAAGCTTCAGCATTTTGGTAACTCCATCTCTTCCCTCTTGTTCTTCCAACCTCAGGAGTTGGAGCTGCTTCCTGCCATTAATAATAGTGAGGTTCCCTCAGCATCCATTTTATTCTTCCAATTTTCAAACATCTTGTATAACCAGTTTCTTGTATCAGATCATCATTTTACAAATGCCTGATGTTTTCTGCTTTCATGGCTGGACCTTGAATGATATAGAGCCCATAACTCACTAGAAATGTCTCTCTTGAGGCAACTGCATGAAAGTTTAAGATATTCTTTTTGAGTATAAATTATCTAATTGAATTTTTAAAACCCTCAGGCCACCTTACCCTTCTCAGCAACTAACCTTCCCAGTCTGGTAATGAGTGCTAATGAATTCCAGGGCAGTTAATGCAGGAATAAAAGTAAGCAAAAGTGATTGCCTTCTACAATATCCAAAATATCTTTCTTAGTAGTAGCAATAAACACCAGGTTGATGGACTACTAATCTGTGATGTTATTATCCAGGATGAAAATGTCAATGTGGACCCAGAGTTTTTCATACTTGCTTGAACTTCTCACCACTAGTTTCTCTTTATAGGTAATTTTGGTAGCAAAATTTTCCTTTTAGGTTATTACAATTGTCCTCAGGGCCAATAGCAACTTAAATGATCATTATACAACAGCAGCAAAGGGCATTCTGCCATACCTGTAACCAATCCCCGTATTCAGGTCCCCAGAGGTGGTTGGCTTTGTAATGAACAAGCTAAAGTTAATATCAATATATCAAGTGTCCAAGTAGAAAGAATGTATTTTGCCAGGAGAAGGTAAAGGTTACAATAAGCATGTTCAGATTTACTGGAGAAGAAAGCAGAAAGAAATGAATTGCCCTAAGAGAATGTTCCTGCCCAAATTCCTTTTCCTGGCCACCAATAAACAAGAGACAAAATCAGGCATATTGGAGAAGTGTGTTCTAAATTTCATATATTTTATAGGAGGTAAATATTAAAATTTATCCTCAAATCACATCAGAATCTGATTATTAAAATCCTTCATCATGTTCTAGGACTGCAATCTTAGTCATTGAAGAAGCCCACTCTGGGACATCTACCAATCAATAAACTATCCACTTAATGTGAATAGTAGTTGTAATAAGTGTTAGTCATTCAGTCGTGTCTTACTCTTTGTGACCCCATGGACTGCCGCATGCCAGGCTTCTCTGTCCATGGGATTCTCCAGGTAAGAATACTGAAGTGGGTAGCCATTTCCTTCTCCATGGGATCTGGGATCTTCCTAACCCAGGGATTGAACCCAGGTCTCCTGCATTGAAGGCAGATTATTTGCCATCTGAGCCACTAGGGGAGTGATAATAATAGTGGTAATGATAGATGTACATGCGTCCTTATTTTGTACTTACAATTCTAAATGCTTTAAGTGTGCAATCTCTTTATATTTCCAGAAAGACAAGAAGCCATTCTTACTTTGATTAAAGGCAGTGTCTTGATTTGCTTTTTTATTTCTCTTTCTGTAGGAGAATTCAAGCTTGAAGGAGCTATTAATTAAGGGAGTCTGTCCTCAGAGAACTATAAGATGGGCACATTACTGAAACTAAGTCAACTGAATTCCTTCTTTCAGATATTTGAATCTTGGAGTGATTCATTAGCAACAATACTCTGACAAGATTCTCATATTTACTAGGCTAGTAAACAAATATTAATTCCTATTGTGAGATTCAAACACCAGCCTTTCCTTTGATTCTCTAAGCCACTCAATATCTACACCCTAAAATTATTTTCTGCTTAAAATTTCATAGAATCAATTACTGTTGTTTGCAACATTTTATAAAAGATAAGTTTTATCTATGAGAAAATTGATGCTTAATGTGGTTAAGTCAATTGATTTGAGTGTCAAACTCAAATCAGAAAGTGAAGTGAAAGTGATAGTCACTCAGTCGTGTCCAACCCTTTGAGACCTCATGGACTGTAGCCCACCAGGCTGCTCTGTCCATGGGATTTTCCAGGCAAGAATACTGGAGTGGGTTGTCATTCCCTTCTCCAGGGGATCTTCCTGACTCAGAGATCGAGCCCAGGTCTCCTGCATTGCAGGTGGAGTCTTCACCATCTGAGCCACTATGGAAGACTATCAAATCACAGCTAGGATTTCAATCCAGGTATCTCTGGTTTCATGAGGCCAGAGCTCTAGGTGAAATGGCTATGTTGGTGTTCAGTCACTCGGTCATGTCTGACTCTGAGACTGCCAAGGACGGCAACACGCCAGGTTTCCTTGTCCTTCACCATCTCCTGGAGCTTGACCAAACTCATGTCCATTGAGTTGGTGACACCATCCAACCATCTCATCCTCTGTCATCCCCTTCACCTCCTGTATTCAATCTTTCCCAACATCAGGGTCTTTTCTAATGAGTTGGCCCTTTGTTTCAGGTGGCCAAAGTACTGGAGATTCAGCTTCAACATCAGTCTTTCCAATGAATATTCAAGGTTGATTTCCTTTAGTATTGAATGGTTTGAACTCCTTGCAGTCCAAGGGACTTTCAAAAGTCTTCTCCAACACTACAGTTCAAAAGCATCAATTCTTCGGCACTCAACCTTCTTTATAGTCCAACTCTCACATCCATACATGACTACTGGAAAAACCATGGCTTTGACTATATGGACCTTTGTCACTAAAGTAATGTCTCTGCTTTTTAATATTCTGTCTAGGTTTGTCATAGCTTTTCTTCCAAGGAGCAAGCGTCTTTTAATTTCATGGCTGCAGTCATTATCTGAAGTGATATTGGAGCCCAAATGGCTTTGTAATAGATGCAAAAAGTAAATTTAATTTTATTCAAAGTGGAGTGTTTCAGAACAGTTTTTAGAAATCTGAGACACTGCAAGCATTGGTCCTGGTCCTTCATACTGTAAAGAATTTTATTGGTGACTCACCTAAACAAATAAGTGAGATTCTCGAAGCAAGAGAAAAGCTTTATTTATTTATTTATTTTTTTTTGAGAAAAGCTTTAATATGAATAGATCAAGAAGGCCCCATGATCAAATTCTTCTTATGGTTGGGAGAAGGAAAATGATTACAATTTAAAAGTGCAGTTTGGGAAAACAATTTGGTGGTTCTTCAAAAAGGTAAACACAGAATATTTTCTAATACTTTGTTTTACTATTTAGTCGTGTCCAACTCTGCAACCCCATCGGCTGCAGCATGCCAGGCTTCCATGTCCTTTACCATCTCCCAGAGCTTGCTCAAACTCTTGTCCATTGAGTAGACAATGCCATCTCGCTATTTAATCCTCTGTCATCCCCTTCTCCTGCCTTTAATCTTTCCCATCATATGGGTCTTAGATATACACCCCTAAGAATTGGCTATGGTTTTTCCAGTGGTCATGTATGGACTGTGAAGAAACTTGAGCACCGAAGAATTGATGCTTTTGAACTGTGGTGTTGAGAAGACTCTTGAAAGTCCCTTGGACTGCAAGGAGGTCCAACCAGTCCATCCTAAAGGAGATCAGTCCTGGGTGTTCATTGGAAGGACTGATGTTGAAGCTGAAAACTCCAATACTTTGGCCACCTCATGCAAAGGGTTGACTCATTGGAAAAGACCCTGATGCTGGGAGGGATTGGGGGCAGGAGGAGAAGGGGATGACAGAGGATGAGATGGCTGGATGGTATCACCGACTCGATGGACATGAGTTTGACTAATCTCCGGGATTTTGTGATGGACAGGGAGGCCTGGTGTGCTGTGATTCATGGGGTTGCAAAGAGTCAGACACGACTGAACGACTGAATTGAACTGAACTGAAGAATTGAAAACAGAGACAAAAACAGATTTTTGTACATGCATGTTCATAGAAGTACTATTCCCAATAGTCAAAAGGTGGAAACAACTCAAATGTCAATCAACAGGTGAACAGATGTACAAGTGATGTATATATAGAATGGAATATTATTCAGGCATAAAAAAGAATTAAGTACTGATACATCCTATAATGTGAATACCTTAAAAACATTAGGCTAAGTGAAAGAAGTTAGACACAATAGGCCACATTACTCATGAGACACAATAGTCATATGACTCAATTTATATGAAATATATAGAATAGATAAATTCTTGGAGACAGAAAGATTGATGGTTTTCAGAGGCTGGGGCAAAGGAAGAATAGAGAATGGTTGCTTAATGGGTATAGGGTTTTATTATGGGGTGAGGAGACTGTTTTGGAACAAGATAGAGGTGGTATTTGCACAAAAATGTAAATGCCACCAAATTGTAGACTTTAAAATAATTGAGTTTATTTTGTGTGAATTTACCTCAATATTTTTACAAGTGCCTAACTTCTTTATATACAAAGCATACTAAATCTTGAAAACTATCTTATGAAATAGGTTATTACTACCCAGCCCATTTTAAAGACAGAGAAGATAACACATAGAAAAATTGATACTTGCTTGTGGTCACAAAGGTGATAAAGTAGTGGATTTTGAATTCGAACTGAAAAATTTAAGCTATAACTCCCAAGTCTGTTTTTTTCTACATTATACTCTTACACTCTTCACAAACTTGGAATTGTGTAATTATGCTATAGGCCAGCATTGCCCAATAGAAGTTTCTGTGACAATGAAAATGTTATTTATCTATATTGCTTAATACAGTAGCCATTAGCCACCTGTGACAACTGTGCACTTGAAATATTGCAAGGAAAGCTGAATATCTGAATTTTTAATATTGTAAAATTTTAAATTATTTAAGTGATCTTATGTGGAAAATTATGAAAGAGATGGGAATACCAGACCACCTGGCCTGCCTCTTGAGAAACCTGTATGCAGGTCATAACGCAACAGTTAGAACTGTTGGCCCCCAGACACTATGGCAAAGATGTTTATGGTGAAAATAACTGGACACACCTATTGTCACTTTTATGAGATGCAAGATGTAATGAACTTTGAATACGTGTGTTTGACATTTGGTATAAAAGAAATGCCATAAATGTAGTTGCAGGTCACCCCCTGTATTTCATCCTACAAATATTTTTTCCAAGGTTTTCTTCCATTTGTTTCTTCCCCAAAGTTAAATTTCTTTTTGCTTCAGACCTCAGATTGTCATGTTTATTTTTCTTCTTCTTACAGTTGTTTGTAATGTCTACCTCTTAAATACAACCAAGGTACCAAGGTGGAATAAACATTTTTTTCAGCCCAAAGTATCTCACACATGTACCAGTATGCAATTTATACTCATCCTTAAAATTATTCTCAAAAGTAAAAAAGACATTAACATTACCCTAAGGTGTAATCACTTGTGATAATTTATCACAAATTAACCTTGCATCTTGCACATGAAAGAAGCAAATAGATGTTTTTCATTTGTTCAAAAAATATTTGAGTTAACATGCTGGATATTACATTAAACATTGAAATACAACAGTAACCAAGACAGACAAAAAATTATTCTTTTATAAAGCTAGAGAAACAAAAATAAGTATAGCAATTAACAGTTAGCATTTATATAGAATTTAATATGCTCAGGCATAGTGTCTGGGGGCCCAACTGGAGGAGGAGTGATATTTGTAGATGAAGGTCAGATGTTCAATTTGGATTATAATAAGCCTAAAGAGGAGCTCCCCAGGTGACTTTAGTGATAAAGTATCCACCTGCCAATTACAGGAGACAAAGGAGAAGCAAGTTTGAACCCTCGGTCAGGAAGATCCCCTGGAGAAGGAAATGGCAACCCACTCCAGTATTCTTGCCTGAAAAATCCTATAGACAGAGGAGTCTTGTAGGCTGCAGCCCTTGGAGTTTCAAGGAGTAGGGTATGACTAAGCAACTAGGCATGCACACACACAAGCTGAAGGAGACTAACTTAAACATAAGTTAGAAGTAGCATGGATAATGTTATTGGGAAGAGAAGGACCAGTGTGCAAGACCATAGTTCAAGTTTCAAGGGGAAAGATCTATGCTGGTGTCACATATTTAGCAGTGATGGCCTTGTGGAAAGTATCTGGAGCAATGAGACAGGGTGACATTACTCAGTGAATAAGTATAGGTAGAAAGTGAGAAAGTCCTAGTACTAAGCCCAGGAGAATAAAACACTGCGAGACAGAAAGAGAGACAGAAAGAGAGATTGATTAGGAAAGATCAGAAGAGTATGAAGAAATCCAGGTTAAGTACGGCATCCCAGAGGAAAATGTTTCAAGGAAGAGAAAATGATTCACTGTGTCAAATGCATCTGATAAGCCAAGAAAGATGAGGAACTGGCTGTTAGATTTAGCAATATGAAAGATATTCAGTATATGAACATTTTAGTGGGAGTAGTTTAGAAAAAACCCCAATTGGAGCGGTTTCAAAAAGACTGAGAGAAAGAAATTGGAGAGAACAAGCTTCTATAAATCAGTCCAAGATAATGAAATGAGTATGTGTATACTGATGATATGAATATCAGGTGACAAAGTCAAGTTTTTGAGAAATAGAACTTTCCTTATATTTCCTAAGATTGAATTCAATACTTTGTTGCATTAATTGCACAAATTTAATTGCAGCGTTATTTGCAAAAGTAATACTTTGCAATACTTTGGCCACTTGATGCGAAGAGCTGACTCATTGGAAAAGACCCTGATGCTGGGAAAGATTGAGGGCAGGAGGAGAAGGGGATAACAGAAAGTGAGATGGTTGGATGTCATCACCGACTCGATGGACACGGGTTTGGGTGAACTCTGAGAGTTGGCAATGGACAGGGAGGCCTGGCGTGCTGCAGTTCATGGGGTCGCAAAGAGTCGGACACAACTGAGCAACCGAACTGAACTGAAAGCTTCGGAAAAACTGACTATCAGTTAAAGATTATTTAAAAAGCAAAGGAAAAAATAGCATATAATTTGCAAAGTATGGGGCATCTATATTATGGAAAATTACAGAGCTGTTGGAGAGAAGAGGTAAATCCTATACGTTTTGTTATTGAAAGATCTCCAAGGTATTTCTGGTGAACAAAACTTATGGCAGTATAGCATCTATAATGCAGTTTCTTTACTGTGTGTCAACGGTTTGATTAGATGAACTTGACAGGGTTCAACTAATTGTGAAAAATTATTTTGGACATTACCATTAAGCTACTGTGTTATTAGATTAGTCTTAGTTTTGAGGGTTAAAATATTCAGTGTGATTCAAGTCAGAATTTTCATCTCCCATCTCATTGAAAGTATCTCCTTTTCCTAAGGAGTGCTAAGCTGCTTAAGGAGACATGGTTTGCCTTTTCTATTTTTTTTCCCGTCTCTTCCCCACAGCTAGTTGCTGCTTCTGTTCCTCCAAGGTGGGCACCAGATGGAAAAAAGTTAACATCATCCCCCTGGCTAATTCTGTTGTAATTTGATACAAGTGTAACATAGGCTGGCTTATATCCAAATGCTGGCTCTTTTTCTCAGCAAATGCTTCTGTGGCTTCTTTGAAGACTTCCCCATTGTGGACGTTAAATAGCACTGTCCTCTGGAAGGAGGGCACACTCATAATAAATTGGCCTCTGTAACCTCATTCCTGGTGGCTCAAACAGTAAAGGATCTGCCATGCCGGAGACACAAGTTTGATCCCTGAGTCAGGAAGATCCCCTGGAAAAGAAAATGGTAACCTATTCTAGTATTCTTGCCTGAGAATTCCATGGACAGAGGAACCTGGTGACCTACAGTCCACAGAACTGCAAAGGGTTGGACACAACTGAGCAACTAACACTTTCTCTTTTTCAGTTTCAACCTCCTCTTTGGCCCCTCCTCTGACAGAATACCTCATACAGCTTTTCTCTTATACGTTACCCCTCCCTGACAGGAAGTCATATTAGGGAACATTGAGACTGGACTCAAGCCAATGGACTCATATACAATATTTAACTTGGTTTTGGTAAACAATAAGAGGCTTTTGGTAAGAAGCTTCTTGAAGAAATCTGAGAATTAGTTAGTTTACTATAGCTTTCCATCCAATTTTACTAAAAACCTCTGCTATATGCATCTATTTATTATAGAGCTATTCAGAAGCAACACAAAACAGTCCTTACAAGGTTCTCTGAAAGCTGGATGATGGCCCAGCTCTCTGAACTTTTAAGTTTTACCTAAAGCACCTTGCTTGAAAGGTTTATTCAAGGTAGAGAAGACAGGATTCGAGAAGTACGTTTTTTTTTCTTTACCCTGTCGTGGACATAAGACAAGAAAAAACCTACCTAAATTAATGGCTGGATAAAGCACTAGTTAGGAATAAAGCCTTAAGAGCTATTCATAGAACAAATGAAAATAGCTATCTCATTAGTTATCTGACTTGTAAGAATGTTTCTAAAATAATTTAGCTGATCAACATAACTTGATTAGTGCTGATTTCATCTATGAAATTCTGCCATATGACCCAGCAATCCCACCCCTGGGCATACACACCAAGGAAACCAGATCTGAAAGAGACACGTGCACCCCAATGTTCATTGCAGCACTGTTTATAATAGCCAGGACATGGAAGCAACCTAGATGCCCATCAGCAGATGAATGGATAAGGAAGCTGTGGTACATATACACCATGGAATATTACTCAGCCATTAAAAAGAATTCATTTGAATCAGTTCTAATGAGATGGATGAAACTGGAGCCCATTATACAGAGTGAAGTAAGCCAGAAAGATAAAAGAACATTACAGCATACTAACACATATATATGGAATTTAGAAAGATGGTAATGATAACCCTATATGCAAAACAGAAAAAGAGACACAGATGTACATAACAGAATTTTGGACTCTGTGGGAGAAGGTGAGGGTGGGATATTTTGAGAGAATAGCATCGAAACATGTATATTATCTATGGTGAAACAGATCATCAGCCCAGGCTGGATGCATGAGACAAGTGCTCAGGCCTGGTGCACTGGGAAGACCCAGAGGGATTGGGTAGAGAGGGAGGTGGGAGGGGGGATCGGGATGGGAATACATGTAAATCCATGGCTGATTCATGTCAATGTATGACAAAACCCACTACAATATTGTAAAGTAATTAGCCTCCAACTAATAAAAATAAATGAAAAAAAAAAAAAAAGAAATTCTACTTAAACATTCTCATGTTCCCTAAGGGGCCCCCCTGGTGGCTCTCTCAGTAAAGAATCTGCCTGCAACGTAGGACACCTGGGTTCGATCCTTGGGTCGGGAAGATCCCCTAAAGGAAATGGCACCAAAATCCAGTATTTTTGCCTGGGAAATCTGATGGACAGAAAAGCCTAGCGGGCTGTAGTCCATGGGGTCACAAGAGTTGGACACGATTTAGTGACTAAACCACCACCACCATGCTACCTAAGATGCTGTTAATTTTATTTTTCTTTTCCTTTTTTTTTTTTTTTTTGAATACTGGAGTGGGTTGCCATTTCCTTCTCCAGGGGATCTTCCCAACCCAGGAATCCAACCCAGGTCTCCTGCATCGCAGACAGACGCTTTAACCTCTGAACCACCAGGGAAGCCCGATGCTGTTAATTTTAACAACAACAACAACAACAAATTTCTGCTCTTCCTTGTGCTAATTATCAAACTGTCTGGTGTTGAGATGGGAACAGCCCAAGGAATCTACTAGCCACCTCTGGAGTGTGAATTGTTGCCCTGAAATGGATAGGATAGCACATGAAGTACATTCTGAAAGGACACGTAACCTTCACCTTCCTAAGCCAGTGGCCTATAGGAAACAGCTGTCACTCAACATCAACATCTTTTCTGCTTCATGGACAAGGGTTACGGCACTTAGCGGCCCCCCACTGGCACAATTCTTCCATGCAGTCATCATTCAGATCCACAAGCCCTGTTTTCTCACCAGGTGGCACAAGCCTTTCAGAAAAATCAATGAGAAGAGCTAGTACTGGTGGAACACCACCGATTTTAAAAAGGGCATGAATGCTATGCAATGAAACCTTTTTAACTTCTTGCTCCTGATGGAATGACGAGGGTCTGCAAGCTCTCCTGGGGAGACCCATGTGCTGGGACCAGTGGCTCAGATGTCCTGCTGCAGTATGGTTGGCATAAGGAGCTCATTCCAGAGCTGATATCTTTAGCAACAACCTGAGAAACACCTGCAAAGGTGGCAGCAGGAGCTCACCTGAGCCCCGCAGGTACAGGGTGCCTGGATGGAGGAGCGGCAGGAACTGAGGCCTCTCGGCAAGGCCATGCTCAATGTTCAGTTTGAGAACATCTCCTGACACCTTCTACAAGCCTACCTGCTTCTCAGAGCTTCATGCCCTTTTCCAACCTCGTCAAGGCCTGCCCTGGCTGCTGGCTCAACGACCTTCTGCCGGCAGCATTAGGTCCCTCTGGACCCACCAGTTCTGAACAGCCTGCAAGAAGTGGCCCCTCCTCCCACAAATCCCAGACAGGAAAAAATGACCCTAAGCTGAAAGTTTAAAATAATGAATGTGCGCATGTCACACAGAGCTTTCCCCAGGGAAAAGCTTAAAGACGCTTTAAGAACGACTTTAAGTGCTTTAAGATGACTCAAGTCAGCTCTGTCCCACGTTGTTGACCCTGATCCAGACACCTGGGCCTCTACAGAAACAAATTTCTTGGTTTCTTCTTGCTCTTAAAGCAACTACAATCAGGTGATTTCCTTTAGGGAGTCATGTGAGGTGAGGATCATGGGAGGTACCCTTTTGGAGTCCCCCAAATTGCAGGGAAAACAGTTCAGACTTGACCAAGAACTTGGCAGGTGCCTCCAGCTCTGTGCTTATGGCCTGACACTTAACAGACATCAATCCACAATGCATCTTAAAGAGATGGGAATACCAGACCACCTGACCTGCCTCCTGAGAAATTTGTTTTCAGGTCAAGAAGCAGCAGTTAGAACAGGACATGGAACAGACTGGTTCCAAATAGGAAAAGGAGTAGGTTAAGGCTGTATATTGTCACCCTGTTTATTTAACTTATATGCAGAATACATCATGCGAAATGCCGGGCTGGATGAAGCACAAGCTGGAATTGAGTTTGCTGGGAGAAATATCAATAACCTCAGATATGCAGATGACACCATCTTTATAGCAATAAGTGAAGAAGAACTGAAGAGCCTCTTGATGAAAGTGAAAGAGGAGAGTGAAAAAGTTGGCTTAAAACTCTACATTCAGAAAACTAAGATCATGGCATCTGGTTCCGTCACTTCATGGCAAATAGTTGGGGCAACAGTGGAAACAGTGAGAGACTTTATTTTGGGGGCCTCCAAGATCACTGCAGATGGTGACTTCAGCCATGAAATTAAAAGACACTTGCTCCTTGCAAGAAAAGTTATGACCAACCTAGACAGCATATTAAAAAGCAGAGACATTACCTTGGTGACAAAGGTCCATCTAGTCAAAGCTGTGGTTTTTCCTGTCGTCATGTATGGATGTGAGAGTTGGACTATAAAGAAAGCTGAGTGCAGAATTGATGCTTTTGAACTGTGGTGTTGGAGGAGACTCTGGAGAGTCCCTTGGACTGCAAGGAGATCAGAAATCAGTCCTGAATATTCATTGGAAGGACTGATGTTGAAGCTGAAACTCCAATACTTTGGCCACCTGATGTAAAGAACTGACTCATTTGAAAAGACCCTGATTTTGGGAAAGATTGAAGGTGGGAGGAGAAGGGGATGACAGAGGATGAGATAATTGGATGACATCACTGACTCAATGGACATGAATTTGAGTAAGCTCCGGGAGTTGGTGATGGACAGGGAAGCCTGGCATGGTGCAGTCCACAGGATCGCAAAGAGTTGGACATCACTGATGGACTGAACTGATCTGAACTGATTGACAAGGTTCAGCAAGTATGTTTCTCCTTGGTCAGAAAACTCCAGTCTCTATTAGTGGTTTTCTTGAAGCCCTCTCTGGGCTTGAGATAAGGTTAAGGTTTAGGACTGTAGAAGGTGAAGTGGTGGGTGGGGGAAAGCTGCTCCATCCTCTTCCAAGAGGATGGGGAGGGGCAATGGTATAGTCCTTCCTAAAAAAGACAAAGGGTTCTCTTTTTCCTGGCTATTGCAAACCCTCTAGACATAATCATGCAGCATCCCTGTATCTCATGGTTCAAATGCCATGCAGAACCTCTCTTAAGAATGTGAATTACTTATGCTATGGGTTTGGAGATACAGATAATATTCACAATCAAATACAAACTGTCGATTAAAATCCAGCAAATGGGATTTCCCTGGTGGTACAGTGGATAAGAATCTGCCTGCCAATGCAGGGAACAGGGGTTCAATCTCTTTTCTGGGAAGATTCCACATGTAAAGGAGCAACTAAGTCTGTGTGCCACAAATATTGAGCTCCCAAGCTGCAACTACTGAATCCGCTGGATGTAGAGCCTGTGCTTCACAACAAGAGAAACCACCATGATGAGAAGCCCTCAGACTGCAGCAGAGTGACCCCCGCTCCACAGAAAGCCACACTAGCCACGCTGTCACACTAGAGAAAGTCCTTGCCCAGCAACAAAGACCCTGTGCAGCCAAAAATAAATAAATACAGAATTTAAAACTAAAAGTATTTAAACCTATATGCAAAACAGAAAAAGAGACACAGAAGTACAGAACAGACTTTTGGACTCTGTGGGAGAAGTCGAGGGTGGGATGTTTCGAGAGAACAGCATGTATATCATCTATAGGGAAACAGATCACCAGCCCAGGTGGGATGCATGAGACAAGTGCTCCGGCCTGGTGCACTGGGAAGACCCAGAGGAACCGGGTGGAGAGGGAGGTGGGAGGGGGGATCGGGATGGGGAATACATGTAACCCCATGGCTGATTCATGTCAATGTATGACAAAACCCACTACAATATTGTAAAGTAATTAGCCTCCAACTAATAAAAAAAATAAAATTAAAAAAAAACAAGAAAAAAAAATAAAAAGATATGTAAATAAAAATAAAAGTAAATAGTAGAAAATCCAGAAAATGAACTTTATGCTCATTTAATGAGTATTTACAGAATGACTTCTTTGTGTCACTCACTGGCCTTAGGATGTGTCTAGAAAGATCCATTCTTCATTCCCCACCACTACTCAATTATCTCTGAGAAGTGGGTGGCTGACTTTTTACTTTTTTCTTCCACATAATTTTATACTATGGAATTTTTTTCTAACCTATACATTTTATTTTTTAGTTTGTAAATCATTTTCAGAATGAGAGCAAAACTTATTCTATTTCTCTTCACATATGCATTTTTAATTTCTTTTATTAATATAACAATTCAATTACTGTTTTTGAAAGCACAAGATGTTGGTCATCTTTCCCCTTTGGCTTGTGACGTTCTAGAATCAATGATTACAAGCTTTAAAGAAAGAAAAAAAAAGTCATTGCTGTTCCAGTGACTTATTTTATTTAGTGAGTATAATTGGTCCTCTACAGAGCATTGATTAAACTTTAGGATGTAAAAGGTCAGATGTAGATTTATGCAAGATAAGACTACGTCTTACTGCCAACTTATTCAAAAATGGCACGCTACTTACCTTGTCCTTCTTTGTGTCTTTAAAAGATCTCTTTGGGATTTATAACAACCAATTAGAAATGTATAATCAAATACCTGTGAATTAGCTATCTATTGAAATATAACAAATTACTCCAAAATCCTATTAGCTTAAGAGATTAACTTTGTTTTCTTATATTTTCTGTGGGCCAGGAATCTGAACATGGCATACTTAAGTGTGTCTGTTCCAAGGTCTCTCACAAGGCTAAAGTCAAGCTGTTGGCTAGGATTATAGCCATCTCAACACTTAACTGGGGAAGGATCTAATTCCAAGTCACTGACATGATTGTTGGCAGGTTCTCACTGACCACGTCCAGAGTCATTAGTTCTGCTCCATATAGGTCTCTCATTTGGGTTATTCACACCATGGCAGCTGACTTCCTTAAGACCGAGAGACCAGAGAGAAAGACAGGAGACAGAGATCCCTCAAAATGAAGCCACCATCTTTTCATAATCTAATCTTAAAAGTGACATCCTATTGTTCTACTGTAGACTGTCTATTAGAATGTTTCTAAAACAACATCAAGAGGAGGAGATTATAAAAGATGTGAATATTAGGAGACTGAGGTCTTTGGGGGCCACATTTCAGGCTGCCTTCAACAACCCATTTCACACTCATCTTCTCTACCCCTGCCATCCTCACCACGCAAAGTTCATATTGTTAGCCAGAGCATCTTTTGCATTCTTTTCTCTCTAGATAGTCTAAAATTCTCTGTTTTTCATTGCAACATTTCTCCTCAGTTAAAACACCCATTTAACAAAAGAAAAACACATTTATTTGGTAGAATATGGATACTATTGTTTCTTAAACAGGTCCCTTGAGAAGTCTTAGTAGTGTAAATGGAACGATGCAAAACTTACTATAACATTATACTTAAGATTAATTATCTCATATGACTATTGCAATTAAAACTTTATTATTATAAAGTACTTGTAATAGCCTCAATAATGAAATCTTTTAGCAAAGAGAAGCTGTGTTCAAATGAATTCTGTGTTATCATTGGTTGTATTTATAGTGAGTCTTCCCAGCAATGAACTGTGATTTTCAAGGGTTTTCTTTTTTTTTTTTTTCTTTTAAGCAAAAATGGGTGTTTGTTTCCAAAGTCTCTTTTTATCCCTCTTTATGTGTCTCAGTACTGGTTCAACTACAGTGAAGAGGAACACAAAGCTTTTGACATTTGGGCCAAGAACAATGTTGGTTATTAAACTCAGTCCTACCTTGGAACAAGCTGCTTCCTCAGAACACATCTTGTTATGTTTTCCTTGTCTGCGGAGTCAGGAACGAATAGTGCCATATAGCCTCGAGTGCTCTGTGGACAAATGATGCAGGCCTTTGAAGAGCCTTCGTAGCTTAGCGGTTCCTTTTCCTTCCCTCTTGATATTATGTTTGTTTTGTCTTGCTTTGTACCAGGTTAAATTCAAGCCCTCTCCTGAGTTTGTCCGAAAGTTTCAGAGGGAATAAACATGGTAACTCTCAGACACACTTTCAAGTTCTAACGTCTGGAAACTGATTTCTTCTGATCTCTGCAAGAGAGACCGGAAATTGTCTGGATTCTTTCAGCCAACTGTCGACAATAACAGGACTTGACTATCCCAGACTTCTCATGTACAGGAAAATGCAAATGCAAATAACTTTATTTGATTCTTCAAGACCTTTTGGAAAATCCAATTATCAGAACATTAGAAGACTCATCCAGCCCTCATGAAAAGACTTGGGATGATAAATAGTTCAACCAATTTCATCAAATGACTGTTGACTTCTCAAGACTTAATTCAGACACTTGGGCTTACCGTGTCCACCATCTTATATTATTACATCATGAATTTTGCCCAGTCTCAAATAGATCTTTACAGTAAAAGATCTACATTATCTCTCTGCCTCTTTTTAATTTTTTTTGCCTCTTTTTTAAAAATTATAGTTGATTTATAATATTGTGTTGGTTTCCAGTATACATCAAAGTGATTCAGTTTTATATATGCATACATATATACACATATATTCTTTTTCTAATTCTTTTCCCTTATAGATTATTACAAGATATAATGGATAGTTTCCTGTGCTATATAGTAGGCCCTTGTTGTTTATCTATTTTATATATAGTAGTGTGTATATATTGTAAAAGACCTACTTTAAATCAAACTGAGAAACTTCATAAATATTTCATCTTTGTTCCCTCCCACCTTCAAACACTATAAAGACTCTACCAGATATCCCTTAGTTTAGCAAACAGTAATCTTCTCTACAAGTTAGTCATTTTATCTTCAAGTTGCTTTGGTGATCTTTTGAGGAAATGCATAGTTGAGAGAAGCAACCAAGATATGGCTGTACAGGGGAAAATTTAAACATTAGTGTTAACTACTATTTATTGATTCTATATGAATCCTACTTCTCTCAGTGAGAAATATAACAATATACTCAAGTTGTATAATCAAAACATGATGAATGAAATTTGTCTAGTAAAAGTAAAAGAAATAC
This sequence comes from Cervus canadensis, assembly GCF_019320065.1. NCBI lineage: Eukaryota > Metazoa > Chordata > Mammalia > Artiodactyla > Cervidae > Cervus > Cervus canadensis. The sequence goes on along the minus strand of NC_057409.1, from coordinate 35,452,496 downwards.
TTCAGATAAAATTATGTGAAGTTCAGCAGCGATATGTCATATTACCTGAGTTGGAATATGCAACATCTTGGAAGCCAGGCAAGTAGAGAGTTGAGGCATAAGAGGCAAAGTTATGTTGTGCCCAGTGTCTTCTTTTATCAAAGCTATGTGGAAAAGAAATAACAGAAAAAACAGATATAAGAAATAGCTTCTACATACATGCAAATGTCACAGTCTGCAGCTAGAATATTTGCTTGACAGATAAGGCTTCATTGAGAATGATCTTGAATGGATATAACCTCAAGGAGGCTCACCAATGTTCGCTATCATGAAGCTGAAAACAAGCAAGTGCTACCTTGGTTATTTTGATGGATATAAAGGTCAGGGTGGATATAAGACATTGTCTCCTTAGGAAATGCTATTGAGCGTAAACTTCCCTTCCAGATATAGATATGCATTTTCATTGTAGCTGCATCTCTAACAACTCTGAAGATCAATTAGCTGTCCTATTCAATTAGAAAAGAAAGCTATCACCCTTGTCCCTCTGTTGAAGTTGCCCTTGAACACCAAGCTATAACTCTTCAGAGGTGGTCTTCCTGTCCTTGGACTCCTGCCACCTCAGTAACCAACACCACATACACTCAGCATTACAGCATTTTTTTAAACCTAGTGAACTTCATTTGTCTCCAAAACAAAAGTGCATTTGAAGTTCTTCTTTTTATCAAGTATAAGTTCTGGGCTTCCTTGATGAGAAAACAGAGCAATGGCAGATTGAATGCCAGGTAACATGAAATGAAGCTTCAGTGGGTCCCCCTCTTAACAGTGTATTTAGAGGTAAAATGAGTACATTGTCTTTTTTACTTCCTTTATGTCATTCTTTGTTTTAATTTAAAAATGCACATGGACAAGTTTCCCCACTATTACTTGATGCTATACTGTCTGATTGTGTTATCAATTTGCTATTTTGTGGATTAAGAAAATGAAACCACACAATTTGGTAAGTGGGCTACCAATAGTCTAGCAACTGTCTCTAGATCAACAGCATGAATCAATATGAAATTTTTTCTTATAGAATTATCTTATCCCTCTTATCTTTGATGCTTATCATTTTTGTTTGGAATAAATAATATAGATTTTTCACTTTTTGATGATGATTCAGTTTCTAGAAGTGTTTGTCAAGCCTATTTCCAATTCATACAAGCATATCAAAATGTGATACCCAAATTAAAATAACTTCACCTATCCCAAGGTTTAGGGGGACTGAATACATCAAAGGAATATGAGGCATTTATATAACTTTATTTTTTAATTAAAAATATTTACTTTTTCTAATCTTAAATTTGTTATTTTTATTTGCTTTGCAAATAACACTCACAGACAATTTCAAAATTCCATGTTAATAAAAAAAAAATCACCTTTAATCCCAACATTCTTTTTTGATACATACAGAAACTTCTCACTGGCCTTTTTCAGATATTTTCTAGAGAGTTACTAAAAACCCACTTCTAAATGAAACTGACAGAATAATGATTCTTGTCAAAGATATACAAATGATGAGTTTTCTATTGCTGCATAAACTACCACCCCAAAACTTAGTAGTTAAAAGCCTATTATTGGCACGAAGGAAAAAATCAGGCTAGGCTTAGCTGGGTGGTTTTCAGGCAGAGCTCTCATGGATCACTGATACAGTTGAAGTTGGGAGACAAGACCCCTGAGGGCTGGAGGGTCCTGGATGTCATCATCCACATGCCTTAGCCCATCAGCAGAGATGGCTGGAATGGACGGTGGACACAGCAGGAGAAGGAAAGGGTAAGACAAATTGGGAGAGTACCATTGACATGTATACACTACCGTGTGTAAAAGCCAACAAGCAGAAAACGGCTGTGTAACGCAGGGAGCTCAGCCCAGTGCTCTGTGATGGCTTAGGCTGTGGGATGGCAGGGAGGCGGACGCACGAGAGAGAGGGGATGTATACATTACATATATATAGATCTATAAAGTGACTGACTATACATATATTTATATGCATAACATTTTATAGATTTATACATAAATTATATTAAATGTTTTATATAACTTATATATAAAACATAAAATGCTATATAATCTATATATATGAACTTTTGTGTGTGTATATATATATATATATATAAAATGACTGATTTTCATCAATGTACAGTAGAGACCACAACAACATTGTAAAGCAATTATCCTTCAATTAAAAAAAAGAGAGAGAGAGATGGTTGGAAATAGCTTGAATGACTCTTCACATAAGGATGGTAGCATCCTAGAGGGAAAAACTAAGAACTACAGGGCTTCTTGAGGTCTTGCTGATAAATCACATAACTTCACTTTTGTCTCACTGTGTTGTTCATTCAAGTCAGTCCAAATTCAAGAGGTATAGAAATACATTCCATGGCTCAGCAGAGAAGATTTCAATAAATTGTGGCCACTTTTATTCTACCACAGTGTCAGCAATGCTATATGTAACATAATGTTAGAAATTAAGTTGAATATTAATAAAATCTATGTTTATTAAATCTGAGTAATCTCCAAAGGAAGACAGTTTCAATGTTATTACTTTTTTGCTGATATTTAAATCCCAAACCCCCAAAATAGTTATGTATGTTTTAATTGACTTGAAAAACAACTGATCAAATTCTTAAATATATTTGTCATAGTAAATATTCAGGATCTTTTATTAAAATTGAACCTGAGGGACTTGCCTGGCTGTCTAGGGATTAAGACTCTGCACTTCCAGTGCAAGGGGCATGGGTTTAATCTCTGATTGGGGAACTAAGATCCCATATGCCATGGGGTGCAACCAAAAAAAACTGAGCTTAAAAATAACAGGTTTACTTCTTTCAAAGTGTCTAATGACAGTGATGAAAGACTATAGACATAGGTAACTTATTTTAACACTTCATGTGACAGTTAAAGTGAAATCTGAAAATGAGACGTGAGTGTCTCCTTAAATTTAAAAATGGAATACAGAATAAAGTTTTTGAAGACAGGATAAGGGAGAGGGTTGCAGGCTGTGTGATCTGTTAATGGATATTCTTTTGACTGGTTGGTGGTGAGGTAACTGTGTGGTATTTGGGAAACCAACATTATCAAGCTGATTCCAACAAGTCCCGGGTCTGTACGCTGGTTGTCAGCAATTAATGACTTTCACCTGGTGAAGGTTTTAGTATCTATAAAACAGCTGAAGGATATGGCTTGGTATATTATTTATAGTCCTTGTGAAAGTTGCTCAGTCATGTCCGACTCTTTGCAACCCCTTGGACTATACAGTCCATGGAATTCTCCAGGCCAGAATACTGGAGTGGGTAGCCTTTCCCTTTGCCAGAGGATCTTCCCGACCCAAGAATCAAACCAGGATCTCCTGCATTGCAGGCAGATTCTTTATCAACTGAGCTATGAGGGAAGCCCTCTATAGTCCTTGAGAAAGAGCTAAAGGTCTTTAACTTTGTTTTTATAGCTAAACTATTATTAGTTTGTCTTGCTCGACTGTTCTCATTTTTTCTTGCCATTTTCTCACTTTTCTGATTAAAGTTGGTCTTTGGAACTGGGAGAAGGCCTGAAGCTAAAGCTTTTATACAAAGAAGAGGCGGGGGATGAAAGGAGGTAGAGAGAGGCAGGTCTGTCCCCAGAAGACACTGCTCAATTTCAGTTACATATCATACATGTATTTATATTTATTTATAAATATGTATTTACATTTACTTACAAATATATATTTATATTTATTTATAAATATATATATACATGCATTTATATTTATTTAAAAGTATACATTTATATTTATTTATGTATGTATTTCTTTTTACATATACAATTGTTAAAACTAATCAGTACTCTAACAGAAGTGTTCATGCTATTATATGCAAATTATACCTTAATAAAATAATAAGACAAAGCAATAATATCAACAATGAGGTGCATATACTAAGGACTTTTTGGAAATGATACTCTAAAATAACATATTAATAATGATATAATGTTCCAATTCAGGATGCATACCTGAATCTAATCATGAGGGAATATTACACCATCCCAAACTGAGAGATATTCAACAAAAAAATTGCTAATATTTACAAAAAATGCCAATCCTAAAAGACAAAGACTGAGGATCTATTCTATATTAAAGGAAACTGCAAAGAAATGCAACACAAGAAGCTGAATCTCTGTATGCTACAAATGACATATGTGCTTCAATAGACAATTGGGAAAAGATAGTTTAGATAAAAACGTTGTGTCACTGTAAAAGTTTTTTTAATTTGATAATGGTACTGTTTGTAAGAAAATACAATTTTCTTAGGAAATACACACTAAATTGTTAAGGAGTAAAAAGTTACAATGTATAGAAAAAACTCTCAAAAAGTAATGGGAAAATATATATTGTATGTATATACACAGAAACCAAAGCAAATGTGGCAAACGTTCAAAACTGGTGACTCTATATAAAGAGTATATGGTTATGACCAACCTAGGCCGCATATTAAAAAGCAGAGGCATTACTTTGTCAACAAAGATCCATCTAGTCAAGGCTATGGTTTTTCCAGTGGTCATGTATGGATGTGAGAGTTGGACTATAAAGAAAGCTGAGCACTGAAGGTATGATGCTTTTGAACTGTGGTGTTGGAGAAGACTCTTGAGAGTCCCTTGGACTGCAAGGAGATCCAACCAGTCCATCCTAAAGGAGATCAGTCCTGGGTGTTCATTGGAAGGACTGATGTTGAGGCTGAAACTCCAATACTTTGGCCACCTGATATGAAGAGCTGACTCATTTGAAAAGACCCTGATGCTGGGAAAGATTGAGGGCAGGAGGAGAAGGGGACAACAGAGGATGAGATGGTTTGATGGCATCACCGACTCAATGGACATGATTTTGGGTAGACTCCAGGAGTTGGTGATGGACAGGGAGGCCTGGCATGCTGCGGTTCATGGTGTCACAAAGAGTCAGACACGACTGAGTGACTGAACTGAACTGAACTGAACTGAATATGGTCTTTCTAGATAACATTATTGCAAATTTTCTGTAAATTAGAAATTATCTCAAAATAGAAAGTTAATTTTTTAAAAATGTTAGTTTGAACAGTTTGGTCCTAACAGATTTTTCTGTAATGTGTTATTATTCAGTCAAGGTACCTAAGTCATATTGATTTTCTCTAAGTTTCATGGGAAAATCCATTCTTCAAGATATTTTCTTAAAAATCAATGTGATTTTTGCTTAACATATTGAATTGTCCTTTCTGTGTTAAAAACAGAATTTAATATGCAGCAACAATTCAACACTGATTATGTTGTAAATATCTAATATACCTTACAAAAAAGAGCCTACTACACTAGAGTAGTCATAAGTTAGGTCAGTTACCCTAGTGCCAAACCTCCCTCCTAGAGGTGAGATAATATTTTTGTAATATGCATAACCACTTCGGATTATTACATCATTACTTAGAAAATTATTGCTTTATTTTTTGAAAGATAATAACGTGATCTTCCTGAAATCCTTCAAGGCTATACCTCATTTTGGCTTCCCTCCTAGCTCAGTCGGTAAGGAATCTGCTTGCAGTGCAGGAGCCCTGGGTTCAATCCCTGGGTCAGGAAGATCCTTTGGAGAAGGAAATGGCAACCCACTCCAGTATTTTTGCCTGGAGAATCCCATGGACAGAGGAAACTTGTAGGCTACAGTCACAAAGAGTTGAACATTACTTAGCGACTAAACCACCACCATACTTCATTTTATGTAAGTTAATGACATTTCTGAACCTAACCATCTGACTTGAAAACTGACTATCCTCTCATGACAAGACTGTGTAAAAGGCCTGCTGGAGTTTGATTACACTGACAGAGTTCTACGTATATGAGACAAGATAAGCAACAATCCAGGACCTGTAAGATATCTAGGAGGGAGACACCAGGAGTCTAGATTTTTACATTCTGGTATTACAGAATGATATATAGTCTAAGGTATCTCTTGCTAGAAATCAAGTCAATTTTAGAACTCTATCCTTTAAGCCTAAGGCATTTCCAGGCTCAAAGACAGTAAAGAAAAGGAAATCTCAGACCCTCTTATCCCACTATCAACAACAGCAAAAAATTTAGCAAATTAAAAGCATATTTCAAATGCACTCTTAAATGGAGACAAATACCAGTATCAGTAGAAAGTTGTGGTACTGATCCTGGCACTCATCAATAAAGTTAGGAAACTAAAAGTGGGCTAGAATTGTCTTAGATAAGGGAGGCTCTTGGATGTTGGTGAAAACACAGACAGACCCTCTCAGAGGAAAAATGTTCTGACGTTAGACCCCAGAGAGTTACCATAGAAATATTCAAATATAAATTTACAGTCAAAAATAACCCAATGAGCCAGAAAACAGGTCTGGAGACTGAAAATCCTAGAAAAAAAAATTATTTCTTCCATGTGACAATATTTGGAGATTGGTCTCTTGGGAGATAATTAAGGTTAAGTGAGATCATAAGTGGTGGTTTAGTAGCTAAGTCATATCCGACTATTTATGACCCCATGACTGTAGCCTGCCGGGCTTCTCTGTCCATGAAATTCTCCAGGCAAGAATACTGGAGTGGGTTGCCATTTCCTTCTCTGAGATCATAAGGATGGGACTCTTTTGAGTAGAGAAGGAAGGTCTCACTCTCTCTATTTTACATACCAAGAAAAGGCCTTGTCAAGACACAAAAAGAAGATGCAGTATGCCATCAAGTAAAAGAAACCTAATCAGAAACCATAACCTCTGCCATAACACTGATGTTGGACTTCCAGCCTCTAGAACTGTGAGAAAATTGATTTCTGTAGCTTTAGCTACACAGTGTATGGTATTTTGTTATGGCCATCTAAACAGACTAAGACATAAGATATAGTTGAAAAAATTTAGAATGAAAAAATACACGTAATTGTACCAAGAAGTTTCAACTAAAAATTTAAATTTAAATAGAATATTAGAGATTGCTGAGAGAACAACCTCAATAGGAACATTGGTGGTAAACAATGGGAATAAATTACTATTTTACTGAAATGTACAGTTTAACTCCACAGATATGAAGGGCAGTGAAAAAAGTCAAAGAGGAAAGTTATGTATACTGCATAATCACAATTTTACAAATTTAAAAAATGATCAAAATTATCTTGCCAGAAGATGGAACAGAGACTACTTAGCCCTGGTAGACTCAGAAAGTGCATGGATGAGTTTTCAGGGATGGCAGAAATCTTCTATATCTTGATCCAGATTGTGTAAAAATGTTTTTAAAAATTCATTGAGATTGCAAGAGAAATTTCTAAAAGAGCAAAGGTGAAAGAAAGACATTTCAGAAAAACAAAACTGAGAGTTTACAAGCACTAGACTCTCACTTAATGAATTCTAAAGGACATACTTTATGAATGAGGGGAATGACCTGCAAAGGAATATTTGATATGCAAGAAGGAACAGTGAACAAAATAATTGTAGACATACATATAGACGCAGGCAAGCAGTAGATGTGCAACTACTAATTATCATAATAAAGTCTAAATCAAAGGGTCAGAAAGTCAGAGTCAAGAGGGTGTAAAGAAGTGAGACCTGAAGCAAAAAAAATCAAGAATTAGTTTTTAGTCCTGCTTTTCACTCCTTAACTTGGTGCTCTTGGCAATATTCCTTTAAACATCATATCTATATATTTAAAATAAAAACATTTATTAACTCTCCTGCCCTTTTTACAAAAGTAATTATAAGTATCAGAAGCATTCATAAATATAGAGGATTTCAAAAGCTGTAAAATACAAGGATTAAGATAGCATGTTTGTTATTGTTAAATCATAAAATGAGATATCTAGGAAAAACTTTTAATAATCACTATCCTTTTCCAAGAGAACTAGAGAAAGGATACATGATGTGTCCTAGATTATATATCCAGTTAGTAACAATGCTTATTCTAAAATTAAGTAGGTCCCCTGACTCCTAGTTCAGTATATTATTTTCTTAATATTTTTGACATTGAGGTATTTAAAACACTAGCAGAAATGACTCTTGGGTACTGAGTAGAAAGAAAACAGTTCCATTTATCTACTTTTCCAAACTGTTTCCATGCCTTTGTGAAGAGACTATTATGGACATGTTGAAAATATATTGCAAAGGTCTTACCAAGCCATCACAACTTGTTTCTTTTAGGCTTATTAAACCTTTATAAAATTCAACTTACTGTCATAAAAAAATTAGCTGAAATCTAGCACATTCAAACACATACATACACATGTGCACCTCTTTAAAATTACCTTAATTAAAGATATTTGATGAGTTTGTCAAGGCAGTTATGGTAACATCACCATTCTTTTAACTATCATTACCTTAAAAAAAGAAAAGAATTAAGCCTTTCTCAGAGGCCATAGAGGTTTTTTCTAGTGTGATGCAAAGAAAGGAATTTTCTTTCAAGTCAAGTAGCCAAGTGATTGGAAAGAATCCAAAATAGAATTTTTTTAAAACCTTTTGGAGTCTCATAATGTTTTGGATCCTTGCCAAAGAAAATTAACATACACATACATACATGAACACACACACACACATGCACACAACACACACACACACACACACACACACACACTCATGCAAAATTTTCAGAAGATTTCAGGAAGCCTTAAGGCCTAAAGAAGGATTTTTGTTCTAAAGGTAGTGGATGGAAATAAGAGAAAAAGCAGCCTGTAACATATGACTATTCTAGAAAATGTGGTTAGTTTTCCGTGTCAGCAAGCACCCTAGCTACAGATGGGAGTTATACTCGCTCAAATGAAGTAAACTCTTTCATTATGCCATTCTCAGAAACTCTCACTAGTGATCTCAAATCTCAGATATACCTCTTAAACACCCTCCTCCCAAAGTATAGTTCAATATTAAGATTAAATCTTTTTATTCTCTAATAACCTCAATCTTATTCTCTACCAACCTTCCCTTTTTCTCCTTGTGTAGTTAATGATCTACGTATATGCAATTTATTCATTTTATTTATTTATAACTTATCTCAATGCATTTTGCTTTAGAAAGAACTCCTGAAGTTTCAGTCACCCAAACAAAAACCAATAAAACTTCTGTTTACCTGACAGACCTTGGAATATTTCAAAATTCTCCGTGTTACTGTGAACAAGAAAATCACAAATGGTTAAAATCTTGTGAACTTGTCTAAGTTAAACCTATATAAAAATGAGCAAATTTGTAGTGACCTTCTTTATTCCTCCAGCACCGTATCTAGGTATTACACTGGGAGCTATTCATTACAAGAAGAAGCCAATCCTCTATTTTTCCCCCTCAGTTTACAAATTCTTGCAGGATGTAATCTCAAATTTTCAGTGGAAGTGCTTCAGCGCTTTCTGCTTTCTTTGCTGCTGTGACCAGATGGAAGCATCACCTTCTTTTCCAGAAAGTCTATGAACAGGCAGAGTAAAGGTGACAGCTCACGCAGAGTCGTGCCAGCTGCTCTTGTTTATTCCAGAGTGTTAAGGGATATTTATTGGCAGAAGTTCAGTGGCTTTTTGGAGGATTTTCCAAAGAGACACAATTTTGGGGTGAAAATCAGCTTCTGTGTGCAACACCAATAAAGAAGACATACTTTGCCCAGTCGACTTGGCTATGTTTTTCTTGGTTTACATTATTTCCCCAAATAACACAAAGATTTTCCAAACCCACGCATTCATGTAGAGGGATGCAGCCCTCTTGCCTACTTGCTGTCTTTAAGAACATTGGAAATTGGTAGCTGGAGCTGTAAATTTACCCCCTTTTATATTTCTTTTTATTTTCTAAAACTGAGTCACAATTGTGTTGAAGGAAAAGTTATTTTAAAAACTGAATGCATGATAAGTACTAAGTATGTTTATTTTAATATAGACTATAGCTATGTTCACACTGTAAAGACTATGCTAGTGTTATTTACTCACCAAATTTCTGATACTACCATGGAGAAAGCAGGTTGTCGGTACTTAAGAGCATGGGTGTTGGATTCCAGGTTTTGAAGGTTACTAGCCATTTCACTTTGTCAAATTCACTTAACATCTTTATGCCTCAGTTTCCTCATAGGTAATATCATCATCATAATAGCACCCATCTCATAGGATTTTTGTGAGGGCTAAATGAGTTTTTCATAAAGCATGTTTAGAAAAGTACCTGGCACATAATAAGTACTCATCAAATGTTAGCCAATACTGCAAGCATTGTTATTGTTATCAAGCAGTCATTTCCTTTTGATGCATTACACTATAAAAGATGTATTCTTTCTTCCTTGGCAACACTTTTTTTAGGGAAAATGAATCAAAACGGTAGCAATAACCCTATATGCAAGACAGAAAAAGAGACACAGATGTATAGAACAGACTTTTGGACTCTATGGGAGAAGGCAAGGGTGGGATGATCTGAGAGAACATCATCGAAACATGTATATTATCTATGGTGAAACAGATCACCAGTCCAGGTTGGATGCATGAGACAAGTGCTCGGGGCTGGTGCACTGGGATGACCCAGAGGGATGGGGTGGGGAGGGAGGTGCGAGGGGGGATCAGGATGGGGAACACATGTAAATCCATGGCTGATTCATGTCAATGTATGGCAAAAACCACTACAATATTGTAAAGTAATTAGCCTTCAACTAATAAAAATAAAGGAAAAAAAATTCTATTAGAGAAGACTGGAAACTCGAAAGTTTATCTAACCTCAGCCTCCACAAATAAACTGACAAAGAAAGTATTCATTCTGTTTGGGATCTTTCCCAAAAAATTAAAACTAACATTTTCATCATGATTTAAAAAAAAATAATAATCACCCTTAAAAGCAACAAAAACAATGTTTTACTATATCTATTTATATATACACACACACATATATATATATGTAATAGTACCCTTTGCAAACAAAAATACTCTTTAAAAAGTTCTACAATTATTTTAAAAAGAAAAATGAGAAATTTTATAAGTTTTATTAAGTTAGAAACTCATTTCCTTGTATCACTGCTCTTTCACTTTGGGGGGAAAAAACAGTTTTAAACATATACATGTATGCTAAGTTGCTTCAGTCATATCTGATTCTTTGCGACCCCATAGACTGTAGCCCGCCAGGCTTCTCAGTCCGTGGGATTCTCCAGGCAGAAATACTGGAGTGGGTTGCCATTTCCTCCTCCAATATACGTGTATAACCATGTATAAAATAAGATATTTCATCAGAGAAACTGCAATCAAAATATCTCTATGAGTTACCAAGGTTTGGATTTCAAATTCCAGGTAACTGATTCAAATAAGATCAACTCATTTTAAAGTTAATTGATATAGTTCATTATAGAGTCATTGTTTATATTTGAATTTGCATGTATTGTCAAAGTGAATCAACTTTTGTATCAATATTTTTAGAATATTTCTGTTATTTTAAAAGTATGGATTGATTCAAAAATGGTAAAATACAGCTGTTAAAAATGTGTACTTGGCTGTATAGAATATAAAAGTCTACGATGCCAACTTTGATTGTTTATATATAAATAACTTCTTTTGACTATCATTAAACTCTATTCTAAGACAGTAATAAATACTTCTTGAAATAATATGCTCAAAAGTGGAAAAAATTAGCATGGAATCCACAGATCTCGGTTGTAGTGATTGCAGTTATTGATAGCACCCCCTCCTGCATGACTATCATGTGTAAGTCACGCCCACATTTGTTCTCAGCTCCAGCCATATGGCAATTCTTCCTGAATGATTTGGCTTCTCCTTCTTCTTTCTCTATCATTACAATATTGCGCCTTTCTTCCCTTTGAATCCCGCCAGCTGGGAAGCAAAAAGAGTATTCTTTTTGCCTCACTTATTCTTGATCCTTTTTTGATTATCCTTGGTTACTTTCAACATGAACTTATCCTGCTTGTATCAATAAATTGAGGGATTCAGTTTGTGGAAGCTATTCTACTAAATGAGTTTAAGTTTCCATGTTATTCTAATATACTTTATTTTTCAATTATCTTTTGAGGTGGGGGCTGGGGGTTGGAGATTTAAATTCCCTGGTGTATAAGTTCCTGTGAATAATCTATACATATTGAGCAAAAGGCTTAAAAACTGTCAATATTTTTTACATGGAAGTCTCCTGATTATAAATCACATTTCAGTTGGCTGTTCATGACAAAAAGAATATTCCTGTTACAGAAAACAAGTTTGTGACTTGGTTTCTTTTAACTGTCATATATTGCAATGGGAGTAGTAATAGTACTACATGTTTGTAGTAGTAGTTCAGTTGCTCAGCCATGTCTGACTCTTTGCAACACCATGGACAGCACGCCTGGCCTCCCTGTCCATCACCAACTCCTGGAGTTTGCTTAAACTCATGTCCATACAGTTGGTGATGCCATCCAGCCATCTCATCCTCTGCCCTCCCCTTCTCCTCCCACCTTCAATCATTCCCAGAATCAGGGTCTTTTCCAATGAGTCAGTTCTTGGCATCAGGTGGCCAAACTATTGGAGTTTCAGCTTTAGCCTCAGTCCTTCCAGTGAATATTCAGGACTGATTTCCTTTAGGATGGACTGGTTGATCTCCTTGCAGTCTAAGGGATTCTCAAGAGTCTTCTCCAACACCATGGTTCAAGAGCATTAATTCTTTGGCACTCAGCTTTCTTTATGGTCCAACTCTCACATCCATACATGACTACTGGACAGACCATAGCTTGGACTCAATTGACCTTTTTTTGGCAAAGTAATGTCTCTGCTTTTTTTTTTTTTGTTTTATTAGTTGGAGGCTAATTACTTCACAACATTTCAGTGGGTTTTGTCATACATTGATATGAATCAGCCATAGATTTATACGTATTCCCCATCCCGATCCCCCCTCCCACCTCCCTCTCCACCCGATTCCTCTGAGTCTTCCCAGTGCACCAGGCCCGAGCACTTGTCTCATGCATCACCTGGTCTGGTGATGCTGTTTCACCATAGATAGTATACACGCTGTTTCTTTTGAATATCCCCACCTCACATTCTCCCACAGAAGTTAAAGTCTGTTCTGTATTTCTGTGTCTCTTTTTCTGTTTTGCATATAGGGTTATCGTTACCACCTTTCTAACTTCCATATATATGTGTTAGTATGCTGTAATGTTCTTTATCTTTCTGGCTTACTTCACTCTGTATAAGGGGCTCCAGCTTCATCCATCTCATTAGGACTGGTTCAAATGAATTCTTTTTAATGGCTGAGTAATATTCCATGGTGTATATGTACCGCAGCTTCCTTATCCATTCAGCTGCTTGATGGGCCTTTCCAAATGTCCTGGCTATTATAAACAGTGCTGGCGATGACATTGGGGTGCACGTTCTTCTGTCAGTCTGGTTTCTCCAGTGTGTATGCCCAGAAGTGGGATTGCCTGGGTCATAATGGCAGTTCTATTTCCAGTTTTTTTAAGCAATCTCCAACGCGACTGTTTTTCCATAGTGGCTTACTAGTTTGGCATTCCACCAACAGTGTAAGAGGGTTCCCTTTCTCCACAACCCTCTCCAGCATTTATTGCTTGTAGACTTTTGGATAGCAGCCATCCTGAAACTGGTGTGTAATGGTACCCTCATTGTGGTTTTGATTTGCCATTTCTCTAATAATGAGTGATGTTGAGCATCCTTTTCATGTGTTTGTTAGCCATCTGTATGTCTTCTTTGGAGAAATGTCTGTTTTAGTTTTGCTTTGGCCCAATTTTTTTGATTGGGCGTTTATTTTTTGGAATTGAGCTTCAGGAGTTGCTTGTATATTTTTGAGATTAAATCCTTTGTCTGTTTCTTCATTTGCTATTATTTTTTCTCCCAATCTGACGGCTGTCTTTTCACCTTACTTATAGTTTCTTTTGTAGTGCAAAGCTTTTAAGTTTCATTAGGTCCCATTTGTTTAGTTTTGCTTTTATTTCCAATATTCTGGGAGGTGGGTCATAGAGGATCTTGCTGTGATTTATGTCGGAGTGTTTTGCCTATGTTCTCCTCTAGGAGTTTTAGTCTCTGCTTTTTAATGTGCTGTCTAGATTGATCATAGTTTTTCTTGCAAGGAGCAAGTGTCTTTTTAAGCAATGTTAGTATATCCAACAAATTGAAGATTGCACCCTTCCTTAGGCAAAGTAATATAGAACACTTTACTCTGTAAATATGAGAGTTTATTTCTTGAAAACATTAACTTAAAGCCAGCAGCATTAGGCTGGTGGCTCCTATTGCAAAATTTGTGAAGGGGCTGCCTTCTGCTTGTTCATCACAACTAAACCAGGCTCACAAGAGTTTCTGCACACCCAGAGAAGGTACCTGGGAATATTTTGCTGTGATGATAGAAATACACATTTACAAATCAAAAGTCTGTGAAATGTTGATTCTCCAAAAGGAATTTTGCAACAAATAACTGCAACCTTAAGACCAGAAAATGATCCATCATTGATTAAAATAAACAACATAATAATAAAATAAAACAAAGCACAATCTTCTTCTTTGGAGAATGCTTGAGATGCATCTGGGGAAGAGATTTTAAGTGATACATATATTATTGATCTTGGCTCACCTGGTTATTATTGATAATTTTATCATACAGGGCTATACTTTTTTGATTCACAACCTCCTCCAATTCCATACAAGTCCTCCTCCTTTCAAGTTCCCAAAGTACGTTCTTTGAAAAGAATAGTTAACTAAAAAGATGACATGCTTTGAGGTTTTTTAATTCTTTTGTGTAAGACGAGGACACTGATTTAGGAAAAAAGGAATTCTTAGGAAATTGCCTTAACTGTCATAAAATAAAAATTATGCCATGCTTTAATCTTCCAAGGATTCAAAAAATTTATCCTTTTCTTGATAATTAAGTCTCAGCTATACATGTGTTTATATCATAGTTGATTTAGTGCAATATTCTGCAAAGTTTTACTAAGCTTTTGAACCCACTACTTCTAAATGGTATACAAGTTAAAAAATGCTTATAGTACAAATGTTGTACTCTTGAGTATATGTCAGATGAATGTTCTGTAGTAAACCATAGCTGGTCAATAAAGATCTAACGGTGTTACAGACAAAAATAGATAATCATCATCTTAGATTTTCTAATTATCAAAGCATCTTAACCACTTTCAACAGTGATAAGATCAGAGCACTTACACGTAGATAGCTACCAATTCAGCAAAAACATGTTTTATTGACTAGAATGTAACATCATGTGTGTGCGTGAATCTCATCCATATTTTCACCTGGGAAATTGCTAGCTCATAATCTGGGATCTCATAACTTTAGTTAATTCAGCTGATTTTGGGTATATGATGCTTTTATTTCTTAGTCCTGAGACATCAAAAGTGTTGATTATATTTGAAATGTTACTGTGATACTTTAACTTCGTAATATGTTCTCTGTATATTCCTTAAAGGATAAATAAGACTTTTATTTAAAATATTGTTTCCTAAATTCCAACATTTTTCCCTCTCAATTAGACTTTATACAGAAAAGTAAGTTATTTAATTTATTTATTAATAGATAGCTGGGCTTCATGTCTATATCTTCCTCATCTTTGAAATTAATGTAATAACAACTAACTTGCAGGTTAGTTTTAAAGATTATATGAATTCCTTATATGCCCAGGGGATCAATTGGAGAAGGCAATGGCACCCCACCCAGTCCCCTTTTGCCTGGAAAATCCCATGGAGGGAGGAACCTGACAGGCTTCAGTTCGTAGGGTCGCTAAGAGTCGGACACGACTGAGCGACTTCACTTTCACTTTTCACTTTCATGCATTGGAGAAGGAAATGGCAACCCATGTCAGTGTTCTTGCCTGGAGAATCCCAGGGACGGGGGAGCCTGGTGGGCTGCCATCTATGGGGTTGCACAGAGTCGGACACGACTGAAGCGACTTAGCAGCAGCAGCTGCAGGGGATCAATGTTTTAGAAGTCTAAATGTCTTTTTTGCAAATAAAAAAATTATCTCTTTATATTTCCCATTATGAACCATTCTTTGTTATCATCTGATCTCACATTTTACCATGTCTCCCATATGCTATTTCTTTTCACCCAACATAGATGTAAATACAGACAGAAATGTAGATATAGATATATGTGAGTGAGATGAGAAAGAAGTGCTGAATTCAAGGGCTTTGAAGAAATTCTGGGGAAAGTGAATCCTGGGTTGATTGTTTCTTCCAGCAAGAAGGATGCTGTTTAATAAATTCATAGGCTAAATGTGGAAGATTATAAGCTATCATATAGATAACATAGCATTTGCTGAAATCAAAATATTCTACTATGCAGTTATTCTTTACCACAGTCATCTTTTTCTGCAAAAAAGAACAATAATAAAAATGCCTCTATGACATGAAAATTATAGCCACAAACTTTTATGTGTGTATATTGAGAGATGGAGTGAAGTCATTGAATATAAAGAAGATACTATAATAAATAACCTACTATCCTCTACGTACCGGTGCTTTTCCTATGTCCTTGGTTCTTGAGGCTTTCTCTCCTTCTTTCAGGCGTGCCCAGGAGTTCTGAGTCTCACCACATCCTGCCAGAGTGGCACCAGCAGCCCTGCCTTATGCAGATCAGCACTCAAGCTTACCGTCCTGCCTTAAGATCCAGCCTGCTGCGAGGAATCTGGGGGGCTGGAGTTCCCAGTTCTTGGGAGTCTGTATTTACCACGTGAGTTAGGAATAGGCTTGAGAAAGTCAAGTAATGACAGTTGGTGTTCTCTTTCCCTCAGAATAGAATTTTAGGACTAGGAAAAGCATGAAAAGCATCTAAAACACTGAAAAACAGAGGATGGATCTTGTACCTGTGGCCAGTCCATGGGGAAGTGGGGCTACTGTCAAAAAGGGGAAGCTTGTAGGTTGACAGATGGCCTGGAGGGAAGGGAGGGCAATGCCTGTCCCAGTCCACAGGGATGCTCCTTGCTCAGAGTAACAGGACCGTCCGTTGAAATTGGTGTCCTTATTCTGATTACTTCCTCCTTCCCTGAACCTGCCATCTATCCACCAGATTGGGGACAAGGTGCTGAGTGTTTATGCACATGTTAAAGTCAGATGCAAATAAAATGTGGATTTCCTTTATTAAAAAAGGAAAGCCTGAACATGTTCAACCTGTAGTTTTGATTGTTAGCTGTAAGTGGACTTCTCCTCACTAGTCTACAGGAATACATTCACATCCTTTCCATTTTCATGGTTGCCACCGGATCTCTGAAATTTAAAGTTGTTATCTAGTATTAACTTGAATCTGGTTCTAATATTTTCCCCACATTGAACAAGAAGTACAAGATCAATGTCTATTGGTTATTCAGAAAAAATCACCACCTATGGTTGAAGAATTGTGTTATGTAAAGATGAATTGCAAATAATTGTTGCTCATAGAAGTATAGTCTTTGAAAGCAAGTCTCTACTTTTTCTTTGTTGCTCTTACATAAATCTCATAATTCCTGGCAGATAGTAGGTTTTAATTCTTTGTTGAATAAATAAATGAGCCAACAAATGAATTAATTAAGTTTTACCAACTGTATTTTCTTAGGGAACATAAGTCTATAACAGAATGCCTCCTCTACCATGGACTAATCATATTAGCTTTCCAGTTGAAGGAACAACAAGTAGAAAGACAGTCAATACCAATGTGAAAAGTAAGTTTGAGGAACATCAAGAAAGCTAATACAGCTGGAAAAAAAAAAAAAGAAACTCAGCCAGTTAAACAGCATCTAGACTAATAGTCCTTTGTAGGCTATGAAATTGTCTACTAAGCTATTGGAGTTTCTGATCAAAGGAATCCTATGATCTGTTCCATGTGATTCTATGATAGTCTGACTGTAGGTAGAAAATAAAAGGAAGGAGGAATAGAATAAAGAGATGAGTTTGGCAGTTCTTTACATAGTTAAATATACACATGCCCCATGACCTAGAAATTCCAGTTTAAATATTTATGCAAGACTAATGAAAGCATATAAGCCACAAAAAGACTTATGCAAGAATATTTATAGCAGTTGTAATCACAATAGCCCCAAATTAGAAACAGCTCTAATATCCATCAGCATAAGAGGAACAAATTGTGATATGTTAATTCAGTTAAAAAGAAAGTACATACTGTATGACTTCTTTTATATGAAATTAAAGGATGAATAAATTAGATGATGGAAATCAGAACAATTGTTACCTCTGAGTGGTGGAGATTATCAGGAAGGGGAAAAAAGGGAACTTCTAGGGTGACAGATAATGTATTAATTTGACTCCAATGTTTATTACCTAGATGTACTCATTTGTGTATTGTGTATGAAATAAGTGAAATTTATCAACTGTGCATATAAAACCTATGCATTTCACTGTAGGTGAATTTCTTTTTTCTTTTTTTGGCTGTACTCTGTGGCATGCAGGATCTGAGTTCCCTGGACAGGGATCAAACCCGTACCCCTTGCAATTGAAACATAGAATCCTAACCACTAGACCACCAGGGAAGTTCCCTGTATATGAATTTTGAGTCAACACACATTAAAATAACTATATTTTCCGAAGTAGAGTATTTTGAAAAAGGAACTTGCAGAAGATGCAAATAAATAAAAACAACACTAAAAACAAACAAAAAATGAGATAAGTTAAGATGGGGGAAAACATTGTCTGAGAAAGTGATTCTGATGGCTTAAAACAGAGTGGTTTCTGAGTAGGTGATTTTAAATTGTCAATATGGGAATTTTTATAAAATTGAATGAACTAGTCTTGATTGTTGGATTGAATGTTGATGTGAGAGAAAAAGTTGAATCAAAGACGAGCAACTAGAATCTTTTTAAAAAGATGGACAGGACAAGAGGGGAGCAGTCAAGAAAAAATTCAATTGTTCAATTTTGAACATATTAAATGTGAGACTCCTATGAGTGATGTTTAATACTGAGACTCTAGAATTTTACTGCTCTACTACTTACTAGCTAGATAAGTGCCTTAACATGTTTGTGTCTTATTTATATATTCTACCAAATGTAATTATAATAAGAAGACTTGTGCCTAAGGTTATTGTGAGAATTAAATTAGTTATCCATATAAAAATCTAGGAATAGTTTCTAGCGTATTGTAGGGATTTATTAGTATTGCCATCCAAATAGAAATGCAGACAGTGGTTATGACTTTGGAACTCAAAAGGAAGTCAGAATTAGAGGTAGAGACAGGATTTAAAGCCGTGGGAACAGAGAAGACCATATAAAATGTGAGTGCTCATAATGAAAGAAAAGAGCCAAAGACAGCCTGTTATATTATTCCAAGATTTTGAGGTTGGGAAGATGAAAACAAGTTAGCAACTAAGACTCAGAAAGAGCTGCCAATGAATGCAGTTGGAAGAAAACCAGAAGTCTGTGATCTTCTAGATGCCAAGGAAAGTGTTGTTAAAAGGAAGGCAATTTTACTGGATAGAACTTAATACATGAACATTGGATTAAGCAAGATGGAAGTTGTTTCCAGCTGAATGATAAGATTCAAGCTTCAGTAGAGTCATTGAAATGGAAATCCAAATGAGCTGACTTAATGGGAGAATGGGAGGAGAAGGGGATTACAGGAGATGAGATGGTTGCATGGCATCACCAACTCAATGGACGTGAGTTTGAGTAGGCTCCAGGGGTTGGTGATGGACAGGGAGGCCTGGTGTGCTGTAGTCCATGGGATAGCAAAGAGTTGGACATGACTGAGCAACTGAATGGAACTGAATGGGGGAGTGAGTATAAAAAGAAAGTAGAACCAATCAGAATACTTTTCTGAGAACTTTTGCTTTCTGTAGAATAGGTAAGTATGGTAGGGAACTGGAGGAGGATGGGGATTGGGGGTGAATTTTTATTCAGAGGGGAGATAGTTCACCATGTTTTCAGGTTGATGGGAATTATCCCATTGTAGACATTAAGGGAATTTTCCTGGTCTCCTTTGTATGGAAACAAATTTGAAATGGAATGAATATACATTTGGATAAAGAGAATTGCAGCCTCCAAAAAGAGAAGTTGCAATTACCCATAAGAGTAAAACTAGGATTTTAATTATACTACTTTCCATAGTCTATTTATGTAAACAAGAAAGAGGACATTTATTTTTAACATAAAGAATGTGGGATTGATACCCTATGGAAGTATTGTATGGTATTACTGAACTGGTTTGCAGCCTTTTGAGAAAAAGACAAATTGATCTTTTACTAGTAAATGAAAAAATTATTTTATTATTATATAGGACAAAATAAAGTCACAAAGTAAAGGTCAGGTTTTTTTTTATACTTTTTTTTTCATTTATTTTTATTAGTTGGAGGCTAATTACTTCACAACATTTCAGTGGGTTTTGTCATACATTGACATGAATCAGCCATAGAGTTACACGTATTCCCCATCCCAATTCCCCCCTCCCACCTCCCTCTCCACCCGATTCCTCTGGGTCTTCCCAGTGCACCAGGCCCGAGCACTTATCTCATGCATCCCACCTGGGCTGGTGATCTGTTTCACCATAGATAATATACATGCTGTTCTCTCGAAACATCCCACCCTCGCCTTCTCCCACAGAGTCCAAAAGTCTGTTCTGGAGAGGGTGTGGAGAAAAGGGAACCCTCTTACACTGTTGGTGGGAATGCAAACTAGTACAGCCACTATGGAAAACAGTGTGGAGATTTCTTAAAAGACTGGAAATAGAACTGCCATATGACCCAGCAATCCCACTTCTGGGCATACACACTGAGGAAACCAGATCTGAAAGAGACACGTGCACCCCAATGTTCAAGGTCAGTTTTTAATGTATAATAATAAGCAAGAAATTGACCCATTTATTTCAGGTTCTCTATTCATGTTGTCCACTCTAGCCAGATCCAATCATTCACTGTAAATTTATGCATCGTAACTTTCTCCAAAAAAATTTCTACTTCTTTATAAATGTGGCTAATATGTTTGCAGGATCCTTGCAACTCGAGAACATATGATTATACAACTCCTAAAATTTTTCCACTTTTTTCGTGAAACTAGTTCAGCATATTTATAATGATTCCCTGACACCTAATCTCTCTCAGCATTGTTTCCCAATTAGCATCAATCTATTCTAATCATTTGTCATTGCTCTGTATTTTTCAGTCATTAGCATTTGCAGCAATAAATGTGATCATTTGTATTTTTGATGGGCTCTTTCTAAGAGTTTTGTGTTACTTTCCTGTAAATAAGTGAATGAATGATACTAGTACTGAAAAGGTGCTGTTGTTGATGTACAGACACAAAATATTTGAAGGGTTGCCATAATGTACGTTTTTCCCTGGAAAACTGTCTTGGAAAGTGGGCTTTTTATCACAGGGAGGCTTGAAGGAGAGGTTTAAGGGTGGTTGTTGTGACCATTATTGTTCTAAAAAAAAAAATGCAGGAATAATTACTGCTCTCAAAGAGAAATGCCCTCCCCATCATCACAAGCATATTTATTTGTTGTTTTCAATATTTGTTGACCACCTAGAATATTAACTCTATGTGGGATGCCCAATACAAAATTGAAAAAAGACTCCATCATGGTTATTAAAGGGTTGATTGTCTAGTGGGAAAGAAAAGCATTATGCATTGTCACAGCCTCAATTGATAAATCTTATAAATAATGATAATGTTCAGTAGGGAGAGAAAAATGGGGATTCACATTATAATAGTAATATCAGGAAAGGAAGCTTCTTTAAGAAAATGATCCTTACCTTAAGTTTGAAGAATCAGAAGTAAACTAGATAACAAAATAAATCCAAGAAAGGAAAATAACTCCACAAGTAATTAATTCTATATTCTGTGTCAGAGATAACACACACATACTCACACAAAGTGAGGGCAAAGAAGAATGTGTGTGTCTGTGTGTGTGTTAAGAGCTGGAGCGGGGGGAGTAGAAGAAGCTAGGGAGGATTTTCAGGAGGGATCTTATGTAATAAGCTAAGCCATGTGCATTCCACCCTGAATGCTATAGAGGTGATACCAAGTAATTATAAAGAGAGAAGTAGTAGGATCTTACTTGCTCTCTGAACACAGCCATGGAGGCTGGTTTGGAGATGATATGGAATGCATCAGGCAAACTCTGAACCTCCTGCATGGTCCATCATGTCAGAGTAAAGCCTACGAATATTAGGGCAGTAGGAGAGGACCAGGCATTGTCTATAAAACATGCACATTTTGTATGATTATTGGCCCTTGGTAGAGTAAATCATCTTTTTTCCTTAAGAAAAAAGCAAATGAAAATTCCCCTCTTTTCTCTTGTAGACTGTATCAGTTTCATTTTGCTTCTATAACAAATTACCTCAAAGTCTCTGTTTCCATGTAAGGTAACATAGTCATAAGTTTCAAGGTTTAAGATTTAGAAATCTTTGGAAGGCTATTATTCTGACTACCACACTGATATCTGTGAATCATTGCAACCTTCACCATAACTATGAAATAAGACCAAAAAATTCAGTGCCTTTGTTGGTACAGACCAGATTGAGATCCTGCTAAAGTTTTGTTCTACCTTTCTTTAGCTCTATGCATGATATGCTCTCTCACACTTCAGTTTAATATAAACAGAAGAAAGAAGCTATTTTGCTACTATAAAACCTTTCAGTTGCCTTTGACCGTCTACAAGGTAAACACGGGTTTCTGTGTCAGAATATGTTTTATACGAGCAGTTTTCAGTGATGGATATTAGACAAGTGAAAGATTGGGGTCAAAGCATGTTGGTTACTGAACAGGCTTTATTAAAAATATCCCCTAATTTAAATTTGCTATGAAGTTTGCTTCCAGGTAAAAATCATGCAAATAAGTTATAATAGGTACCAGAAACGTTATTCCTCTTTTCTCACCTTTTAAAACATTTTTACATTTATAGAAAACCTAAAAATTATTATTATTTTCTAATCCTCTCAATAATGCAATTAGGAGTATTCATTCTCTATATATTATTTTTACTTTCCAGGTGATGTGGTAGAGGAATAAAAAAATTAAGATTTTGTCAATCTCAAAGCATGATAAATCAGCACCAAAAATATACTGTGTTAACTAGCCCTCTCAATATTCCACTCTGAAACTTCTGGGTCTATTTTTCCTTTTCATTTAACCATCTCCCCCTGTTAAAAAAAAGTTTTATATACTATCTGATTATCCTGCTTTAACTCCTGACACATAATCTGAAAGTATTACTTGGATGTTTTTAACCATGAAAGCAAACACTGCTTAGCAGTCCCCAAAGACATCCGCAATCCTGCTGAAGAAAAGTAACAGATTTAGGTCTTAGCCTTTCAAAGTCATTTCTCTCCATGAACTCATGTTTATCAGAAAATGAATACTGTTTGGACAGGTTGCTTCTGATAAATATGGAATATTTTGTAGGTGATGTTACAAGGCAGGTATATTTTATGATTTAGGTTTTATAGGCTGCCCTCTGGGACTTCTTATTTATTGAATAAAGTACTCAAACCTGTAGGTGAGATATATTTATGTATACACAGAAGTTTATCCTTTTCACTTGTTGAATAAGAATGCTGGATCTTTTTCTTTTTTTGCTTTTGTTCTCTTAGGAAGCCTTCTCTTTAGTAGGCCTGGGTGAGCTGGTTTTTAAGTTACACAGTGTTTTCTGTATGTTGCTGCCCAGCACTTGAGTAAATTACATTCTAAAATCAGGAAGCTTACATCTGTCAATGGCTTTGAGAAGGGTTTAAAAATCTTTTCCTAGCAAATCATAATCACTGATGACTGCTTATTTCATGCAAATTTTGACACACGTGGGACTATTAATGTGGCAATGCTCTCAATGAAACCTTACAGCTGCTACTGAAAGGGCAAAATTTTGAACAATACAATACCTCTTAAAGGTCTATGTGGCCACATCAGTGATTGAAATGCTCCCATAGGACTGATTTAGTTTCACAGAGGAGAGGTTGATTTAGAAAAAAAAAAAAGAAAGAAAGAAAATCACAGCATTATATTAATTTGCATTTGGAATTAATTTTGAATACTTACAATCAGATAACTCCAATTTTAAATGTGTTTCACAAAAGTTTTAAAATGCTTATCTCTGAGGCTCTGGTTTAATTAACAAACCCTTCTGCATAGTTTCTGTGGGTTTAAAGATGAAATAAATGCTGATTTCTCTATTCAACTGAACCCTGTGAAATATTTATCTATATTTTAGCAGCCTCACTTAAACTTGCCTGTGCGTGGTATATCACTATTGCATTGTTAATGCCTTAGCAACAGAATAAAAAATGATTGTGTGTGTGCATGTGTGTGTGTGTGTTTTAAACATGTTAAATTATATTGGTACAGATGCAGGATTAGCTGACTGCTGAGGTAAAGGCTAAATAGCAGCTGTGTATAACATAGAAGTGAATTTCTCACTGAGTAACTCTCCTTGCTTAAGTAATGTGTGGCTGATTTTGTTGCTGAAGTTTTGGGGATCTAGGTTCTTTGTCTCTTGTCCACCATCTTTAACATGCAACTTCCACTTTGTAGTTTAAATGGCTCTTCTAGCAATATCAGCAGAAAGGAGAGAGGGACAGTGGGGGGTACCAAATTTCATTTAAAAAAGTATGACCAAGAAGGTGCTTATATAATTTCCTCACCCCTCTCATTAACAAGACTTTAATTACTGAACCACACTGAACTGCAAGAGAGACTAAGAAACAAAGCCTTTAGCATAAGCTCTTTTAACATTAAAATGTCTGTTACTATATGAAGAAGAAGAGAAAAGATATTAGTATCCAATCAACAGCCTCTGTCATATACTCTAACAGTATTTTGGAGGGCTTTGAACATTGTAATGTGGGGACTTCTCTTATGGTCCAGTGGTTAAGACTCTGTGCTTTCACTGCAGGGGGCACAGGTTCAATCCCTAGGTAACTAAGATCCCATATGCTGTGTTTCCAGGGCCAGGAAAAATATTGCAATGTGGTGGATATCCAAAGACATGGTAGCATGCCAATGAAAATTTTATCATTGCAGAATAGGGCAAATTCTTTCTTTCTTATTATCTTTCTTCCTGTCTTTCTTCCTCTTTTCCTCCAACCCATCTCCACCTGCCTTTCATTATTTTATTAGCTTCTATACATCAGCTATTGTCTTATGCACTAAGCTTCAAAAGATATTTTCTCTCGCAATAGTCATACAGAGGGAAGTAATAGATTAGGGAAATATGGTTAAGTATTATTTTAGCAATATGCTATAGACACAGAGAACCAAGTCTTCCTAGGAGGACTTTTAATTCCTAGGTAGCATTTTGGTCTTCAAAATGGAATGTGAGTTGCTACATAATGCTCAGTCCTGTTTATTTCCCTTGCTTTATTGAGCTCTGATTTAGTCTGAAGATTTTACTGATAGCTAGAGAGCTGAAGACTAGCACTCCAGACACTAGTATTGTTCCCCATTATTTTTAGTTTTTCTCTTTCTGGGCATGCATTAGTATGGTACTTACCTTTCCAGTTTAGAAGTGGCCATGTAATTTGTTTTGGCCAAGATACATGAACAGAACAGAAGTTATTACTTCCAAGTTATTATAAGCTGGGACACAATTCTCCACCCCTCTTTTTCCCTGTCACAGTGGTGTGAAAGCATATTTTGATATGAAGTTACAAAGCTGAGCTATCATATACAGGTCAGCTATTTTGGATAATTACCCAGGTCTAAAGCATACTCCAACCAGTCCATCCTAAAGGAGATCAGTCCTGGGTGTTCACTGGAAGGACTGATGCTGAAGCTGAAACTCCAATACTTTGGCCACCTCATGCGAAGAGTTGACTCATTGGAAAAGACTCTGATGATGGGAGGGATTAGGGGCAGGAGGAGAAGGGGACGACAAAGGATGAGATAGCTGGATGGCATTACCAACTGGATGGACATGAGTTTGAGTAAACTTCGGGAGTTGGTGATGGACAGGGAGGCCTGGCGTGTTGCAATTCATGGGGTCACAAAGAGTCGGACACGACTGAGTGACTGAACTGAACTGAACTGAAAGCATATTCCCCAGAGAAATAAGCTTTTGCTCCTTTAAGACACAGGGATTTGTGGGCTGTTTGTTAAGCAGCATATCCTAACCCAATCTAACCAACTCAGTTAATGATCAAGTAAGCCTGTTATGTGATTACCAGAACACCTTACCTGCCTCCTGAAAAAACCGTATGCAGGTCAAGAAGCAATAGTTATAACCGGACATGGAACAACAAACTGGTTCAAAATTGTGAAAGAGGTGTGTCAATGCTGTCTACTGTCACCCTGTTTTTTTAACTTCTATGCAGAGTACATCATGCGGAATGCTGGGCTGGATAAAGCACAAGTTGGAATCAAGCTTGCAGGGAGAAATATTAATAACCTCAGATATGCAGATGATACCACCCTTATGGCAGAAAGTGAAGAGGAACTAAAGAGTCTCTTGATGAGGGTGAAAGAGGAGAGTGAAAAAGCTGGCTTAAAAGTCAGCAACAAAAAGCTAAGCTCATGGCATTTGGTCCCATCACTTCATGGCAAATAGAATTGGAAACAGTGGAAACAGTGAGAGATTTTATTTTCTTGGGTCCCAAAATCACTGCAGATGGTGACTGCAGCCACTAAATTAAAAGACGCTTGCTCCTTGGAAGAAAAGCTTGACCAACCTAGACAGAATATTAAAAAGCAGAGACATTACTTTGCCAACAAAGGTCCATATAGTCAGAGTTGCAGTTTTTCCAGTAGTCATGTATGGATATGAGAGTTGGAACATCCATTATACAGAATGAAGTAAGCCAGAAAGAAAAACACCAATTCAGTATACTAACACATTTATATGGAATTTAGAAAGATGGTAATGATAACCCTATATGCAAGACAGAAAAAGAGACACAGATGTATAGAACAGACTTTTGGACTCTGTGGGAGAAGGCAAGGATGGGATGATCTGAGAGAAAAGCACTGAAACATGTATATTATCAGTCGTGAAACAGATCACCAGTCCTGGTTTGATGCATGAGACAAGTGCTCAGGGCTGGTGCACTAGGATGACCCAGAGGAATGGGATGGGGAGGGAGGTGGGAGGGAGGTTCAGGATGGGGAACATATGTAAATCCATGGCTGATTCATGTCAATGTATGGCAAAAACCACTACAATATTGTAAAGTAATTAGCCTCCAACTAATATAAATAAATAACAAAAAAAACCTCAACATTATAAAACTAAAAAAAAAAAAAAAAGAAAGAAAGTTGAGCACTGAAGAATTGATGCTTTTGAACTGTGGTATTGGAGAAGACTCTTGAGAGTCCCTTGGACCACAAGGAGAACAAACCCACCAATCCTAAAGGAAATCAATCCTGAATGTTCATTGGAAGGACTGAAGTTGAAGTGGAAGCTGATGCTCCAATACTTTGGCCTCTTAATGCGAAGAGCTGACTCATTAGAGAAAGCCTGATCCTAGGAAAGATGGAAGGCAGGAGGTGAAGGGGACGAAGAGGATAAGATGGTTGGATGGCATCACCAACACAAATGACATGAGTTTGAGCATGCTCCAGGAGATGGTGAAGGACAGGGAAGCCTGGCGTGCTGCAGTCCATGGGGTCGTGAAGAGTCAGACATGACTGAGTGACTGAACAGCAAAATCCCTCTATCCACTCATCTCACATGTTCTTTCATGATCTTACCCTGTCTAATGATGAGGTTATGAGGTAATATATGATTAAGAGTAGAAAATTAGAAAGCTTTAGATTTCCTCAGTACAATAAATTCTTAGCTATCTTTAAGTAGTGAATGTTTTCAATAGATAAACACAATAGTTCATTTTCCTTTGTACAAATCGCTGGGGTTTGTTTTAGATTGGTAGATTTCAAGTTATTCTCTTTGAAAGAAAATAAGGGGAAAAGTAAACATTCTATCTATCCAATCAGAAAGCAAAATACCTGATATTTACTCAGAGCACATTGAGTGAAGTCAGCATCATGGAGACATGAGATGCACCCTTTGTCTCTCCCCTTCAGTCCACAACCTGTAAAACATCCATAACTCAACAAAGGTACCTCTGTCCAACATACCGAGATGCCAGAGAATTCCACATATCTGTACATCTAAATGGAAAGCAGCAGGGGGTGGGGAGAGAGGGGGTTGGCCTGCAATACATAAAGAAGGCAGAAGTAGGAGAAAAGCAAAGGTAGTGCCTGTGACCCCAGGCCCCTGGCAGTAGTGCTGAGCCCACAGCCCCAGAGAATTCAGTATCTTTAGATGAAGCAGCACTCAGGATACTGACTTCCTAGCCTCAGTGGTACATATGGTCGCATAGGAAACAGACAGCAAAGTCACTGGTGTCTGCAACCCAGTTCCTCTAGCTGCAGAGGCACTCCCAACTCCTCCCATACCCCCTCCAGCAACAGCAACTGCAAACCAGATAGCCCTGCTCACGCCAGAGATACTTGTGGCCCCAGCAACCTCTCCACTCCTGCTTTCCCCTGCTGTGGCAGATTCTGTGACCCGAAAGACCCTTACATCTGCCATCCTGGATCCTCAGGTGGTGACACCAGCAGCACTGATAGGAGTAAGGGCTGAGAATTCCTAAAAACACGAGCAGGGGCAATGAGGGTGCATCGTGACACCTCTGACAGAAGGTGTGAAGGAGACGGAGAGTGATAAATCTCAAACACAACCAGAGGCAGCCCAGGTAGGTAAAACCAAAGGCTTGTGCTATATCTCCATCTATTGGAAAACCAAATACAGATTTCTAATTACTAACCTGTTGCATCTTTAGAATCAAGTAGGGAAAGCAAGTTTTATTTGAAAAAGAAATGTATTCACTACTTAAAATAGGTTGGCGGAAAAAAAACTCATCAAGCACTATGAAGAACTATGGTAACAGTACCACACACACAAAAATGACAATTATTCAGGAATCAGGTTTAAAGTCTCAAAATACTATGATCTGATACAAAATTTAAAACAGCTGTTATGAAGAAATTTGGAGAGCTACAAAAACAAAAAACAACTCAGAAAAGCAATCCTCAGGAATAAAATTAACAGAAAGAACCCTTTACCAAAGAAATTGAAACAAAATCACTGCAGATGGTGACTGCAGCCATGAAATTAAAAGACACTTACTCCTTGGAAGGAAAGTTATGACCAAGCTGGATAGCATATTAAAAAGCAGAGACATTACTTTGCCAACAAAGGTCCATCTGGTCAAGGCTATGGTTTTTCCAGTAGTCACGTATGGATGTGAGAGTTGGACTGTGAAGAAAGCTGAGCACCGAAAAATTGTTGCTTTTGAACTATGGTGTTGGAGAAGACTCTTGAGAGTCCCTTGAACTGCAAGGAGGTCCAACCAGTCCATCCTAGAGGAGATCAGTCCTGGGTGTTCATTGGAAGGACTGATGCTGAAGCTGAAACTCCAGTACTTTGGCCACCTCATGTGAAGGGTTGACTCATCGGAAAAGACCCTGATGCTGGGAGGGACTCAGGGCAGGAGGAGAAGGGGATGACAGAGGATGAGAGGGCTGGATGGCATCACCGACTCAATGGGCATGAATTTGAGTAAACTCCAGGAGTTGGTGATGGACAGGGAGGCCTGGCGTGCTGTGATTCATGGGGCACCAAGAGTCAGACACGACTGAGCAACTGAACTGAACTGAACCTTACAAGAAATGTTGAAAGGAGCTTTTCTGCCTGAAAAAAAAAAAAAAAAAAAAAAAAAGCCAAAACTCAAATAAGATAATAGAACCAGAAAATTGAAGCTCTATATCAGAATAGGTTGTTAAACACTTAATTATAGGATAAAGATTAAAGGGAAAAAATAGTAAAACTAACTATAGCTACTTTGATTTGGTAATAAACTCACCACATAAAAGGGGATAATTTGAGATAATACAAACATAAAAAGGGAAGAAGAAAAGGTCAGAACCTGTCTAGACAAATGAAGATAAGATGCTATCAGCAGGAAAAGGACTGTTTTATCTATGAAATGTTTCAGAAATGCAACCACGAAAAATAAATATAGAACAGAAACATAAAAAATTTAAAAAAAGAGGAAACTGAGAAAAAACAAATCATAGAAAACCTCCAAACTAAAATGGCTGACAGAAACACAAAGAAAAAGAAACAATGAAACAAATGGAATGCCTAGAAGGAAAGGCAAAGGGAGGGGTCAGAAGAATAAAAAGATGATGTTCTGTTGCTAAATCCTGTCCAACTCTTTGTGACCCCATGGACTGCTGCACTCCAGGCTCCTCTGTCCTCCATTATCTTCCAGCATGCCTGCATGCTAAGTTGCTTCAGTCCTGTCTGACTCTTTGTGACCCTATGGACTGTAGCCCACCAGGTTCCTCTGTCCATGGGGTTCTCCAGGCAAGAATACTGGAGTGAGTTGCCATGCCCTTCTCCAGGGTATCTTCCCTACCCAGGGATTGAATCCATGTCTCTTACATCTCCTGCATTGGCAATCAGGCTCTTTACCACTAGTGCCACTTGGGAAGCCCCCAGTATCCCCCAGAGTTTCCTCAAATTCATGCCCAGAGTCAGTGATGCTGTCTAGCCATCTCATCCTCTGCTGCTCTCTTCTCCTTTTGCCGTCAATCTTTCCTAACATCAGGGTTCTTTTCCAATGAGTCAGCTCTTTCCATCAGGTGGACAAAGCATTGGAGCTTCAGCTTCTGCATCAGTCCTTCCAGTGGATATTCATGGTTGATTTCCTTTAGGATTGAATGGTTTGACCTCCTTACAATCCAAGGGACTTTAAACAGTCATCTCTAGCCCCACAGTTCAAAAGCATCAATTCTTCAATGCTCAGCTTTCTTTATGATCCAATTCTCACATGCATACTTAACTAATAGGAAAAAGACTACATAGACCTTTGTCAGCAAAGTGATGTCTCTGCTTTTCAATACACTGTCTAGGTTTGTCATAGCTTTTCTTCCAAGGAACAAGCATCTTTTAATTTCATGGCTGCAGTCAGATCTGAAGGGACTTCATCAAGTCCAGATGTGTCTTGTAGTGTTCTACTGGGACTTAAAAGCCAAGGATGTTTTACTTCCTAACACAGAAAATGCAACTCCACAGTCAATTTTCAGAGTGTTAAATGCTTGCCTACTTTACTTAGGTTAAAAGTTCCTGTGCTATTTATTACTATCTATTGATATCTTTCAACCAATCATGGTCACCAAGAGAAAACTACCCACAGAGAAGTCTCATATTACAAAAATGTACAAATGTGGATAGAATAGCATAAATGAAAACTTGCACTTTATTTAATGTCAGGTTTATTTATATACTTCAAATTTAAATACATAAATGGTCCAACTGGGTGGAGAAACATATGACTTACAAAAATAGAAAAAAATATGTTTATTATTGTTGTTACATGCTTAAAATGTTCTTCAGTTCAGTTCATTTGCAAGGTTGTGTCTGACTCTGCAGTCCTATGGACTGCACTGCACCAGGCCTCCCTGTCCATTGCCAACTCCGGGATACTGCTCAAACTCATGTTCATTGAGTTGGTGATGCCATCCAACCATCTCATCCTCTGTCGTCCCCTTCTCCTCCTGCCTTCAATCTTTCCCAGCATCAGGGTCTTTTCTAATGAGCCAGCCCTTTGTACCAGGTACCCAAATATGGGATCTTCAGCCTCAGCATCAGTCCTTCCAATAAATATTCAGGATTGATTTCCTTTAGGATGTACTGGTTGTATTTCCCTGCAGTCCAAGGGACTCTCAAGAGTCTTCCCCCAAAACACAACAAAGCATCAATTCGATGTTCAGCCTTCTTTATGGTCCAACTCTCACATCCATACATGACAATTGGAAAGACCATGGATTTGACTGTTCAGACATTTGTTGGCAAAGTAATGTGTCTGCTTTTTTATATCCTGTCTAGGTTGGTAATAGCTCTTCTTCCAAGGAGCAAGTGTCTTTTAGTGTCATGGCTGCATTCACCATCTGCAGTAATTTTTTTAACCCAAGAAAATAATATCTGTCACTGTTTCCATTGTGTCCCCATCTTTTTGTCATGAAGTGATGGGACCAGATGCCAAGATCTTTATTTTTTGAATGTTGAGGTTTAAGCCAGCTTTGTCACTCTCCTCTTTCACTTTCATCAAGAGGCTCTTTAGTTCTTCTTTGCTTCCTGCCATAAGGGTGGTGTCCTCTGAGTATCTGAGGTTATTGATATTTCTCCTGGCAAACTAGATTCCAGCTTGTGCTTCATACAGACCAGCATTTTTCATGATGCACTCTGCATATAAGTTAAATTAGTAGGGTGACAATATACAGCCTTGATATACTCCTTTCCCAAATGGAACCAGTTTGTTGTTCCACATCCAGTTCTCACTGTGAATTTTTGACCTGCATATAGATTTCTCAAGAGGCAGATAAGGTGGTCTGGTATTCCCATCTCTTTAAGAATATTCCACAATTTGTTGTGATCCACACAGTCAAAGACTTTAGTGTAGTCAATGAAGCAGAAGTAGATGTTTTTCTGTAAATTTTTTGCATTTACTATGATCCAGTGGATATTGGCAATTTTATCTCTGGTTCCTCTGCCTTTTCTAAATACAACTTAAACATCTGGAAGTTCACGGTTCACGTAATGTTGAAGCCTAGCTTGGAGAATTTTGAGCATTACTTTGCTAGTATGTGAGATGAATGCGATTTTGCAGTAGTTTGAATATTCTTTGGCATTGCCTTTCTTTGGGTTTGGAATGAAAATTGACCTTTTAGAGTCCTGTAGTTATTGCTGAGTTTTCCAAATTTGCTGGCATATTGAGTGCAGCACTTTCAGAGCATCATCTTTTAGGATTTGAAATAGCTCAGCTGGAATTCCATCATCTCCACTAACTTTGTTTGTAGTGATGCTTCTAAGACCCACTTGACTTCACACTGCAGAATGTCTGTCTTTAGGTGAGTGATCAGAGCATAGTATTTACTTCAGTCATGAAGATCTTTTTAGTATAGTTTTGTGTATTCTTAGCAACTCTTCTTAATATATTCTGCTTCTGTTAGTTAGATACTGCTTCTGTCCATTATTTTCCCATCATTGTATGAAGTGTTCCTTTGGTATCTCTAATTTTCTTGAAGAGATCCCTAGTCTTTCCAATTCTATTGTTTTGCTCCATTTCTTTGCACTGATCACTTAGGAATGCTTCCTAGTCTCTCCTTGCTATCCTTTGGAACTCTGTATTCAGACAGATATATCTTTCCTTTTCTCCTTTGCCTTTCACTTCTCTTCTTTTCTCAGCTATTTGTAGGGCCTCCTCAGAAAACTATTTAGCCTTTTTGCATTTCTTTTTATTGTGAATGGTTTTGATCACCACTTGCTGTATAATGTTATAAACGTCTGTCCATAGTTCTTCAGGCACTCCGTCTATCAGTTCTAATCCCTTGAATCTATTCGTCACTTTTACTGTATAATCATGAGGGATTTGACTTAGGTTATACCTGAAGAGCCTAGTGGTTTTCTCTACTTTCTTCAATTTAAGCCTGAATTTTCTAATAAAGAGTTCATGATCTGAGCCACAGTCAGCTCCTGGTCTTGTGTTAGTTGACATATAGAGCTTCTCCATCTTTCCCTGCAAAGAATATAATCAATCTGATTTCAGTATTGACCATCTGGTGTTGTCCATGTGTAAAGTCTTCCCTTGTGTTGTTAGAAGAAGGTGTTTGCTATGGTCAGTAATTTCTCTTGGCAAAACTCTGCTAGACTTTGCCTTGTTTCATCTTGTACTCCAAGGTCAAACATGCCTGTTACTCCAGGTATCTCTTGGCTTCCTACTTTTGCATTCCAGTCCCGTGGGATGAAACTTAAGTTCAGTTCAGTCACACAGTCATGCCCAACTCTTTGTGACCCCATGGAATGCACCATGCCAAGCTTCCTTGTCTATCACCAACTCCTGGAGCTTACTCAAACTCAAGTCCATTGAGCTGGTGATGCCATCCAACCAGTCCATCCTCCGTCATCCGCTTCTCCTTCTGCCTTCAATTTTTCAACCCAGCATAAATGCCTTTTCAAATGAGTCAGTTCTTCATGTCAGGTGCCCAAAGTTTTGGAATTTCAGTTTCAACATCAGTCCTTCCAATGAATATTCAAGACTGATTTCCTTTAGGATGAACTGCTTGAATCTCCTTGCAGTCCAAGGGGCTAGCAAGAGCCTTCTCCAACACCACAGGTCAAAAGCATCAATACTTTGGCACTCAGCTTTCTTTATAGTCCAACTCTCACATCCATACATGACTACTGGAAAAACCATAACTTTGACTAGACAGATCTTTGTCAGCAAAGTAATGTTTCTGCTTTTTAATAGCTGTCTAGTTTGGTCATAGCTTTTCTTCCAAGGAGCAAGTGTCTTTTAATTTCATGAGTGCAGTCACCACCTGCAGTGATTTTGGAGCCCAAGAAAATAAAGGCTGCCACTGCATCCATTGTTTCCCCATCTATTTGCCATAAAGTGATGGGACAGGTGGCATGATCTTACATGAATGCTGAGTTTTAAGCCAGCCTTTTCACTCACCCCTTTCACTTTCATCAGGATGCTCTTTAGTTCCTCTTCACTTTCTGCCATATGAGTGGTGTTATCTGCATGTCTGAGGTTATTGATATTTCTCCTGGCAATCTTGATTCCACTTTTTGCTTCATCTATCCCAACATTTCACATAATGTACTCTGCATATAAGTTAAATATGCAGGGTGACAATATACAGCCTTGACGTACTCCTTTCCCAATTTGGAACCAGTCCATTGTTCCATGTTCGGTTCTAACAGTTGCATCTTGACCTACATTCAGATTTCTCAGGAGGCTGGTATGGTAGTCTGGTATTCCCATCTTTTGAAAAATTTTCAACAGTTTATTGTGATCTACACAGTCAAAGGCTTTGGCATATTCAGTAAAACAGAAATAAACATTCCTCTGGAATTCTCTTGCTTTTTATGATCCAATGGTAGTCGGCAATTTGATCTCTGGTTCCTCTGCCTTTTGTAAATCCAGCTTGAACATCTGGAATTTCATTCCAATCCCAAAGAAGGGCAATGCCAAAGAATGTTCAAACTATGGCACAATTGCGGCCATCTCACATGCTAGCAAAGTAATTGCTCAAAATTCTCCAGACCAGGCTTCAACAGTACATGATCCTATGATGAAAAGGACATCTTTATTTGGTGTCAGTTCTAGGGGGTCTTGAAGGTCTTCATAGAACCATTCAATTTCAGTTTCTTCAGCATTAGTGTTTGGGACACAGAGTTGGATTACTGTGATATTGAATGGTTTACCTTGGAAAGGAACAGAGATCATTCTGTCATTCTTGAGACTGCACCCAAGTACTGCATTTCTGACTTTTGTTGACTAAGAGGGCACCTCCATTTCTTCTAAAGGATTCCTTCCCACAGTAGTAGATATAATGGTCATCTGAATTAAATTCTCCCATTCCAGTCCACTCTTGTTCACTGATTCCTAAAATGTCGATGTTCAGTCTTGCCACTTACTGTTTTACCACTTCCATTTTTCCTTAATTCATGGACCTAACATTACAGATTCCTATGCAATATTGTTCTTTGATATTTAATATTGCATGAAAGCAACACCAGACTTTACTTTCATCACCAGTCACATCCACAACTGTGTATTGTTTTTGCTTTGCTCAGCCTCTTCATTCTTTCTGGATCTATTTCTCTGCTCTTCTCCAGTAGCATATTGGGCACCTACTGACCTGGGGAGTTCCATCTTTTCTTATCCTATCTTTTTGTCTTTTCATACTGTTTATGGGGTTCTCAAGGCAAGACTACTGAAGTGGTTTTCCATTTCCTTTTCCAGTGGACCACGCTTTGTCAGAACTCTCCACCATGACCCATCTTGGGTGGCCCTACAAGGCATGGCTCATAGTTAGAGGGAGTTATACAAGGCTGTGATCCAAGTATTCAATTTGGTTAGTTTTCTGTGATTGGGTTTTCATTCTGTTTGCCCTCTGATGGATAAAGTTAAGAGGCTTGTTGAAGCTTCCTGATGGGTGGGATTGGCTCTAGGGGAATCTGGGTGTTGCTCTGAAGGGAAGGGCCATGCTCAGTAAATCTTTAATCCATTGTTCTGTTGATGGGTGGGATTGTTTTGAAAATTAGAAAATTAGAGATACCAAGGGGACATTTCATGGGAAGATGGGCTCAATAGAGGACAGAAATGTAGGGACCTAACAGAAGCAGAAGATATTAAGAAGAGGTGATAAGAATATACAGAAGAACTATACAAAAAAGATCTTCATGACCCAGATCACAATGGTGTGATCATTCACTTAGAGCCAGACATCCTGGAATGTGATGTCAAGTGGGGCTTAGAAAGCATCACTAGGAACAAAGCTAGTGGAGATGATGGAATTCCAGTTGAGCTATTTCAAATCCTAAAAGATAATGCTGTGAAAGTGTTGCACTCAATACGCCAGCAAATTTGGAAAACTCAGCAGTGGCCACAGGACTGGAAAATGTCAGTTTTCATTCCAATCCCAAAGAAAGGCAATGCCAAAGATGCTCGAACTACTCAATTCTGCACAATTACACTCATCTCACATGCTAGCAAAGTAATGCTCAAAATTCTCCAAGCCAGGCTTCAACAGTATGTGAATGGTGAAATTCCAGATGTTCAAGCTGGTTTTCGAAAAGGCAGAGGAACCAGAGATCAAATTGCCAATATCTGCTGGATCATCAAAAAAGCAAAAGAGTTCCAGAAAAACATTCATTTCTGTGTTATTGACTACATTAAAACCTTTGACTGTGTGGATTACAACAAACTGCGGGAAATTCTTAAAGAGATGGGAATACCAGGCCACTTGATCTGCCTCTTGAAAAATCTGTATGCAGGTCAGGAAGCAACAGTTAGAACTGGACATGGGACAACAGACTGGTTCCAAATAGGGAAAGGAATACATCAAGGCTATATATTGTCACTCTTCTTATTTAACTTATATGCAGAGTACACATGAGAAATGCTGGGCTGTACGAAGCACAAGCTGGAGTCTAGACTGCCAGGAGAAATATCAATAACCTCAGATATGCAGAGGACACCACCCTTATGGCAGAAAGTGAAGAACTAAAGAGCCTCTTGATGAAAGTGAAAGAGGAGAATGAAAAAGTTGGCTTAAAGCTCAACATTCAGGAAACTATGATCATGACATCTGGTCCCATCACTTAATGGCAAATAGATGGGGAAACAGTGGAAGCAGTGGCTGTCTTTATTTTCTGGGCTCCAAAATCACTGCAGATGGTGATTGCAGCCATGAAATAAAAATATGCTTACTCCTTAGAAGAAAAGTTATGACCAACCTAGACAGCATATTAGAAAGCAGAGACATTACTTTGCCAACAAAGGTCCATCTAATCAAGGCTATGGTTTTTCCAGTAGTCATGTATGGATGTGAGAGTTGGACTATAAAGAAAGCTGAGTGCCAAAGAATTGATGCTTTTGAGCTGTGGTGTTGGAGAAGATTCTTGCCAGCCCCTTGGACTGCAAGGAGATCCAACCAGTCCATCTTAAAGGAAATCAGTCTTGAATATTCATTGGAAGGACTGAGGCTGAAGACTAAACACCAATAGTTTGGCCACCTGATGTGAAGAACTGACTCATTGAAAAGACCCTGATGCTGGGAAAGATTGAAGGCAGGAGGAGAAGGGGATGGCAAAGGATGAAACCATTGGCAGGCATCACCGTCTCAATGAACATGAGTTTGAGTAAACTCCGGGGTTTGCTGATGGACAGGGAGGCCTGGGGTGCTGCAGTTCATGGGGTCAACAAAGAGTTCCACACGACTGAGTGACTGAACTGAACTGAACTGGGGCTGTATTCCCTCTCTGTAGTTTGACGTGAGGCGAAACTATGGTAGGTATAATAGCAATAATGGCAAGACCTCCTTCAAAAGGACTTATTCCAGCCCTGTTGGCTCCCAGTACTGCTGTGTTCAGTGCTCCTGACCCCGCAGCAGGCCACTGTTGACCCCTGCCTCCTCTAGATCCCTGAACACTCACAGGCACGTCTGGGTCAGTCTTCTGTGGGGTTACTGCTCCTTTCTCCTGGGTCCTGGTGCACAGGAGGTTTTGTTTTTCCCTCCAAGAGTCTGTTTCTCAAGTCCTGTGGAAGTTCCCTAACTAGACAGTAGAGTAGGATGAACTATAAAATCCAATGATTGATTTATATAATCCAAATTCAACATAGTTGATTTAGGGTGTGATTAGGGTGGAGAGATTTCAACTAATATAAAGTTTTATTTCTCAATGTGGATGCAAGATTTATACTTGGTTTTGTAATAATGTTCTTTAGACCACTTAGGATATGTGAAGTATTTCTTAATAATAAAAGAAAGTTCAATGTCACACTCTTCCTAACCCCCTTTCCCTATTTTCCAGATATTTTCAATTTAAAAAGAAAAACATGAAGACAGTAAATTACTTTAAAAGCTTTACCCCAATCTTTTTCCTTTTTTACTTTGAATTCATTTGTTCCTCATGTTTTCAGCTACTTCTAAACACATTTAATCAGTTCTGGTGTAAACGTGCTATTATTTTGATGTTGCTGTTGTCAAAATATCAAGAAAATTACTTTGGTAAAGTGAAATTAAAAGACATTGTGGAATTTTAATAATAATGTAGACAAAAGTGTACTTTTTAACTCTAGGTACTTTTGGAAGAAAGTAGTAATTTGAGGTTTAGGGGGACTGAATTTTCTAAATAAGTGCAATAACTTTATTTTACTTTTCCATGTTAGATTAAAATTGTGATATCACTAATTCAGAAAAAACATGTAGTTTCTATTTTCATTTCACTGTTTTCATCTGTTCATCTGCTCTCATTAGTTGAAAAACCATATATAGTTTATGTTTTCTGATGACAGATTATTTCAGTTACATTTGTCTTGTGGGCCAAGATAAATGGGTCATGGCTCTCATATTGTGGGCAGATGCTTTACCATCTGAACCACCAGGGAAGTCTGATAAAACTACAAACAGTGATATTTTAAGTGTATTTTCTTGTATTAAGCTGTGATTTGCAAAGTTTTGTTATTAATGTGAAAAGAAAAAGAGTTGCTATTTCCGTCTAATTGTGTTTATTTCTTAGAAACAAGTCTGCTTGCTCTGTTGACATTTTTTATACTCTCAAAGTTTATACCTAAGTTCAGAGTTTTTGGCTTTTTTTTTTCTGGAGAAGAAGTGTCAGAACTTGTCACAGAGCCACAAGACATGTCAGATTTCAGGTCATTTCTCTGAGTTCATTTGGGTATAAAGCATGCATATTTGCATGGTGACCTTTGCAAAACCAAACAAAGAATGTGACTTGTGGGTCATTTCCTAAACCCAGCAGATGAACTGATTATTCCCCAAAGCCTGGTAGTCTGAATAACAATGAAGAGTGGAAAGTTCACTTCAAATCCTGAGGGGAAAAATAAGTCCCTGAAGTACATTTTTAATATATTGATTGTATATTACAACCAGTATTTTAATGGATTTTTGCTGAACTGTGCAATGCCAAAAGATCAAATTCTTTGCCACAAAGAAGTATTGTCAAGCCTTCAAATATACTTTAATTTCTAATTATATTTCTTTGTCTCTGAGCTATTGTTCTTTAGAGAGCCCTTTTTTATTGAAGGAGGGGAGGGTGTGATAAATAGATTTTTCCTGAGCATTTGTAGTAAAGAAAATTTGCAGAGAGCTTCACTTAAGCTTTATTTGTTCTCTAGAACAAATTGAGGTGTAAATGAATTAAGAATATTTTTATTATTATTCTCTCCCCATATGTATAATATCTATAAAAGCATCTGGCATAATATATTGAGATAGGTATCATTATAGCTGGTTGCCATGGAAATGATTTTGACAATATTCCAGTAGGTAACTCTTTCCTATCAGAGCAAACTGAAGAGAACAGAAATGATTTACACTTGGGACTTTTAGATTCAATCAACTCACTCGGTTTTTAAACTCATCTATGCCTCCGTGTTTAAAGGTAATGTCTGAACCAGAGATGTGAATATGAGATAAAGAGGACTTGATTTACCCAGCAGAGGCATTGCTGGGTCATATGGCAGTTTTAATCTTA
Source organism: Cervus canadensis (assembly GCF_019320065.1). Taxonomy (NCBI): domain Eukaryota; kingdom Metazoa; phylum Chordata; class Mammalia; order Artiodactyla; family Cervidae; genus Cervus; species Cervus canadensis. The sequence continues at coordinate 35,412,572 of NC_057409.1, read as the reverse complement.
GTTTTTTAAGGAATCTCTAGACTGTTCTCCATAGTGGCTGTATCAATTTACATTCCCACCAACAGCGCAGGAGTGTGCCCTTTTCTCCATACACTCTCCAGCTTTTGTTATTTGTAGATTTTTTGATGATAGCCATTCTGACCTGTGTGAGGTGAGATCTTACTGTAGTTTTGATTTGCATTTCTCTAATAATGAGCAATGTTGAACATCTTTTCACGTGTTTGTTGGCCATCTGCTTGTCTTCTTTGGATTACTTGTGATAGCTAGGACATGGAAGCAACCTAGATGTCCATCGACAGATGAGAATGGATAAAAAGCTGTGGAACATATTGACAATGGAATATTACTCATCCATAAAAATGAATGCATTTGAGTCAGTTCTAGTGAGATGGATGAACTTAGAACCTGTTATACATAGTGAAGTAAGTCAGAGAAAAAAAAATCATACATTAACACATATATATGGGATTTAGAAAAATGGTACTGATGAACATATTTGCAGGACAAGAATAGAGATCCAGACATAGAAAACAGACTCATGGACACAGCAGGGAAGAAGAGGGTGGGATGGATTGAGAGAATTGCATTGAAACATATACATTACTATATGAAAAGTAGATTGCTAATACAAATTTACTGTATACTGCAGAGTGCTCAACTTGGTACTCTGTGACAACCTAGAAGGGTAGGATGGGGTGGGAGGGAAGGAAGTTCAAGAGGGAGGGGACATATATACACTTATTCATATTGTTGTACAGAAGAAACCAACAGCATTTAAAGCAATTATCCTCCAATAAAAATAAATTTTTAAAAAGGAGAACATGATTTTACATACTTGGTGATTTGATATTGATTGTTAACTAATTGACTAAAGTTAAATAATGTTAACATCAAAAGATTATTTTTAACTTATAATCCTGACATTTTTATGTAATTATCTGTGTTAACAACTGTATTAGTGGTTTCACTTACATATTGCTGTCTAACCTAGTTATAAAATTATCAACTAGTGCTTCATATAATTGATGTTTGTGTTCCAAAATCTTATTTTGTGAAAAAATACAAATAAAAAGTGAAAGCATTCATGATTTCTGAGTATTATATTTGTTCAGTGTTAAAAGAAGGAAAGGACAATAATCTTGATCATTGATAAAGTAGACTAACCTTTCTTTTTAATATCCTGCAGGTATATAATCTCATATTTCCCTGAATTTTCTGATAGCTCTCTGTGGTGTCTGGTCTATGATCTCAGTCAACCTATACCTTAATTTCAATATGCAATGATATTCTCTTGATGGCCCTCTTTTTTTCAATTTGTATTCTTTCCAGGCAGTCTTCTTGACTTGCATACAGGTTTCTCAGGAAGCAGATAATGTGGTCTGGTATTCTCATCTCCACAGTTTGTTGTGATCCACACAATGGCTTTAGTATAGTCAATGAAGAACAAGTAGATGTTTTTCTGGAATTCCTGTGCTTTTTCTGCCAGGGGAGTGTGTAATTTCCTCAATTCTGTCTCACTACAGCAAAAATTTGAAGTGACAGACGGACCAGTGTTATTGCTGTTTTATAGGAAAAACAAAGTATAGTACAACCTTAAGGAGTGAGGGTAGGCCGGCCCAAAAGAGAAAGAGAAGAGAGGGCCTCTGTCCTTCTAGGCTTCCTCCTTTTATACATTTGTTTTCTCCCCCGGAGGCTGCCCTTTGTAAATTGAGTTGTTCATTTTACCTGAGGTCCTCACTCTGGTCCTCGGACCTTCCTTTGTTCTATTTTCACAGGCTTTTCCCATATTTGTCTTTTAGCCACCGCCATTTTGGACTCCTTTTTCCTATTCTAACTATCTAACATTTCTATGATCCAACGGATGTTGGCAATTTGATCTCTGGTTCTTCTGCCTTTTCTAAATTCAGCTGGTACATTTGGAAGTTCTCAGTTTATGTACTGAGGAAGCCTAGCTTGAAGGATTTTGAGCATTACCTTGCTAGCATGTGAAATGAGCACAACTGTGTGGTAGTTTGGACATTTTCTGCATTGCTCTTCTTTGGGATTGGAATTAAAACTGACCTTTTCTGGAATTGTGGTCACTGTTGAGTTTTCCAAATTTGCTGACAGGTCAAGTGAAGCCCTTCAACAGCATTATCTTTTAGGATTTGAACTAGCTCAACTGGAATTCCATCATCTCCACTAACTTTGTTCATAGTAATGCTTCCTAAGGCCCACTTGAGTTCACACTCCAGTGTATCTGACTCTAGGTGAGTGATCACACCATCGTTAAGAGCTTTTTTAGTATAGTACTGCTGTGTATTCTTGCCAACTTATCTTAATATCTTAGGCTTCTGTTTAGATCCATACCATTTCTGTCCTTTATTGTGCCCATCTTTGCATGAAATGTTTGCTTGGTATCTCTAATTTTCTTGAAGAGACCGCTAGTCTTTCCCATTCGATTTTTTCCTTCTATTTCTTTGTATTGTTCACTTAAGAAGGCATTTTTATCTCTCCTTGCTATTCTTTGGAACTCTGCATTTAGGTGTCTTTCCTTTTCTCCTTTGCCTTTCATTTCTCTTTTCTCCACTTTTGTAAAGCCCTCTCAACCAACCTCAGCCATTTTGCCTTGTTGCAATTCTTTGGGATGGTTTTGATCACCATCTCCTGTACAGTGTTACAAATCTCAGTCCATAGTTCTTCAGGCACTCTGTCTATCAGATCTAATCCCTTAAATCTATTTGTCACTTCCACTGTATAATCATAAGAGATTTGATTTAGGTCATACCCGAAGGACCTAGTGGCTTTCCCTACTTTCTTCATTTCAAGCCTGAATTTTGCAATAAGGAACCACAGTCAGATTCAGATGTTGCTTTTGATGACTATATAGAGCTTCTACATCTTCAGTTGCAAAGAATATAATCAGTATAAAGAAGAGCTATGATAAATCTAAACAGCATATTAAAAAACAAAGACATCACTTTGCCAACAAAGGTCTATACAGTCAAAGGTACGGTTTTTCTATTCGTTATTGTGAATGTGAGAGCTGGACCATAAAGAGAGCTGACAACTAAAGAACTGATTCTGTTGAACCGTGGTGCTACAGAAGACTGTTGAGAGTCCCTTGGACAATAAGGAGATCAAACCATTCAATCCTAAAGGAAATCAACTCTGAATATTCATTGGAAGGACTGATTCTGAAGCTGAAGTTCCAATAATTTGGCCACCTGATGCAAAGTTAACTCATTGGAAGACTTTGATCCTGGGAAAGACTGAGGGCACGAGGAGAAGGGGATGACAGAGGATGAGATGACTGGATGGCATCACTGACTCAATGGACATGAGTTTGAGCAAACTCCAGAAGATTGTGAAGGACAAGGAAGACTTGTGTGCTGCAGTCCATGGGGTTAAAAATTGTCAGACTGAACAACAGCAGCAGCCAGGCAGTCTTATTTACTCCTCTTACCTCAACTAATAACACCAAGGTGTATATCACAACCCATTCTTCTGAGTTTTGATCTAACCATTTAAACTGTTTATTAGCTACTTTCAACAGGTTCTATCACAGGTACACTATACTTATGCACTAAAACAGGCTCCATTATCTTAGTACCAAATTCTGTGTTTTTTTGTTTGTTTGTTTGTTTTTTATCTTTCATGCTAGTGAAATCAATACACAACTAGCAAATCACATAAAACATTGCTTCTTCTTTTCCTTATCTACTCCTCCCCCCAGGATCCAATAAGTCATCAAGTACTGTCTATTCAACCCAGGAAGTATTTTCTGAATTCATACTCTATTCTACATTTCAACCACTAAATTGATTTTTCTCCTCATTATTTCTGACTATATTATTTTGAAAACATTCTAAATCAATCTATTCTTTACATTCTCATTAAATCCCTGGCCAATAGGAAAAATTCCAAGTTCTTAGCATGTTCAAACTACCTCACCATACATTTCCAGACTCATTCTCTGTGAATTTTCCCACTTATTTTATGCTAGTCACATTAGAAAATGTAACTTTGACAAAGAATTCTTTCTCCACAAAATATTTCCCAAACTGCACTTCATGGACAGAATTGATTGTTTTCCTCCATGCTGTCACTGTCTTCTTAACAGTATTTAGTTAAATACTTGTCTGAAATAAGGATTTAAAAGCTGTAATTTTCCTTTTAAGCATAACTTTAACTTCATAACACAAATTGTCATGCATTGCATTTTCATTATCTTCTAATAAATTATTTTCAATCTTCTATTTTTCTTTATTTTTGATACATGAATTATGTAGAATTTTGAAAATATGTTGCTTAACTGATAAATATTTGAGACTTTTTAATGTTCTCTTTTAGAATTGATTTCTAGTTTGATTCCTGCAGGGATAGATAATTGTTCTGAATAATTTCAGTCATCAAAAATTTGTTCAGATTTTTTTATGGATAATTCTGTTAAACATACCATGTCTACCATGTACACTTGAAAAGAATAGGTATTTATATGTTATTGGGTGTTGTATTTTAATGTACATCATTACGGACTTTTGTCTGCTTGTCTCATTAGGTACAGGAAGATATGTATTAAACTTATGCACTGTGTTGTATATTTGCTAATTGCCATTTATTTTCACTATATTAAATGGAACATACAAATTTAATTTTTAGAATATTCTCTTACCTTAAAATTAACTTGTTCTTGTTTGCTATAGTGAAAACAGGCTTATTTTGGTTTGTGTTTGCAAGGCTCATCTTTTTATTTTTTTCCATTTATTTTTATTAGGTGGAGGCTAATTACTTTACAATATTGTAGTGGTTTTTGTCATACATTGACATGAATCAGCTATGGATTTACATGTATTCCCCATCCCAATCCCCCCTCCCACCTCCTGCTCCATCCCATCCCTCTGGGTATTCCCAGTGCACCAGCCCTGAGAACTTGTCTCATGCATCCAACCTGGGCTGGTGATCTGTTTCACCCTTGATAGTATACTTGTTTCAATGCTGTTCTCTCTGAACATCCCACCCTCACCTTCTCCCACAGAGTCTAAAAGTCTATTCTGTACATTTGTGTCTCTTTTTCTGTTTTGTATATAGGGTTATCATTACCGTCTTTTTAAATTCCATATATATGTGTTACTATGCTGTATTGGTCTTTATCTTTCTGGCTTACTTCACTCTGTATAATGGGCTTCAGTTTCATCCATCTCATTAGAACTGATTCAAATGAATTCTTTTTAACGGCTGAGTAATATTCCATTGTGTATATGTACCACAGCTTCCTTATCCATTCGTTTGCTGATGGGCATCTAGGTTGCTTCCATGTCCTGGCTATTATGAACAGTGCTGCGATGAACATTGGGGTGCACGTGTCTCTTTCAGATCTAATTTCCTCGGTGTGTATGCCCAGAAGTGGGATTGCTGGGTCATATGACAGTTCTATTTCCAGTTTTTTAAGGAATCTCCACACTGTTTTCCATAGCAACTGTACTAGTTTGCATTCCTACCAACAGTGTAAGAGGGTTCCCTTTTCTCCACACCCTCTCCAGCATTTATTGCTTGTAGACTTTTGGATAGCAGACATTCTGACTGGCATGTAATGGTACCTCATTGTGGTTTTGATTTGCATTTCTCTGATAATGAGTGATGTTGAGCATCTTTTCATGTGTTTGTTAGCCATCTGTATATCTCCTTTTGAGAAATGTCTGTTTAGTTCTTTGGCCCATTTTTGATTGGGTCATTTATTTTTCTGGAATTGAGTTGCAGAAGTTGCTTGTATATTTTTGAGATTAATCCTTTGTCTGTTTCTTCATTTGCTATTATTTTCTCCCATTCTGAAGGCTGTCTTTTCACCTTGCTTATAGTTTCTATGTTGTGCAAAAGCTTTTCAGTTTCATTAGGTCCCATTTGTTTAGTTTTGCTTTTATTTCCAATATTCTGGGAGGTGGGTCATAGAGGATCTTGCTGTGGTTTATGTCAGAGAGTGTTTTGCCTATGTTCTCCTCTAGGAGTTTTATAGTTTCTGGTCTTACATTTAGATCTTTAATCCATTTTGAGTTTATTTTGTGTATGGTGTTAGAAAGTGTTCTAGTTTCATTCTTTTACAAGTGGTTGACCAGTTTTCCCAGCACCACTTGTTAAAGAAGTTGTCTTTTTTCCATTGTATATCCTTGCCTCCTTTGTCAAAGATAAGGTGTCCATAGGTTCGTGGATTTATCTCTGGGCTTTCTATTCTGTTCCATTGATCTATATTTCTGTCTTTGTGCCAGTACCATACTGTCTTGATGACTGTGGCTTTGTAGTATAGTCTGAAGTCAGGCAGGTTGATTCCTCCAGTTCCATTCTTCTTTCTCAAGATTACTTTGGCTATTTCGAGGTTTTTTGTATTTCCATACAAATTGTGAAATTATTTGTTCTAGTTCTGTGAAAAATACATTGGTAGCTTGATAGGGATTGCATTGAATCTATAGATGCTTTGGGTAGAATAGCTCATTTTCACAATATTGATTCTTCCAATCCATGAAACACGGTATATTTCTCCATCTATTTGTGTCCTCTTTGATTTCTTTCATCAGTGTTTTATAGTTTTCTATGTATGGGTCTTTTGTTTCTTTAGGTAGATATACTCCTAAGTATTTTATTCTTTTTGTTGCAATGGTGAATGGTATTGTTTCCTTAATTTCTCTGTTTTCTCATTGTTAGTGTATGGGAATGCAAGGGATATCTGTGTGTTAATTTTATATCCTGCAGGTTTACTCTATTCGTTGATTAGCTCTAGTAATTTTCTGGTAGAGTCTTTAGGGTTTTCTATGTAGAGGATCATGTCATCTGCAAATACTGTGAGTTTCATTTCTTCTTTTCCTATCTGGATTCCTTTTATTTCTTTTTATGCTATGATTGCTGTGGTCAAAACTTCCAAAACTATGTTGAATAGTAGTGCTGAGAGTGGGCACCCTTGTCTTGTTCCTGACTTTAGGGGACTATGTTGAATAGTAGTGGTGAGAGTGGGCACCCTTGTCTTGTTCCTGACTTTAGGGGAAATGCTTTCAATTTTTCACCATTGAGGATAATGTTTGCTGTGGGTTTGTCATATATAGCTTTTATTATGTTGAGGTATGTCCTTCTATTCCTGCTTTCTGGAGAGTTTTATCATAAATGGATGTTGAATTTTGTCAAAGGCTTTTTCTGCATCGATTGAGATAATCATATGGTTTTTATCTTTCAGTTTGTTAATGTGGTGTATTACATTGATTGATTTGTGGATATTAAAGAATTCTTGCATTCCTGGGATAAAGCCCACTTGGTCATGATGTATGATCTTTTTAATATGTTGTTGGATTCTGTTTGCTAGAATTTTGTTAAGGATTTTTGCATCTATGTTCATCAGCGATATTGGCCTGTAGTTTTCTTTTTTGTGGCATCTTTGTCTGGTTTTGGAATTAGGGTGATGGTGGCCTCATAGAATGATCTTGGATGTTTACCTTCCTCTGCAATTTTCTGGAAGACTTTGAGCAAGATAGGTGTTAGCTCTTCTCTAAATTTTTGATAGAATTCAGCTGTGAAGCCATCTGGTCCTGGGCTTTTGTTTGTTGGAAGATTTCTGATTACAGTTTTGATTTCCATGCTTGTGATGGGTCTGTGAAGATCTTCTATTTCTTCATGGTTCAGTTTTGGAAAGTTATACGTTTCTAGGAATTTGTCCATTTCTTCCAAGTTGTCCATTTTATTGGCATAGAGTAGATGGTAGTAATCTCTTATGATCCTTTGTATTTCAGTGTTGTCTGTTGTGATCTCTCCATTTTCATTTCTAATTTTGTTGATTTGGTTCTTCTCCCTTTGTTTCTTAATGAGTCTTGCCAACGGTTTGTCAATTTTGTTTATCTTTTCAAAAAACTAACTTTTAGCTTTGTTGATTTTTGCTATGGTCTCTCTTGTTTCTTTTGCATTTATTTCTTCTGTAATTTTTAAGATTTCTTTCCTTCTACTAACCCTGGGGTTCTTCATTTCTTCCTTCTCTCATTGCTTTAGGTGTAGAGCTAGGTTATTTATTTGACTTTTTTCTTGTTTCTTGAGGTAAGCCTGTAATGCTATGAACCTTCCCTTTAGCACTGCTTTTACAGTGTCCCATAGGTTTTGGGTTGTGTGTTTTCATTTTCATTCGTTTCTATGCATATTTTTTTTAATTAATTAATTTATTTTTTCAGTGGGTTTTGTCATACATTGACATGAATCAGCAATAGATTTACACGTATTCCCCATCCCGATCCCCCCTCCCACCTCCCTCTCCACCCAATTCCTCTGGGTCTTCCCAGTGCACCAGGCTCGAGCACTTGTCTCATGCATCCCACCTGGGCTGGTGATCTTGTTTCACCATAGATAATATACATGCTGTTCTTTCAAAACATCCCACCCTCCCTTCTCCCACAGAGTTCAAAAGTCTGTTCTGTATTTCTGTGTCTCTTTTTCTGTTTTGCATATAGGGTTATCGTTACCATCTTTCTAAATTCCATATATATGTGTTACTATGCTGTAATGTTCTTTATTCTTTCTGGCTTACTTCACTCTGTATAATGGGCTCCAGTTTCATCCATCTCATTAGAACTGATTCAAATGAATTCTTTTTAATGGCTGAGTGATATTCCATGGTGTATATGTACCACAGCTTCCTTATCCATTCGTCTGCTGATGGGCATCTAGGTTGCTTCCATGTCCTGGCTATTATAAACAGTGCTGCAATGAACATTGGGGGGCACGTGTCTCTTTCAGATCTGGTTT